>NC_046187.1:15181184-15485789 GCF_011004875.1 Balearica regulorum gibbericeps | reverse complement strand
CATTTGTCAGAGCATAGACACTTACTGCAGCCTTTTCCCCTTTAAACGCGAGTTTCTTGTCTTAATGAATCACAGGCATAAATTAGTTTTTATCTAAGGTGATCAATTTTTCAAGCAGAGAGGCATGTGAAGATGGTCACAAGGAAACACATTGTGAACTTTTATTTTCTTAACTATTAGAAGAAAAGGGAAAGATCAGGGATACATTTTAGCTGAAACATCGATAATTCATGTCTTTAAATTCAGCTCCCAGCAAAAGGCTCAGAAATGATTTTATTTGGAAATCTCTAAATGGTGTGCGTTGAAAGAGTAGTTCAAGGTAACCAGTGTTTAGTCAATTCTTTAAGAAATGAGCAAAGGAAACCTGAGGGTTAAGGAACAAGCAGAGTACTGTGTGTTTGCAGCAATGAGATGCTCTCTGATTAGTGGAAAGGCTAATTACCTGGAGTATGCAGGAGTGCTGTAGGTGCCTTGCATACCTGATTAGAGTTCTGACAGCAGGGCAGAAGAAAGAAGACCTTGAGAATGTGCCAAAAATATCCCTTTATGTAAGCAGATGCTATTACCCTTGGAAGAGAATAGTCACTTATCCAGAATGGTTATTGCTGCTAGTAATAAGTATTCTATGGATGGGCCATCAACTTCTGAGAAATGTACATGTACAGTATTTAATACAGCAATTACTTGTCACATCTGGAAACGTTCATCTTCATGCTCTGTGCTTGCTGGGTAAATGACCAAATCAGATTTATTTGCCAATTATCATTGAAGCTCAGGGGTCTGAGCGAGTCTTCAGTAGTTGTGAGGGACTGAAGACAACGTAATGTTTGGAGTTTTTTCAATGTTAATATTAGTAATGAAGTTAGAAGGTGTTTCTTGGTCTTGTCATTAAGTAAGAGTTCTTCAAGAAACATATGATTCTATGATATCTATGACAAAAAATTGCAGAGCCTCAGCGTCCTGCTGCATATAGGCTTAAATGTTAGGTACGCTTGGAAGTCAGCTCTTTGGAGGATTATACTTTTAATCTTTTAGGAAAAAATTTTTGAGGAGGGGAAAAAAAGAAAGAAAAAAGAGGAACAAAAAGGAAAGAGGCTCGAGAAGACTGAGGAAGAGAAAATCCAGTCATGTTGACAGAAGAATTTAAAGTATCTCAATAGCAGAGAGTTTAGCACTGTAACTGCCTAGATATAATTAGAGTGAAAAAGGATGAAGAAACAATCTTCAGCTCTGACACCTCTTTTTTTTTTTAAAACCAACCTTTCTACAAGGTGCAGAATGCCTTCTTTTTCTGGGAGCAGCTGTAAATGCTCAGCACCTTCAGCCTTGGGTCCATAACGAGCAGCAATATAAATTTACCACAAAGTCGTGGGCATGTAGAATGACAGTTCATTCTCTTGTATCATGGTGAATCCCGATAAGAAATTGTAATTGTGGCTGTAACTTGATAAATATGTTTTGTTTGCTGGCAAGTACGCTGCAGTGACACCTGGTAACGTTGCAAAGGCTGTTGTCGTCGTCCCCAGCAGAGCCCCCTGCTCCTAGACCCACTCTACAGGTAACCTGCAACTTAAGCAGCTGTTTCCACTTTTGACACTGTCAGGCGCTCGGGGACAGTTTCCTTTCTTCTCTCTCTGGCTCCCTAGGCTCTATCAGAAGTGTGAATCTGAAACCAAACAAAATAAAGCTTCAGTCCACATCTTTGCTCAGCCTTTACATGTACGTTTTCCTGTTTTGAGTTCTTTTAAACTGCAGCTATCAGAAAGAATAAAGTAGTGCATCACCTAGTAGAGTACTGAAGTGATCATCCAAGCAATTTTCTTCTCCCTGAAGCCAGACAGCCAAAGCTTTTTATTACTGACTGACTGAACTTCCTGTGTCTGTCTGTCTAGGTTGCTAGGCCACCTCAATGTCATGATTTGTGATGTTAGAGGCTTTTGATGGTAGGCAAACCAGAAATGCTAATTTAAATATATTTACATTTAAAAAACCTCTTACATAAGATATATCAAAAATAACCCAGTAGTTTTGTATTTTTGTGTGTGTGTGGAAAACTGTAGTAGACATCTGGCAAACTGGTCCTGGAACTCTTTAGTTCATGTACCTTCTCAGTTAAACAGTGTAGTTTAAAAAATTCTTTTAAAGTGTTTAGATAGCTTGCAGCTCATTTACAGCACCAATATTGGCAACGACCATCCCAAGTTATTGTTACTTGTAGCCTACAGGATGGTTATTTCTGCGCTGTGTATGAGCTAGGCTGATGTCCTTTGTGTCTGATCCAGAAATAAGAAGGATGGTGGCATTGTCGCCTTTTAAAAATAGTAATAATAACAACAATAATTTGTAAAATAGTTACAGCTGGTAGATTGCAATGATGTGTAATGCTAATTATTAGGTTGCATATCTTGATTTCTGTTAGATCAATGAAGAAAACAGTGCATCTGAGAACTGCTTTGAAAATCATGTCAGTTGTTAATCTTAGGATGGGTTAAATTTCGCTGCTCTCTCCACAATTCCCATGTTCAGGGTAGAGATAGCAGGTGATTTACTTATTCTACAACTTCTGTGGAGAACTCCTGTCTGCCACCTGTCAGGTGAAACGGTTTATGAAAAGCATTAGGCACACAAAATAGACCTTAGCAAGTCTCTTGTTGGTTAGAAAATCCTAGAACTCCTCAGTAAAAATTAAGGACCTCAGGGATATGTTTTGTACCTTCAGCTTAATGAGGTTCTGTGAATGTGTGTGACGTCATTTAACTGAGTAATTACAAGGGATTTCACTTCTGAAAGGGATGTATTCTACTTGTAGAATGAGAATTATTCTGGATACAGAGGACTGGGCCCTTTGGAAATTTAAGTATACAAATCTAAGTACACAGGACTAATCCCATACTGTGAACTTCCAGTCTTGCAGTGGTTCTTTGGGAAGAGCTGGGGCAAAGCCTGAGGAGGAGTCGGAGTCAGAAAGGAGGTACCTAGGGAGCTGGGACTCCCTGAGGACAGAGTAGACCAAAGACTCTTGCCCTGAAAAGAGGAAGGTAGAAATCTTGGATAACATCTTCCCTTGTTTTACCTCCCGTAAAGTAGGAAACACCTTCCAAGTTAATACTGTCTTGCCATTTGAGCTCTTGGGAGCTCAAAAAAAGCCTTTCTTGTGGGGGCTGTGAGGGAAATATGTTATTTTCATTTGGTTCCAGTCTCACATGCCAGCTTCCTTCCATGCCTAGGCAGTCTCTGCTAGACTAGGACTGTTTTGTTTTCAGAAACAATTTTCCCCCTCTGGAAATATTCTGTTATGTTACTGAATCAAAGATTCACATTTCAGGGTAGATGATTTAAATGCAAAACCAGTATTCATATCAGACGGGAAAAGCAGGCTCCTTCTGACGGCAAGTTTGAGCAGCATAACCCATACAGGAAATTGAAGTACAAAGCCAAGTTTTGTTTGCTCCCCACTTTCTTTCTTTTCCCTTTATTTATTTATTTATTAATTTTTTTAACAGTTCTTTAGGCTGCCTCTGCCTGGGTTTTTACCTTTCTACAACTTGCCTGCTTTGGCACACCGAGAGTGTGCTGATGTTACCCTGATGTTGCCGTTCCCAGGTAAACCGTGACATGCCATCTCTGTCAGAGGACACTCTACAAAAAGCCCACTGCAGTGGACTTGGGCTTCAGTGCTTGTTGCCGTGCTCATCCTCACGGCAGTGCCCTGCCTCTCACTGTGCTCTGGTGATGTGGGCAACCTGAGAGCTCTCCTAGGTGGCACTCCTGTCTCTTTGCAAGGGCAGATGGTAGATGTGAGCCAGGCAGTATGGACTTGTGGAGGTGAGTTTCAGGGAGATGAATTTTCCTTGGACTTGCCAGCTCAAAATCAGTGTAGACAGAGCTCTTTTGATGTGACAGCACTGTAGATTCAACCAGTTTCCTGCATGCTTCAAAGCGGTTGTCAGATACTTCAGCAGGTGGAATGAGCGATTTAGGATGCTGTGCTGAGGGACAGGCTGCTGTAAGCGATACCTTGGCCCAGTAGGTCATCTGTGACTTGAGCAATAGAGTGCAACTGAACAAATGTGCCATTCTTTTGTCTTGAATGTGAGAACTGCATCTGTATCTAGTGAATAACATATAAAAAATGAACATCTTTGAAGCAGATGGTTAAAAAAAAATAATAAAAAAATTACAAGATATTCTGAGACTCATATGGCATTGATAACAAGAACAGGGATTTGGGCCCATTCTACTACATATGAACAAACTCTGCGTTTTTTTGTTGCAGATGTGCATATTGAACACGTTGAAATGTGTATTAAGCAGATTGTCTAATCCTTGGGGATATCCAAAACAACGCACAAGTTTCATGCTCTCAACCCTGTGTTTGGACAGTAGGCTAGAAGAGGGGTGTCTGAGCACTTGTAAAACCACAAAAAACATGTCAGTAGGAGAAAAGAAGCAGTTTTTACTGATTGTATAGAGTTGCTGAAATGAATAATAATCGGTCTAGTCATGCTGAAATATATTTGGAGTTAGAATTGAGAAACAACTTTTCTGCTATAAAATAATTCAGTAACTCTAAACAGAATAAACTTTCTTTTGTAAGTAAATGATCTTGATTTCATCAGTTAAATGAAACAGAATCCCATTTCTGTGGTTTGGGTTTTTTTACTCTTAGCGTTCTATAGTGTATACTGGTAATTTTTGAGGCAGTTATTTTATTATCTGCCACAGAAAGGTGGTTTATGGTCCTTTTTCCTTCTTCACAGCCATTAATAACATATTCAGTCCATGAACGTTCAGCGATTTATGCACAGTTCAGTTCAGCTGGATACTATAATACCCCATTCTAACCATTAAAAACAGTTATCACAAGATAACATTAGGTCAGAACACAGAGTAGGCTGTTTAAATTGTATTATTGATTGCTGCTTTGTGAAGATTTTCCTCAGTTGTGTTTAAACCATATGCTTTTATTTGCTACTGACCTCTAGAAAAGATGGCCTGGCAACATAATTTGAATTGAGATATCTTGCTTTTGATGCCCAGTTGAAAGGATGTGCTTATATAGTTTCATTTCTTATACAAATTATCTAGTTCCAGGCTTTTTGAAGACAAGGCTGCATGTTCAGTTACGTCTTCCAAAGTGGCAAATATTTACTCATCTACTATGGAAGTTAATATTTTTATTAATTAATTTTATTAATGCAGGGCTTATTCTGGAATTCATGCAGATGTAGAAAGCAAGAAAGATTTGGGTTTACAACTGGATTTTCAATCAGTTTAGTTTGTGTGTGTCCTGTAGACATTTTGTAGTCTGCCACCCACCCTCCCCAGGGGGTGGATTGGTAGTATACCAGCTGGTGTGTTCTGTTTGTAAAATGTGAGATAATCACTCCTGTAAGACTACCGTCCTAATGTCTGTAGAAATGTATTTGGGAACACTGAAAAGAAATAATAGAGACAAGAACCACCTCTTTTCTTAAACATTGTCTAACTCATTTATTGGGATCTGCATATTTTTTAATAATGCAGTTGTTTTCGTTGACTATGCATATATGTATCTACATGCATTAAGTTTCTTCAAGAACATTTTTATCTGAGACTGAACTTGCTGGATTCCTAGGAAAACAAGGAAATTTTTTTCCTCCCTCTGTTTAAACCATGGTATTTGACTCCTCTTGAGTATGTATTCATTATCTTAAAATAGAAACAACCTCCCCTCTCTGTGCTGAGAATCAACATTATTGTTGAATTCCCAGGCCTAGGAGAATACTGGTTGCATTACAAGCAAATAATTTTCCATTCTGTGTGGTGGAAGAAACTGTCAATTAGTATGAAAAGGGTTAATCATATTACCCCTCTTAAAATACCCCCTTGTTTTGTCTGTCCTGTGTTTGCATAAGAAGACACAATCAAATGGCAAACCTGTGTTTTTGTTCCTTTTCAAAAATCCCTGACAAGCCCATGACACAGGCTACTGCTGTAGCTGTACATTTCTATTCATTATTGATGACTTGGGGCCAGGCAGGCAGCGCAGAACACAAGCAATATAGATTACCATATTGGGGGCTGGGTTTTGGGGGGTTTGTGTATACGCGTGCGCACACACGCAGGTGCGTGTGCGTTTTGGTTGGGCTTGGCCTTTGAAATACTCAATTCTGAGAGGAAATCATATCTGGGAATAACAGTGGAAAGAGATTGTGATACGTTTTAGTAAAACAATTCAGGACACTTAGATTATTTTCTTTTTTTTTTCACGAGTGAGCTCACTCTCAAACTAATGATTAATAGCTTAACTTTCCAGCAGGCTTGGAAATGATCCTGAAGCGTCCTGAGCATCACTTACCCGACAGGATTTGAAGGGCATTTCTCACCTTACAGAGTGTAGTTAGCACCTTGGCTGATGAGGCATTTTCCTGACAAAACCAATGTAAGCTGTCTAATTTGTCTATAACAATAATTACAGACAATCCACACTGTTGGTTTGATGATTTTTTTAAGGGGAATGGTGTCTCATTTCATGGATACCACAAGCCAAACCCACGGTTTGGGTGAGCGTGAGAATTATGCCAGCACTTTAGTGTTACATTTTAAGTGGTATTTCTGAATAGTAGGTCACCCAGAGACCTTTGCAATGCTAACAAAGTGGTTTTGTACTACTGATTTGTAATTAATCCTTATAGGTTTTTATTGGTACAACACTCCTGCCTATTATGTAAAGTTTTTATTTTCTTCCCCATGTCAAAGAGAGGTTGCGTGGTGTTTTATACTTGCACTGTTTGAGGTTTTTGGCTTGAAGGAAAAGAGGGAGGTAGGAGTTTGTTTAAAACATAGTGTTAACAACATGAAATGTTCTTTGGCTCATATATTGATGGTGTGTTTATACAGAAACTGTTCTACTTAAATAGTTTTCAGTTACAAGGAAAGCTATAGAAAGAAATTAGTAGAATCAATTTTGATACTGCTTATAGTTGCTCATTTCTGTAGTATTTTTTAATAGCTTTTCTCTCAAGTTTCTGTAATTTTCCCCTTACACTTCTGTTTTCTTTCACACAACTGATTATCATGGCAGGAAAAGTTAATTCATAGTTTAGTTAATTCAAAGCTTATTGTGTTAAAATATTTTTTTTAAAACATTTGACAGAATAAAATAACTGAGTGCTAGAGGGTGATTAGGTCCAGCTCACAAGTAAGGACAGAAAAGGCTTGTAGGGACCTTGCTCTCTCTGATCTCTGACTTTGGACATCACTGTTTCAGTTCTGTTTTATATGTAGAACCCTTTAAGGTAAGACTGGTGTAGAGCGTAAAACCTGCTTTTTCTTGTTTTGGGAAGGAGAGTGGGAAGCCATTCTAGTGGAAGAGGGACGCTTAGCTATTCCAAAAAGCAGCATCAGTCAAAGCAGAAAGTCTGCTTAGTGTAACCCTTACATTTCTGTGCTTCTGGTTTCTCTTGTTGTGACTCGGTACTCTTTAATAACTTTCAAAATACGGAATCAACTACATGGCTAATTTAAGAGTACGACAACTTCTGTTTTGGAGGGAGGTTCTTTTCCCTGGAAGGTCCCACAGCACCATCTAGTGTGCCATCCTTTCTTATTGCCAGATGGCTTTGTGATGGCAGAGGTGCTGAGGCTGGCGCATTCTGCTAATAATGTTGTCTTAGTAATTAAAATTAGGATTTGCTGGTTATTCAACATAGATCCAAATACAGGAGAAATTTAGATCCTTTGTAACTTTCTTCTGCAAGAAAACAGATTTAAAATCAGGTGGAAAAATAACTTCTTCTATAGCGTATATGTTACTGCATTTCTGTTTTCTACATACAAAACAAAGGAGAAATTGCGGTGCATCTTTAACACCGCACTTAACATATACCCCAAAGCATGTAACTGTACATTTATAATATTCTTATTATACATTAAGTTCTTTATTGAGAAAGGACCATGCTTATACCTACAGACACCCTAATTCTACAAGCTGTGCATCTTTCCTCCTTAGTCCCACTGAGGCCGTGCTATCCCGTGTGGGAATCTGTCTGCATTGTAGAAATTACAGGATTGCGTCACAGTGATTTTTTGCAGACAAGGGGATCACTCTAAAAAATGCCTGGATGTGGATGATTGAGAAGTTCCTTTCAGCCTTTTATGCCTCCTCTAGGGAAGGCCCACCTAATGGCAGTGTATAAATTCAGTTCCTGTGCTGACATACAGAATTATAGCGATCTTGTTCTCTGCTGACACCACATGAGAAATAGATTTGAATAGGAACAGACAATGGTTTAACGAGCTGGAATTGGGAAAAGTATTGTGCGTATGAGGAAGTTTTACCTCCCACCTCAATGAGAATCTTTTAAAAGAGAGGAAGAAAGTCTTGAGGCCAGGAATGATGGTCAGCAAAAGCAGCTGAAGAGGAAATGGGAAACAGTGGAGCTACAGGCTCGGTAGTATCATTGAGCGCACTGAAGATGTTAACAAGACAGCTGACTTGAATGTGTTGCACAAGAGAGAGACAACAAAAAATTGCAGGAAGGTGTTGCAAGTTTGTGTGGGGAATACGGCTTCTTCCCATTCCAGATACATGAGCAAAGGCCCACAAAATCTCCTTTGGTCACGCAGAGCGCTGTGGAGCTGCTGAGTCGCAGGAGGTTGTAGCGATTGCGAAGTACGGCCAGAAGCAGTTTCCCCAGCAGCACCCACACCCCTATTGCAGGAGCTATTCCACACTCTGCCAGACAGCTCCCATCTAACTGGATTTCATTTAATTATTCTTAAAATACTGCTAATATAAGCTATGAGGTTTCAGTGCATTTGACGGAAGCACTCATTTCCAACTCTGATTCAGACTTTTGTTGTATTATGTGCATCATTCCAGATACTTATTCCAGTATCACCTGCGAAGCCCCAAGAAGTTTTTATAGTTGCTTTAAAACTTCAGGGTCCTTACTACTGTGTTCTGAACTATTCTGTTGCTGTGTAAGAAGAAAATTTCTGATGTGTTGAAGATGCCCTCTGCTGGGAAGCCAGGCAAACTAGCCTTACACAGAGTTTTACCTTTCTGAAATACTCTTTTCATATTCTTGGTTTAACTCTCAATCCAATACTGGAACCTCACCCCTCAACCTTACTGAAAAAAATACGCTTTCTCCTTTTGGTTTTATTCTTTACACTCAATCTGTGACAAGTGTAATGGTGTTACTGGCAGTAGTCCAGATCACTTTATTTCTTAGTTTCTAAGTCTGTGTTGGAAGAACTGAATTTTGGCTGCTTGCATTGCTTTCGATTTCATACTTGCATAAACTGTGTGTGAGGAGAACATCTGCAATTAGTAATTGTTAGTAAATAGTGGAAATGCTTTTGATTTCTACTATTATCTGATGCTAGTATGCTTTTTAATATTATGGTGGGGGGGTGGGGGTGGTTTTTTTAAATTTCCCTTCCCACAGTAAGGCCACTAGGTTGATACAACAGAACAAAGGTGGTACAATGTCTGGAACAATTCACAAAGTACTATGCATAATCTCATAGTTGATATGCAATCTGGTTTATTTTGTCCCCTGTGATAAAGCAAAAGCCATTTTGACATAACGCTTCTAATTTTACAGTTTTATTATTAAAATCCAATATTGGCCTAATTGGATAAGTTGCAGCTATTGTTGTGGTACTTGTTTATAATTATAGTTGAATTAGGGTTATGTAGAATTGTATTTTCAATTTTGCATTGTAGCTCGTTGCCTTGGTATTGTACACTGTTTATGAATTTAACAAAAATGTGTGAATTTAACTTCATGCTCTTTTCAATATCCTTCCAGATTTTTCTATGATTTATTATGGGGAGGATGGGTATATTTAGCATCCTAAAAAGCATCAATTCAAAAGCCTTTGTTCTTCCCAGCATTCAGATCAGTCATTTTATATAAAACAGGACAATAAAGAGCTAAATTGTATATTTTATTTTGAAGTCCTACAGTTGTATGAGCCTTCTCAGAAGCAGCAATGTCACTAGAGTAGCTGACAGAAAAGGGATGTATGGTAGGACACTTTTAAAGGCCTGCGTTTTGCATGTGAAATGATTTTGAAACTAATTAAATTGGAAAACAAAAGCCAAGTGATTATTTGGAATCAGAGGCTTCTGTGACGTCCATGGGGAACAACACAGGGATGTTGAGGTTGAATCATGGGGCAATGACTGAGATTAGAAGCACACCAGAAAGTGCAGTTCTAACTTAATCTCTGAGATTGCAAGAGATAAAACCAAACATTTGTCATTTCCATGGACATGAAGTTTGAAGGGAGGGGAATGTATGTTTTATTGTGGAAATCTAGTTTAACATCTCATTCAACAAAAATTTTTCATCTCCAGTGTCATTTTTAAGTAGGAACAAATGAACAGCATAGTTTGTATAGCCATGCTTATGCAAATATTAAAAACTGTTTAAAGAACTCAGGAAAAAGTTGTCTCAAATAGGCTCCTGCAGCCACTTGATCCAAATATTAATGCACTGAAGATTTCCAAATATTTTCAGTTACAGACTTGAAATCAGATGTTAAAATGGTTTAGTACTCGAAAACTGAGATACGCAGAATCCATAGTTGCCTGTGCAACCCTGTTATCAGACCCTTTTCTGTTACGACCGCTCTTTATTCAGCACGTAGTGACAGTTTCACAAGAACTTGCCTAGTCTCAGCCTGACTTTCAGTGGTTTTTGCTCTTCTGGTTTGGAACCAAGTAAGTATATTTAGCGTAGGGGTTTTATCTAGTTCTGTGGTGTCTGTCAAGAGGTTCTGCATAGTTCCAAAGTGGAGACAGGTGGGAGAAGGCAACTCATTTCTGAGAATTTTGGTTATCCAGCCAAAACATGAAAGTCCTGTTTCAGCATTAGGAGTCATTCTTTATAGGATATCTAAAATTAAGATTACTGCAAAGCAGTTCGGTGTGGAACTATACTTTAAATGTGTTTATTCAAGAGGATACATAATGTGGTATCGCAGCTAATATGCAACGTTTTACACTGGTGCCGTGTCGCAATGTGGAATTGTGGAGCTGTGACCAGTTGAAGGGTAAGGGTAGGGGGAAGTCTTGTACTCCTTCATTTGAATAGACTGAGAGTTGACTTTGAGTGCTGTCATGGTCTTTACAATCTCGATCATGTTCTTGAAAACATTGAACATTGAGCTTTATGACCTTTAGGAGAGCCCGCTTTTTTTCCTTTGTGATGGTACCAGATTTTTTGAGAACATCTGTTTATCTGTATTCTGTCAGAACTTCGGTACCTAATTCAGACCTAGAAGTACTTTTCGAGAGGCAGGGTTCTCTTTTTGAAATGTAAAGCATTGTAAAGTTGTCTGCAAATTTGTCAAAAAAAAAAAAGGAAAAAAATTAAAAACACATTTCCAAACACAAAAGCGGGAAAACAAAACACATAAGAAGAAATAGAAATAATAAACGTTTCAAGGTAAAGTCTCTCTGTCCTGTTGTAATCAGAAAAACTGCAAAGTTTTGGTTTTGGTTTTTTTTTTGGGGGGGGGGGGGGCAGGCTAGGGTTTTTTTGGTTGCTCTTTCTTTTCCAAAAAGTGTCAGTGACTCTTGAAATAAAAGCATGTGAGAAATACTGCTGTACACAGATGAAGATTGAGTTTCAGTTCTCATTCATGCTTGTCTTGTGATGAAATTATCCAAAGTTCATAGCCATTTTTCCTTACACCTTACCCTATCAGTAGGAATGGAAATGCTGCCCGGTTAACTTTTTACTAATCTTTATGCAGTTTATAACATAATGCTGCTTACGCTTTTGTACTTTCTGTGTCCTGCTCTGATGAAGCTTTCAAGAACATCTGTAGCTTTAAGCACAAATAGATAATTGATTTCAGAAAATATACATTTGTTCAGAATCTTGATTACAAAAACCTTTTGTTTTCTTTCTAGCCCTACTTCTTAAGATAAATCAGACATGACTTCGGTTAAGGTTTTTTTCACTAGTAATTGCCACATGCGTGTCATACTGATGACCTGTAAGAATGAAGAAAAATTGGATGGGAAATTTGTGGGTAAAGGAAACGAAGGAAAGTTCACATGTATTTCATGCCTCATTACAATAATCCTTACTCGTCTTCTACCATGTGTCCCTTTGGATCTGTGCCCACCTTCCTCTTACTATTTGCATAATTTCTTTCTTAATGATTTGCCATCTTAGTTTCAAATCCATTATGTTACTTCCTTTTGCTATCCAATTTGGCAGCCAATTACATGTATTGATTCTACATATTCTTTTGGAGAATAAACTTTTAATATCTGTTCTACAGCAATGCTGTACTGGATGAAACCTAGAGAAAACCTCTTAACATCTTTATCTATACCAGATAAACAATTAAATGGATTTCCAAGTACATCCTTGCTGTTAAAGTGTATGTTTATGCACATGCTCACACACACAAACATCTATTTAAACTCTCTTGATTAAGACATGTTTCATGATCTTCCCTGTAAAAAAGAAATGTGTTTACAGGTATCTGACTATTCAGGCTCCTATGTTATATCAGTGTCTCAGGTCAGGCCGAGATTTTTTTTTTTTATTCCCTTTCCACTAAAATCATTGAAATTTATTCAGTCAGTCTTTCACATCAGAGGTGTAAATGGATTTCTTGAAAGTTTTTCTGCTGATAGCAAACGGCAGTCACTTTACAACTTTGACTCCATTGTGGGCAGCAGTCGGAAAGCTTAACACTCCACCCGAACTTTGAAGATGCTAAAACTGTGTAATGACCTTGCATTCTCAAGGGCAGATGCTCAGCTTCTGCTGGAAGTGCTAATCTACAATCTGTTTATCTCCATACACTATGTATTTGACAGCACTTGCCTGGAAAGCAAGGCAGGGAAAAGCGTAGTCAAATTTAGTTACTTTTTCCTCTCTGATGGTGTTAGTGTCCAATGGACTTAGAAGCGATAGCCTTTATTTTCATTTTTAGCTTCCTTTGTGCTTTTCAGCCTGTCGTAGCCTTGGAAAGCAGCCACACTGCCAGCGTCAGAATACGCTTGTCTTTGTGAAGCCCTTGCTAGTGCGTGAGCTGGACTGTGTGGAGTAACTGCTTTTTCCACCTTTGCTTTATTCTGAGTGAATCAGATTTTGAGTTTACCTTCACAACTTAAATTGTCATCTGTATTTCCTATCAGTAGACTTTAGACTCAATGTGCTCTATATACTATTTAGTGGGTATGAATTGAGATGCATGACGTAATGCTTATGAGCATATTGAGGAGCATGTTTCTAATGAAGAGGTAACGTGTTGAAGCAGGGCAGCACATGCAGGGAAAGGCAATACCTTTTGTTAGACAGATATACCGTAGTCGTGTAAACCCTTCAAATCTGGAACAGAAACCTGAAGAGAAGGGCTTTTGCACATAAAAGCATGTCAGTGTATTCAGGTAACATATAAATTGGCCTTACGTGCCCAAATTTTGTTATTTACCAACTCCACCAGTTGGTCTGGTAACAGAGGTCCCCTCCCCTAACAAATCTTGCCTTGCTCGCGCCCGTGAACCATCACAATCACCACAGCACGACTGACTGAAAAATACCTCTTTGGTTTTAATGTAATCCCTGTGGTTTTTCAGACCGGCGCTCCTTATCAAAATAAAACGTTAACATCAAATTACTCTGATTCAGCAACAGCATCTATTTTTTTAATATGAACTTGTCTCTTCTGTCAGGTAATTGTTTAGCTTCCCAGGGAATTGTGTATGTGTTGCAAATGGGAAAAATCAACCTTGTAAATCCTTTCTGTGGTGAGGCAACAGGAAACTTGCTTATTAAGATCACCAGGTTTAATAGCAAAATTTTGTAAAAAAAATTGCTAGAATTGACCTTTTGAATGCTAGATTTTCAACAAGCTCAGTCAGGAATCTATTTAGGATGTATAGTAGAATTCTCTTCCTCTCTGCTTACAGAACTGAAGAAGCGTTTCTGTCACAGAGGTAACATTTCCTTTTGTGACACATACTTTGAATTAGCAGTGGCTGTTGCCCATTTTGTTACTATCACCAAGCTTCTAAAGCAAATATATGCCAAGTCACAGGTCCCCTCCTAAAGAGGAAGGACACCATCTTTATCAACAAGATAAAGGGGATGGTTGTTTTGTTGGGGGTTTTCTTGGTTTTACCTTTGCATTTTTTGGTAAAGTCTAAAAGCGCTATGAAATGTACTGAGGCATGAAGCGCATAAGAAATGACTAATGGTGCTGAATCAATGAGTTCCTTCAGATTTAGAGGAGAGCTGGCTGTACTCACCAGCTGGCAGGGTGCTCTCTTCTCCCTGCACTCAATGCTCATTTGGAGTACAGGATGCTTTTGGCGTACCACCTCCCGCTCCACCCATGCTCCTCTTCGCTCATGCAAGGACTGAAGGTGGAACCCTGCTGCAGTGGTGTTCTGCCATCCCAAAATTATGGGATGCTTGGGGAATACTCAGGCACTTGGTAATATTTGAACTATGCGCTGTAGTTGTCAATGGGGAAAGGGGAAGAAGGGGAAAGTCTGGCTCATGTATTCTAAGTAGTAGCTCATAAAAGCTGGAGTTTGGCCGTTCTGATGAAGTGCCTGTGTTACATCTACATTATACAGATCTTCCTGTCAGTTCTCTGTTCTAAGCATCATAGATGCAACTGTATGCAAGTGTCAGTTCAGCTCTAAGTGCCTTCTCCCTTCCTCAACTTTTGTTCCTTCCTCTACAGCTGGTATATTTGAACACCTGTATTTCTTCATAACTGTTATCTGCATTTTGGTCTAGGCCTCCCTGTAAACAGTGAGTGACTCCCTGAAGCAATTCTTGCTGCTTCTACTGCTTCTCTTTCTAGTCTTTTGTGATCTATCTCAGCTGTGACATTTGCAAAAAGATAAATGATTATGGATAGCTAGGCTGTGGGGCAGTCAGATATGGCATATATTATTTATTTCAAAGTATGTTTTTAAATTCTGCAGAGCCTTCAAGTTGCATAGCTTAACTGTTGCCCCCTCGATCCTTCTTGTCTGCTATCATTTGTGGCATTTACTTGTTGCATTTTGTTTTAAAAGCACAGTAGGAACTCTCTGTGCCTAATGGGCTGTCTGGATCTGTGATTTTTTTTGTGGACCTAGAAAGCCCCTACAAACCTAGTCATATAAGATTTTTTCTTTACATTAGCTTTGAAAAGACTGAAGTAAAGCTCTGTTACTCAAGCTTTAAATGAAAAGCAGGGGACAACTGCTTTTTTTGTTCGATGGTTTTTCACTTGGAGCTAAAAACAAACAGAAAGTAAGCCTCCGTTTAGATGGATGTGAGCAAGTTTTGGACTTTTGTCCTTGAAACAGTAAAGTTTGGGAATAGCTGAAAGACTACTTATTTTTGAGACCTATCTGGATGAAGAATAGTCATGGCTTAGAGAAGTTCTGAGCAAGCTTTGTGAATTAGCATGCATTAAATGATAGAATAATTTTATTGAGCAATAATAAAATATTGAAGTCAGATGGAAGGATGATGGGGAATTGCTATTTGCAGCTATGAAACTGATGCATGTCATGTTAACTCCCAACCCGAACAACTCATTTTAAGATTTGCTCTCATGAAACTTAAAATCCTCTATTTTGTCCAATCATCAGCTTTAAACCTGTTCCTTGTCAGCGAAGACAACAAATCTTTTTGCTTGCGTCTGCCTGGGGGACGTGGAAAGCTGAGGTGGTCCTGTGTGATTAAATTAGATGAAAGACTTGCCTTCTACCAGTGAGACGCAAAGTCTAATCAAGTGAAATGAGTTTTGAGATCTCAGCTCCTTTCCTTGGGGAATATCAGTTTACATTACACAGTCACGACACCTAATTCATCACGGTTGATGCGGCTTTTGCTCAGAAGAGGACCTGGGATTGGGTAGCATGGGACTTGATCACAAGTCACCCCCTAAGGAGGAGCAGCTTAGTGAAGTTAAGATGCAGCATGTGAGGAGAGCGCTTTAATATGTTTTTTTAAAATAAATTATCTATATCTCTGTATGTCAGATTTTTTAGAATAGAGGGGCTTAGGTATAATATGGGGAAAACTAGAGGTAAAAGAAAAGATACGTTGTACTGAGTATAGTTCATAAAATGATTGGCATACAGATGTTAAAGAATGTACACAGTGAAGAGCAAAGTTGAACTTCTTGTTACTTAATTTCTGTGATGTTGAATGATGTTTGTGTATTTCCAAGGAAGTAAAGACTATTCCACTTCCCTAACAGACTTGTTTGTTTGTTTCTTCCAGGGCATTGTTATAACTCCGCTTCTGCTTCTGCTTTTTGTAAGTATCTTGATCTGACGATCTTTTTACTGGGTAATCTTATACCTATTATACAGTATATTTAAGATATAAATGTGGGTGATTTAACAACACTTAAATAATGAGGAAGACTTTTTCTGGTCAGTATCTGAAACAAGCTGCTTCCCAGAAAGGCCATCAAAGCGTGTCGCAATGAATGCAAACACTAGGTGCGCTTCGTTCTAAGAGGACCGAACCCCATTCTTCTTGCAGAATTATAAAACCATATGCTATTAGTGAAGCTGGTTAAAATACAAACACTTGCAAAGTAAGATGATCACTCAGTTAGCAAGTCTCTTGGAAAGCTTTCATGTGCAGGAGCTGGACAAGATCCTACTGATCCAAAATGGATGACAGGCCAGTTGGGAAAGCACTGCTCAGATAAACAAAGCCTCGCTCTTGGGCAGCTAAGCCCATGGGTATTTTTGTGGTAGAGGTTAGTGAGATAGCAGCAACAGCAGCAAGACAAATTACTGGAGCCCCTGTGTATCGCTAAATGTGATGCTGCTTCATTGCTGTTAGTTCAAGATTTCTTTTTCAATCGTTAGTCTACCATCAGGACCTTGGTTCCTTACAGTTCATGGTAGAAGAAAAGGGAGGAGACCACGTTTTATCTTCATGTTTTATAAAGGTATGGATATTAGTGTACAACGAAGAGGCTTTAACAGATGGGTAGTGGTGCTTTAGTAAGTAAGTCCCTTGTCAGTTAGGAATTCTTGGTGCTTGAGGGTTTGCTGGCACAAATGGTATGGTGTGGTGCAAGTTACTGAGGACTGTGGCTTTGTGAAGAGCAGGGCAGCATGCTGAAGCACTTCAAGGATTTCAAGAGAGTTATACAGTGCTTTTATGTTTACCTTACTGATTGCATGTATGTAAGCCAGCACCCTGGAAAGAGGGGTAAGTGTGAAGTTAAGTCTGAAACAATTTGTAAGTGGCATGCAAGTGGCATGCTGTTTATGGTAGGGATGCTTAAGCAGCATATGTACTGTATACAAATGTAGCAGTGTATGTTAAACTGGGATAAATACTACTGTGAGTGGCTGTAACATTATCAACTACTGCTTCAGTAAAGCTGTGTGGGAAGATTTTCATTTTACTATAACAAATTGTAATTCATCTGATGTAGCTGTGTTTACACAAGAGCTGCTTTGACCATATCGTATATATCGGTACACACCAGCAAAGCTTTCTTGATATACTTGGGACCATAGACTTACTGTAGGTTGAAAAAGATAACTGTCCTAAGAAAAATAGGTGTTTTGTTATTCTTACGCTGAATACATTGATTCCAGGTGGTCTGCCTCACTGTTTTCCTGTTGTCTTACCACCTTTATGGAACATGTTTCTTCCATGGGCATTCGTCCAGAGACCTGTGCCTTTGTTTCTAAGTGACTGAAACGTCACCTCTTTTTACTTTTGCTCACTGGCAACTTTCCCCCCCTCTATACCTTGCTGAGTTGTGGTGCTCTACATAGCCAAAAGGGCTATTTTCTGTAGAAATTGAAATGTTAAGGAATGATCTGCATACCTTTTCAAGCAAGATAAAGATCTTTCCTTTGGCGACTTTATGGACAGATAACAAGATATTCTGTCCCGTTAATTGCAGTTTTCACTGTTACCTCTCAAAAGAGGTGGTAAAACTTTGTGTGCAAGAACAGGAAGGCAAAGCGTATGCCTCTGTTCTTCCTACCAGCCCTGGAGACACTTGTATGAGAAGTGTGTAAAATACACATTATTTGTTGTGCGGTTTGTAATATGTACTTTCCTCAGGAAGACCATCTCCAAGTCACACATGAATTATTTTTTCATCAGAATGATAAACAAACTAGTCTGGGGATGGGGGGAGTTGAAAAAGCTGCATTTTTTTGTCACAAAGCCTGAAACTTGAGGACTTCTCTTGGGGTATATAAATACTTAAAACTCCTTGAGATCTTTGCTGGTCATTTGACACATGAAGAGCAGCCAGTCTGGTCAGCCCAGCAGCACATCTTGCTAAGACGAGGTTCAGTTTATCCACTGGCAGGTATTTAGGACAGCAAACTAAGCATGCACTGTTCCTGTACCCTGGCAGTCTGTGGTTTGGACTGCCGCAACCTTTTTTTTTCTTGTGAACCTCTCTAATTTTCCTTTGTGTTTCTTTGATGCTTCTGGCCTGCTTAACATGTAGTGGATTCAAGCACACAGTTCACACAATTCTGATCGCTTGTTTACAACCTGCTGCTTCATCATTTCATGTGGTGCTGTGTAGTTACTGTGGAGTGAGAAACACTGACTAGTAATTTCCTGGTTATCTTTTCTGGATCATTCATTAGTTTAGTCGTACAACTTAGCCTTAGTGCTTAGTTAATAAAGGATGGAATTTACAAGTTTCAAGATAAAACTCTTATTTACCTCAACAGTAGCTGAGCTGGGGCTTCTGAATACCATTCAGGGACCTTTGAAGTCAATGCCTTCAGTGAATTTTAACTCCCGAATTTGGTACTCACAAGCATTAACTCTTCCACAGAGTCATACTATGGTAGTCTGAATGCTATATTGTATTAGTGATCATATTTGTCAGTCTCCCTGTATACAGTGCATAAAATACTCTTAGTGCTGACAGAAATAAAATAGACTGCTGTCCATTAGCTTGTTTTTGTTATACAGCTTAACCTGTGGTAGTGGTTATGGTTTAAATTTTGCCCTATGTGCACCAGAGAATATAATGTTCTGAACTGCCTTTTCTGTACATAATTGCCCAGTAATGTAAATATAAATTGTCTAAACAACATTGATAAAGGCATGTTGAAGCATATAATAAATAATGCATTTAATGCAAATAATTTATCATCTTAAATGAATGGTGTTGAACATAAGATTGTCAGTTACATTTCTGAAAAGTGTATTTCTACTATGAAACTTTTGGTATAAAGCTCACTCAAAAAAAAAAAAAAAGTGTTTTAAGAGGTTCTCATTGATTTAATGAAACCTTAAATACTGTACGTGTAATTACCGGACTGTATCCTTGTGAGGATGCCTAGCTAGACTTTAAAGAATAGCCACCTTCACCATGGATGCCTCTGATTAACATTTTACCTAATAAGAAGCTATTGAATCTGGCTTCCAGATGCATTAATCTCAGTGTCATTATCATCATGTTAACCTTTATTATTAACGGTTAATATGTTATATTCCCAGCAAAGATGTTATAAATGGGCAATGTCCCATAAACTATATATAACTGATTAGAGTTCATATATGTGGTGAACGGGAGCATTGAAACAAAAGTCCTGTAAGATACATCAGTTTCAAGTTACCACGAGGTTATGCCCCTTACATTTCTTTGCAACGTTCTGCAGTATTTCATTAATGATGTTTAGGAGGCTGTGTACCAAAGCAGTCAGAGAAGGATGCTCTCCTCTTGTCAGGTCATATACTTAGCTGAAGCCAGAGGTAACAGATTGATGAATCACGAAAATTTTTTAAAGCAGAGAAAGAAGTTTTATTTTCTTAAAGGCATTTGGGGAAAAGAACCCCACCAACTAGAAATTGAAGTGTAGACTAAATTTAGCTTTTGGAAATAACTATATTGCTATCAATAAATAATGACTATGCGTAGGTTAAGTAATGCCTGAGGAAGTTAGTCACTGTCCACCTTTACTTATCATATGACTTGTTCTCTGTCTTCAGTTTAGTAATTTCCTTTAGTAATTATAATAACACTTTGTGATTTGGAGTAACAGTTTGTAATTTGAATTCTTAAGAATGCTACATTTGGGCACGTTTACATTACTAAAAGACAGTTAAACTAAAGGTGTCATCACACTGTGAAGAGAATAGCGCTGTGATCTCTTTAATAACCTCGAGATGTCAGCACCTTTTTATGATGTCTCATTTGAAATACAGGATTCAGGAGCACTGCACTCTGCAACAGTTGTAGCTGTATCATCTCACTTCTATGTCCTTAGATTGTAACTTTAGTCATGAAAAACAGGAATATGTATGAATGCAGGTTTGTTTTCACTGAGAGGATTTCATATGCCTTTGTATTGTACAGGATGGAGCAATACAGCCTCAGCAATGGCATGTCTCTTGGATTTGCCCTGGAAGCAGAGCAAGCATAGATATCGTACCACCATGTAAAAGAATGATGCAGTGACTTTCTTGTGTGAATGTAGCTCTGTTCCTTTCCAGCCGCGTTGGGGTAGAGTCACCCTTTCTGTCCTTAGAGTTGGCTGAGCACGTAGACTGGCAGTTTTACCAAGCCACACAAGCTTATGATTCAGTTGATTGTATTTGGAATCAAAATACAAGTCATCAGTCATCTGCACACCTGTTGGAGCCAAATGTGATGCTGCAGTTCTTATGGCACAGTATCCCAGCTCTGCCACCTTCTTGGTCTTACCCTTACTGTTGAGTCTTAATGCCTGACAGATGTGGCCTCTTCAGTTGTTGGAAGCACAGCCGGTTAGCTATCAAAGTAACAAAAGTAAAGGTGTGCGAATCTATGTATTTTTATTGAAAGCCATCAAAGAAAATGTTAGCAATAAGTAAGTATTTTACATTTTTATGTACTTCACATTCTTCAGAAGCATGCCTGCAAACCAGTTAGCTTGGAATGTTAAAGAGCCGATGCAAAATTCATGTGTATTTTTAAAAATACACTTGGCAAAAACCTCCATGTAACTGTCACACATTGCTCCCATGTTTGCTGTTTTACCAAAGAAGATTACCATGACATTTGTGTCAAAATGGAGTCTTCCCAAGGCTTTATCAGCTTGTTCCTTTTCTTGATTTATTCAGTGATGTTTTCTTTTCTGATACCCTCTCAAATTTCTGCATTTTATAGTAGGTATTTTTGTAGTGGCATTGTAGTGGTGATGCCATAAGTACTAGAAAGTAGCACTGCTGAAAGAATCCAGTTGACAAGTGAAGGAAATTCTGTGCAAATATCACAGAGAAAACTGAAATAAAATGACTGGTGAATAAGGACGTGAATTAAACTAGAAGCTGATTGAAATACTGAAGTTAAAAGCTTTCCCCTATATTCACAATCCTTAAATTAAAATATTGTTTTAAAAGTTGTTGATACTTCTCAAATTTTTGCCAAGTCTTCTCCAATCCCATGTATTTCAGATAAAACTTTATTAAAAGGAGCTATCATGACTTTTTTTTAAAACAGGATTTCTACACACTATGCCTTGTTTTTCTTCTCAAGCGCTTGGTAGATGAGAGTTGATACCAGTCAAATGAGTCGTTAAATATGCAAATATTTTAGTAGTTGGAAAGCCTTGGAAGTTGATAAGGAAGTTGCAGCTAATGGATTTCACTAGTATGTGACAAAAGGCTGATTGGAGGGGGGGAGAGAGGGGAAGCAGCGTAGTGCATTAGCTGTTAACAGATCAACTCATTCATGTGGAAGATTTAAAGTGCATCATTATTTCTACCTGGTTATTTACCCCACTATATCTCTTTAATCATTGGGAAGACAAAATTGTCCGATCTGATCCAAACCCTTTACAATTAGTCAGAACTTTTTAATGACTGCCGTGAAATATTCACTTGATCATCTCATTCCTTTTTTCAAATTCATCTTTTATAGCTTTGTTATATAAATTGGATACAAATAATACTCAGAAAATAACAGGGACCCTCCATCTTCCTGACACACATACAAAATATTGTAAATTTGTCTAGGTAGAAGACTGTAAAATATTAAATATTTCTTGGAGGACTTTCTTTTCTATTTGGTTTTGCTCTTTTGCTAGGGAGCCTTTTAAGTACACATCCTGCTTCTACATAGCAGAAGCTAACCATGTATCTTAATAGGTTCGTAGAACCAGGATACCAGGAGGATCCCATCCCGACTCAGTCTGTCTCTTTTCCATGCTGTGCAATTCACCTCAAAACTGAATGTGATCCAACTTAACAGGAAGGATTTTTGCTTTCCCTCCACCCTTACAATACTAGAAACTTGTGTCTCTGATGAGCAGAAACCTAATTTCCAGTAAGTATTTGTGACAACAATGAATGTTGTACTCATTTGTCTTTCTTGCCAATGTTATCATACACCTGAATAGCACTTCTCTGAAATTTCTCACCCTGGCTCAGACATAGTGTACAATCCTATCCTCTTTCCCAGTCTTCAGTCAGCTAGGCTAAACAAGCCATTCATTTCTAATCTTTAAAACATAAATATAAAAAAATTAAAACAAATCCCTTATTCTGAGGTGTTTTGTGCACCTGTTCCAGTTTTGATTCCTTCTTCAGTCCAGGTAATAAGAATCGTGCACAGTTGCACAGTATTCTTCACAAGGCCTTGTGCAATGTCACAACTATCCCATACCTTGATTGATTTATTTCTTCTGGTACATCACAGCTGTCCTTTTCATGGATACATAATATTCATTGTTCTTAATTATCCTGTATTTACTAATCTTTTTCTTTCTGGTTAGTCACCTCCTTGTTTGCAGCAGAAGTTTTGGATACTAGTCCTTAAATCTCAGCTCTCCAGTTAGGTGCCTTTGGGTTGTACACTTGATCTCATTCCTACACATTAGCCCTCAAGATCATTGTACCATGGCAAAGTGGAAGAGTAGCTCTGGTATATTTCAGATTAAGAATACCTATGGTTTGTTTGGTGGTTGGTTTTTGGTTGGTTTTTTTTTTTTTACACCTCTATAAAAGGCTTTAAAATCGACAGGTATGTTTGGATTGGCTTGGTATTTAATGTGTCATAGGGGAACCCAGAATGGGATTAGGCATCTGTGAACCCTTTAATAAGGGAACCCCAAAATATGCAGTCTCCTTGCCTCAGCCAGGGAAAAAAAAAAAAATTTAAAGTTGACAGATTGTCAGCTTTTCTTTATCCACACATCTGATTATGAAATGTTGATTTTTTTTTAAATTTTTTTTTTCTTTGGAAACAAAACTGGAAGGTATATGTAGACAGCTAGGGTTTTTTAGGTTTGTGCCAAACCAATTCCCATGGCCATAGAGGCATAAAGAATATGCAAGAATTTGCAAAATATACCATAAGACCAGGGCATCTCTTTTCTTTAGCAGAACTAGAGGCTTACGTCTGCCTTTAATTTTTAAGAATAACAATGAAAGATCTAATTGCTAAAATACATGACTGCCAAGCTATTCCACGAGATCTCTGTTGTTCCCTTAGCCCCTTTCTCTGAGGCAAGAGACAACTTGCAGTTTTTTATAGACAGAATTAAAAGCTTTATTTTAAAATTTAAATACATTCTATAGAAGCTCTGTTCTCAGCTATATGCTTCTCCTGCTGTTAGCACCCATTAGAGGTAGCCAATTTCAGTACTAATGACTCTGGTCAAGTGCTGGGAGCTGGCTTCTTTTACACAGCTTCTCTGCCTTACAGAGAATGCATGTGAATGCCTTTAAAGCAGTGAAGTAGGAAGAACATCCCAGTGACCTGCCAGCTCTGTTTAGACTGCTGTGAAATGTTATGTAGCAATGACCATTTCATCTTGAAAGACCTCCGACCTGAAATCTAGAGCCGGGCACTGTGGAACTCATAGGTGCCCATCAGCATGGAGTACCCGGATGCTTCCTACTTCCCAGAGCCTCAGCATCGTTACAGTTCCTGCCCATTGCAGTGTATCCACTGCAAAGCATTTCCATTTGCCAAGTTACCTGGGTTACTGGGGGCCATGTGCATGCTTTTCTGCTGCAACATAGCATATCACAATGACTGGGTCAGGTTAAGCGTTCTGTAAAGAGCCCAAAGCAAGGGAGGGCTTAGTTCCACTGGTAACTCTGTTCATTGTCCTTCACTACTGAACTGGAGCCCATCCACATCTTTTCCAAAAGTGCATCACCTTCCATGCCCTTTCTGTAATGGGACTGTCATCCACAACAGGACATGAAGGGTTTAGCACATGTGGTGGTCCAGACCGGCCTCTAAGGCAGCTGAATCTGCACTGGATGAGAGTAACCAGAAGCAGTGACGATAACGGCATTGAACACAAAATTTAAAAAGATGGGTGTCAGAGTAGACTGACCTGAAGGTCAAAAAGAAAAGCTTAAATTAAACAACTCGCATGAGAGAGCAGCAGCACCTCCTCAGTTCTGCTCTGTTTTCACCCCTGCCTCACTTCCTCGGCTGCGCTCAACAAATGGTGAGGCTGAAGCTGCCTGATGGTGTGTGAAGAGCACAAAGACACAACCTGAGGAAACACGTTAATTGCCGTAGAACACTGGAAGAGTAAGGCCCCAAAGGACAACTGCCTCCAGCGTGGACTCTGTGCAGCACACGTAGCACTGGATTATAATTTGGTGTGACTGGTAGGAGGTGTGTTTCTTCTGAGTCAGTGGCAGTTGTGAACGTGGGAACACCCGCGGCGATACCTGCCTGATCGGCCAGAAAGATAAGAATGGAGCATGTGGCTCGTGGGTGCAGTCTAGGCTGGGTAGTGGAATTGTCTTGGTTTTATGCAAGGAAGGTTTCTTTTGGTTTTTTTTTGCTTTTACCACAACCAGTTAAATATAGGCTATCAATTAAGGATAATGTTTCTACCACAAACTCATAAAGAAACCCACTAAATAATTTGTTAGGAGCCTTTTAAAACAGGCAGTCTCTTGAGAAGAAAGGTCTAGGACTAAATTAGCAAGAATGCTGCAGGTCAGGCTTGAAGTATTGCATGGTGGCAGAATTGTTTGGAAAGTTTTGCCTGGAATTCTCTTTCATTAAAGCCATATCCAGCAAACACTTCCAGACGGTGCAGTTCCTGCTCATCTGAGTGGTCCTTCTGAAATCACTCAGATTATTTAAGTGAACAGTGCCTTTCCCTAAGCAAGAATTTTCTTTTTTTGAATAGTGAGTCTATTCAAGCAGGCTTATTAATAAACCTTTAACTGAAATGCTGCTATCCAGAATAGCACATAACAATCACTTGACAATATCAAACTAATGTTTAAAAAATGATCTAAAAGAAGCATAGACAATATGGTGGCATGAAAATTTGTGATAGCTTGGTCACTAAACGGTGTGGTTTATCTTCCATAAGAGATTCCGATCAGGTTATTTTGTACAGCTATAAATCAGCGGTTTGATTCTATGATAGTTTTACACCAGTTCTTACAGTACTACTTCTGTTTGTTTGCCTGTGAAGAAAGGTTCATTTTTAGACATGGAGATTATTATAACAAGGAGGGCAGCCAAATACAATCAGACATTTTAGCATAATGCTAATTTTGGTGCAACGCAGATCATGTAGGGTTTTTGGTTTTTTTAAAAATTTTTTCCTGACAGCAAATAGAGCACAGAACTTAGCTTGATCCAACTAAAACCTAAGAAAAATAACATTTATTCATTCAGACAGAATATTTGCATTTGTAAATGTGTCAGACGGTCTGATGAACATTATAGCAAGCTTTTTGTTTCCTCTGTTCATCGCTTCTCACTTCTCTTTCTCAAAATGCATGTGATGAACATACCCATGTTCAAAGGAAGTCTGGAACACAGGCAATGTCTGAGAGTCCATGGGACACTTACGTTTGTGAGCCTGATGAGTTTGCATGCTACAGATGTTGAGGCACTCCTGGTCAAATTATGCAGCCGTTATCTGTGGGTCCTTTAGCATTTGTGATTCCTCGTGGTTAGCCACTGTATGCCCAGTCTGGGTTAAAAAGTCTTTTTCTTCTGTGTGATTGAGAAGTTCCTGCCTTTTCTTCAGCCTTTATCTTCTGTGTCTTTCTCAGGGAATAGATTTGACTTTGATAGTACAAGAGTTTATAGATGTTGCCTAACAGATGGATTCTGATAAAAAACAGTCCACTGAAGTTATTGTCATAATATACAGAAGGGAAACAAAGCTCAGAAGTCTGTTTGAAGAAGTACTGTCGGTACCATAGGTGGGACAGGGAAGTCCCACTGCTCCAAACCTCTGTGCCCAGATGTGGTATAGCAGAGTGTTAGGACCTCTTAAGGACCCAAGGAAAAAAGCTCCACACTATTCTGTAGAAAGTAATGAAGGTGCTGGGGACTGACAGAAGAATATAATTCTCAACTATACAACTGAAACAGGATCAACAATAGTGTGGTCACAGGATCACACAGGAGAAGAGTCATAGTAGAAGCAGAAAATTTTGACTTTTTCTACAGGAAGAATTTATATTTCCCGCCCCCCCCAAAACCAGATGTAGTTGAAGAACTCACTTCCTCTGGGCAAAAGGAGGGCTAATGAATCATTTATTCATTTTGACATTTCAGACTGATATGTGGATTTCTGTTTTGTTTAAAATGTAGTCAGGGTGATATAGGTACCTGAAATATCTGCCTTTTGGTGGTCCAGATGACAGTGAGATGAGCCTGAATGGGCAGGGTGAAGTTGACAAGGTGAAGAACCATACCCTGATATAGAAGATTATTTCTTTGAATAAAATAATTTTACTTTTCCTAGGTAAATTGATTTAGCATTCCAGCACAGTACCTGTAATTCAGTTTCTAATTATGTAAAAAAACCAAACCAAACCCCAAAACCTCACACCGAAACCAAACCATATCCTTATATATAACAAGTGCTTAAGAATCCACAACAGCTTGAAGTAATACTTTAAAAAAGCTGGCAAGATTATTGCTGTTTGAATGGCTGCCTTTTTCAGCAGTGCGGTACATTGTTGAACAGTTTTTCATTCCTGACTTAGAAACTGATTATGCATCCACTGAGCGTGAAACTTTAAAGTAGTGAGAGAAGTCCAACCAATGTTTTTATAAAAAGGCACAAGAGCCACTGCCAAAGTGTCATAGTTTTGTGAAGCTAGGCAGAGGGTCCTGGCATGCAGACTGCTTGGTTAGATTCACTCCTTTGTGACCCAAGCAGATTTTAAAGTTTAAAAATCTTCACTTTCACTTGAAAAAGCTTCCTTGAATACACAGTAAGTAATGCTTTTAGCTCCTCGGCACGTAGCAAAAAATAAGTCCAAATACAGTTTGAAAAACTATGAACCTTTTAAAATTTCAGAAGCTCCTTACAAGAATTAAAACAACAAGGAGATCATGAGTGGTATGATGGAGTTTTCTGCTCCACTTTGTGCAAGGAATCATCCAGAGAGCCCTGTGTCCCTTGGGAATGGAGTAGCAGCACTGCTTGATTTCAGGTACTCACGTGGGTGATCCCAATCTTCCCCTGCAAGCCCTTAGTTCTCCCTCTTGCCTCTGTGGGAAATGTAGGCTCCTTAATCTCAGTGCTGTCACTTTGCACCCTACTTGCAGACCAAAAGTCTCAGTGATGACATCATCTTCAGGTCCCCTCCTACTGTCTTCTGTGCCCACATTGTTAAAATTGGAGGTGGTGGCGATGAGATAGTGTAATTTATTAAATGGCCAAACTGAATCTTAGCTGATGTTGCCAGTTAAGGTAACTCATAGGAAACAGCCGTATCCCGTATGTTCTGCCCAAGGTGCTCTACCTAGAGTGTATTCAGAAAGGGACATATGAGAGCGAGTGGTGGAGTGTGTTTAAAAAAAGAGTAGATTAGGTTGGGTCCCACTCTCTTAAAGCCTAAGCTGGCCAAGCAACGCTCAAAGTCCCATGATTTCCTAGCGTCAGAAGTTCACTCCATTTCGTGCTGTTTCCCGGTTTGGATGCCATCTGTGTGTGCCGAAAGCTCAGCTTGCATACAGACAGCACCGCCAGTGTGTACACCCTTTCCCAAGCAGTGCATCTACAAATCACGTTTACACATAAATCACTGCAAAAGTGGTATAATTGGTGTTTTCTCATCAGATTATTTTCTGTAGGTAAAGGTTGCAGTTGTACATTCCTGCGTAAAATACTTCAGTATGTGAAATTTCTGATTTTTCTGCTCTTTGAATTTCTGAAGAATATGATTTTATGCCAAACCCACTATTATGGCCATATGTTGATTTTTTTTCTAGGCAGAGTTATAGGAAGTGATTAGATTGTATGATCACCTTGTCTATCATGCCTGCAGGTAGCTTTGAAAGGAAGATAAGTGTCAAAAGTATAATGCAGTCTGAGCGTAATTTATGAGAATGACGTATGTGAGAATGTTTTAGGAAATCAGCATCGTTTTAATGGAGCTGAAAAGATTCTGAATTCTGTCATCCTTTTGAGGATCTTTAAAGTGAAGTGCAAAATATAAAATGTGGATCTGTGAAATCCTCATTTACACTCATCATGAAGCAAACTGTTGTCTGTGGAAGCTCTGACAATGCTATTTCAGTCTTCTTACTCTATATTTCTTAATATGTATTCCATTGCTGTTAAAGATATGTTAAATTACGTTAAATGAAACTTTTCAATGACCTAGCATAAACCAAGTCCAATTGGATCATAAAAAATAGTTAATTTTTTTCCTAAGCATTCTGAAGTAGGTTGCAAAAATCCCACTGACTGTGTTTTGGTTCACCTTTTCTACCTGCATCCTTAAAACCTGAAACTTTTAGCATTTATAATTGTAATTAAGTGATCACCTACATGAAGACTAAGCCTGTCACTGTGTAGTTAGATGTCTTAATGAAATAATAGTTATATATAGATCTTTTTTTTTTAATGTCATTGAAACAAAGCATGTGAATGTCTCCACATTATTGTTGTTATTAATATTGTTATTATTTTATTCAAATAACTACACTATTTTTTGTTGCTTGATATTTATATAAATGGTAAGGTTAGTTGAGATAACTGCTTAGTTAGGAAGATTCACTCCCTGTCTTTTTAGACTATCATCCTACAAATGTTTATATGATTTACTTTGCATTTATGTGTAGCAGAGTTTCAGTTAAATGAATATTGATGTAACTATCACCCTAGGTTATAAAATAAGCAACCAGAGATTGGTTTAGTTTTGTTATTGTGGAATACCAAACGCTTTACTGTGACTTAACAATTAAGCATGTGTGCACATACTTCCAAGTGTGTGCACATACTTCCAAGCTTTTATGCGTAAAAAAATGTATGTTAATGCATGATATCTATGTGTGAAATTTGCAGATGCTAAGAAAAAGTACAATATTAATGATATATTTTTATTTTGTAGCTTGGATCATCCTCCTCTGTGCCTTTTACATCTATATTCTCGCAACTGTTTATGACTGTTGTAGTCCCCCTTATTATTGGACAGGTATGTCTTTTAAATATACATTCTTATTTAAAAAAATAAGATAAAGAGGGCTATCTTAAAGACAGACTGGCAACCTGGTAAGCAGCCACATAGAAACAGCCTCAGGATAGTGAAGTTTAATATCAGAGAAAAGATGCTACACTGCTCCCTGGAGCCACATTGATCTTTGTTGAGATTGAGCATCTGTCCCTCACTACCACAAACATACGCTACTGCATATCGAGAAGGGAGTTTGTGAACATAAAGTGGGAAAAATGGCAGCCCAGACTGTGAGAAATTCCAGTCCCATACAAATGAGCTTTGAGAATACTATATAGTCCTTTTGTCACATGCCCTTTGCCTGGATGATGAAGGAAGTTCTCCCAGTGTAGTATCTACTACTAATTACAGGAATAAAAAATTCTCTATGTTAAAATACATATAAGGGCTAAGCAGTCGGAAGTTAAGAAATAATAAAATTAAGGTTGCTTAAGCCATTTTGCATATGCCTTACAATAAAGGTTTTAATTGCACAGTTGCAAACTATTCTTTCTGCACGACTCCTCTATCTTCTTAGACTGGATGGAGGATTTTCATGGAATGAGCAGCTGTTCAGTACTTCATTTTATACTCATTGTTCATATCGAAACACAAGACCTTATTTTTTATGGCATATGATTGAAATCTTTCACTGAATGTAAAGATACTAATTGCAGTATAAGATTTTCTGTGACGCTTGTCTCTCTAGTATCTGTTTTTTCACAAATATTAATTATTTTTTTTCCCTCCCATGTCATGGTGGGGAATTGCTATATTAATACCAAATGTTGTCAGAAGTGTCCACCAAAACACTCAAAGCCCTATTGTTACGTGCTTGTAAGTATTTGTTGTTCTATGGCATTCACAGTGTACGAAGGGAATATCAGTGGGATTTGCAGTTCATTCCCAAGGGGTAACGTTGCTGATGCTAGCGTCCAGTTTAACTCTGTTCAGCTGGAACTTTCTGTTTTGTCAGCCTAAAGCAGACTTTGAAATGGAAAGGTGGTTAAAATGTAGGCAAATGGAAGTGGAGTCTGTAAAGGAGCACCCTCGACACGGTTAAGACTATCTGTCATTGCCTGTGCTATGTAGAACAGTCAGTCAGGCTAGTATCAAACTATAGTTGCGCATTTCAAAATTGGCATGTACTGTAACTTACCAAAGTTAACCTAGTGAAGTTTGTTTCTTATAATGTCAAAAAACCCCATTAAAGTCTAATAAGATGATGAGCATGATAAGCATGACAGTAGCTACCAGCATCAGTACCTGTGTAACCTAGATGTAACCATATCATGTGGAAAATGTATGTAACCTCTGTGTCCCTGAAGGCTATTGAACTGCTCACGTGCTTTGAGATTAATGCCTAAGAACCTCCTTGGTAATTAGGACCGCAAAGGGTTGCTGATGAACCTACCTGTGTATCACGTTCTTATCTCGTCAAAATTAAATTAAATCTCCACCAAAAGTGGACAAGCAAAAGTATTTGAATCCTCTGGTCCTGAAAGGTCCAAAACCTGGAAGCTATTAGTTAGAAGCCTTAGTTGGAAATTTCTAGCAAACAAATAGCATGGCAGCAGATCTAGCAATAAAGTAACCTATAGTGATGGAGCATCAGCAATCTGTACTGCAATATAGTAAGTCTGAAGATGATAGTAGATTGCTAGACAAAGTGATTGCAAAATTTCAAGAGGACTTTGTATGTATAATGGTGTGTTACTTTGGAAAGATGTTACAAGAAATTGCTACGTGAGCTAGCTGGAGAAGTTGGGGACGGTTTTGGCTGCACCAAACAGTAAGGCTAAGTAACATGAATTAAGCAATAAACATATGAAATAAGTGCTCTGAATGGTTCAAAATCAGAATTGTGATGAGGCTTAACTGAGAACAGATGTGATTTTGGAGTTCTGATGAAGACTGAAAGAAGAAAAGAGGATCTTAAAGCTTGTGAAACTCAATCACAAATTTATTTAAGAGTTTGGGTTTTATAAATACACTTCAACAAGAAATAGGATGATTCTCCTTTAAAAGTATTTGAAGCAGTTTCTGGAAATGAATGATCAACAGAAATAGCTCACATTCCTCTAAGCATAAAGACTTTGTTTCTAAAGTTACTGCACTTGATTATATCTGTTAGAGGATATGGAAGTGAGGAAATGCTAAGGATAGCTACAGATCAAAAATGCCAAGGGTAGTTTACGTTGATTGTCTTGATTAGGTAGAACTGTACAGAGGAAACCAACCTGCCCAGATAGGAATAGAAGCCATTTTTGAAAGGTGGATATCCAGAAATAACGTGCATTAATCAGGGAAAAACAACAAGCAAGAAAAGAACGACACCGAGATATACAGTGATACAGGTCTCCTTGCTCTTCATCCAGAGGCGGCATGGATCTGCTCCCAACTAAATTAGAAGTTTTGCATTTATTTGGTAGACTACTACTCACTCATTACCGAACTGCTGCACAACATGTGATGCAGCAACGTAATATTACTTTCTGAATCACGAGTATCTCACTCTGGGATTCCAGATGCATTAAGAGATAATGGCCCACAATTCATGAGTGATGGTTTCAGCGATTACTTCTAATTTGCCATTTAATGCCCACAATGTCAATTCCTTACCATGGGCAGTCATACTGTTCAGCAGAAAAGTCAGTGGAAGAATGCCTGGTAAGGTTACCTGGTAGCAACGAGCTTGACTAGGGGGAAAAAAACCCCAGCTTGAAACCTGCCTGCTTGGAGGATTGCTTCTCTTCAGCCTTCCTAACTCAGCTGTGATCAACAGAGGCTTTACACTCAATCCACATCAATGCAAAACAGAGAAGGCTGCTTAAAAGAAGCATTCTCCAAGGGCTTTATTTTCCTTTAAAAAAATCTCGCCTCTGGGAAAACCTGTGTTGCCTAAACGCTTCTTTCCTGAGCAGGCTGCAGAGCTGGCTGTTTGAGCAGCCCCTAGGATATAAGCAAAGCAGATGAGAGGGTGCTTTAGATTTGTTTTGTTTGGGGTTTTTTTGTTTGCTTTATGGCAAAATGTATCAAGAGTTTTGGTTGCTTGGCTGACTTGTCAGAATTTTTAATGATGGCTGGGAGACAGAAGCCACAGTAGTGTAATTGATGCTTATTTTCTGCTGTTTCTTGAGCAATTTTTCAGTGTGGCAAGACTGCCATTGGCAGGAGTCAAACATGCTTTTCTAGCCTCTGACAATGAAATGTGTGAGGGGCTGCAGGTACAGGCTCTGCTCAGGTGGTGGCCACCATTTGTTTAGGGAAAGAACTGTTAAAGGAGGAGGAGGATACTACGTTATCAGAAAGGCACTGAGTCTTACAGATAACAGTTACTGATAGATGCTCTTCAACAAGGAGAATCGCTCTGTTCTTTGTCAGAGATGTGCAGGTCGTCTAAACCTAAAAAAACACAATCTGTGTTCTCTGTCTACAGATGTGTTTTGGTGATTGACAGTGTGATGTTACTCAAATCAGTATTGGTAGTGTAATATTGCATTTGTATTTATAGACTAACGAATAAGACCTCTCTGTCAAGAGGTCTTGAAAAGAGATATAATCTACAGTATTTTATAAAGATCTAACGTTCTATAAGCCTTGAAGATCTGTGGCATGTAAGAGCTTGTTATTTGTGGACCACTCTTATATACCTCTAAGGGGAATTTGAGAATACTTGTAATACGATAAACATGGTAATAGATATTTCATGGAAAAGATTTTTGAATTTGCTTTGGCAGCTTGAAGTTCTGATTTTTATTATTTTTTTTTCTGGGCAGCAGAGTTCTGATGAAGATTGTTCCTGAGTTGTTGTGATTTTGCTAAAATAATTGTTTCCTTGTCTACAGATGTTGGTCATACTTTTAGCCAGCAAAATGTAAGGTTTCAGGATATGTCTAAGCAGTTCCTTCAATGACCAGTTCTGAGATTAGGCTGAAGATTGTTGTTTCTTTGCTTATGTTTTTCTTCTGAAGTGACAGATAACAGGAACAGTGAAAACCACTGCAATATTTCCTTTCCCCTTTTTGTAGACTTTCTCCATTTTCTACACCTAAGTGCTTATGACAGACTTTTATTTTATGTTTTATATTAAAGAGCGATTTATGATTAAATGTTAATGAAATAGAATTTTCACTGTGCTTTCATTATATTCTACTAGTTTGAACATTTTTCAAAGCAGCACACCAAAACCCACTGTTTTCTATGAATAAATAATAAAAAGCTTGTCTGTACATTATCATTCATGCATTCTCTAGTTGCCCCATTGGTAATTTGTCTGCCAGCATAAAGTGGGCACTTCACATTAAACAGACCTTAACTAAAGCTAAAATTAATGTTATGATTCTGAGTAGTTCTTCTTCCCAAATCTATAAAATTAAGCCAGTTGTAAAGAAATCCTCGCTGAATCTAGTCACACAAAAAAATCTAGATGTCCTACAAGTAAAGGATTTTAAGTGCCTTCTGCATCGGTGCCCAAAATGTTCTAGAGGAACCCTTTCAGCATTTGGGAGGTTTGTTGGGGAGGGGGGGGATACAATAGTTAAAGAAACTGTTATAAAAAGGGAAGAGTGTCAAATCCTTTCGTTCTTGTAACTTAAATCCACATGGAGGAAGTCCTACTTTCTCTTCAGAGTCCGCGGGGGAGCTGTAGAGAGGAGGAGTGGTACCCTGGGAGATGAGCGCTTCTGGAAGCTTGTTGCAGAAAACTGCGATGGCAGATAAACAGCCTTCAGACCACAGTTCGCTCCCTTCTGACGCTTGACTTCAAGAGGGAACAGAACCCAGTCTCCATAGAAATACAAAATATGAAGAAAACACATACTGCTGCTATTTTTGCCATGTTGCACCTGTTTGCAATGTTTTAAAGCAACAGTTGTAAATTACCCCAAAATATGAAAGTTAATTTTCATAATGGCCTTGTGTGGGGTTTTGAAGGCGTATATGTGCCAGGAGCTATCTCTTGTGAGTAAACTGACTGACCTAATGGAGTAAGAGCTTGTAGGAGAGTATGGTAAGCTGAGGAAAGAAAACAGGATGCTTGTAAAAAAATATTTTTTCCCAGATTGCAAAAATGATTCGGGGTTGGTTTTTTTTCCCATCCCATCTTCAGAAAAGAAATATTAGGTAGCATACTCTGTAAAATAAGGATAGATTTGACATTTGTTGATGTCCTAGAAGGTATGGAAAGGTGGGTTAATCAGTACAAAGTTTGGGACTTTATAGCAGTATACAGAAACAGGTGAGAATACATGCCTTCACACCGGTATGGTCCCTATAAAATTTTCAGGACAGGATCTGGCTGAAGTGAGATGAGCCATGCTTTGGAAAAGGGCCTCTGCATTTGAACTGCGATGTAGATATGGCTATGCTATAGAAATCTGAGAACAATGTTCTGTCTTATGTCGTTGCTACAACCCGCATAATCTCCCTTCCATTCCAGTATCTGATTCTTTCTACTGGTTGTCACAGTCACTGTCATCTTGTTTACCTTTTTCCAGTTTTTCCCCCTTTCACATCTTCCAAGCTTCACTGAAGTAGCTCCCAATATTCCGTGCAGTCTTCTTTCTTGGTTTGCCATCACTATATAAGAAGAGATATTGAGAATATTGAACTGTTGCAAATATCTAGCCTGACTCAAAGCTGTTCAGGTGAAAAATTTGCATTGCAGAGTTCACTGCAGGTCTGTTACTGTAAGTGGTAATAATATTGGTTAGGAATCTTACCTTAAAAGACAAAGTAAATAAGAGAACTGCTGCATTTAGTGATAATCCAGCATAGTTTCAGCTTGTTTCCTTGTGTGTTTCAACCCAAGGAAAAAGTGACTTGTGTTTCTTTGTTGAAACGGTAAAGCCCCAGGTGTTTTGTCCAGGTATTTACAAGTACACACCAATACATAATAAAAGGAGCAGAAGTGCAGTAAAAACATTGTATATTCTGTTAAAGATTAAATCAGTTCAAAAGAGTTGATAGAATCAGGAAAAATCTACTTTGCATAATGATGTAAATACCAAGAGATACTCTTGGGTGTATAATGGCAACAGAAGTGATGTCAGAACCATTTCCCCTGGTTTTTTTCACTTCATGGGTTTAAAAAAAAAAGTTGAAGATCTAGATAATTTTTAAAAGATGTGCTGTATGACAAATGTCAGAAATTATTCCATTCCATATACATTGAGGGAGGGGGAGGAAAGGCTCCTTGCCCTATTTAGTTCAATTAATAATGAACATTAATGAATTACGTTGTTTATTGCATTTTTTATCTTGTACATCCAGCACTTGAGCAGGCAGGTGGAAACAGTCTAGCTGTATTTTACTGACAAATTTCTCTGGGTATACAGTGTGACTGTTATGAAGGTACCATTAGATAAGTGAATAGTCATTCTATAATATATCTTCTGCTATTTGCACATATGATAACAGATGAGCATTATTTACCTGCTTTTCTGGAACAGCAGATCGTGTTCCTTTGTACAGGGGATGTTAAGTGAATTAAGCACATGAGCAGTTAGCCCATTTGCTTGGGGAGGCTGGTGTTGAGACAAGGGGGTTATGGCAGGATACGGAGCAGCCTGGAGGAAAAATACTCTGGATGTAACCGTTCCGGTAGAAGAACTGAATTGAAATGGGGACACTGTTAATTCATGTGTAATTATATTCCTTTGTTGTTAAAAATTAAATCCTGGACAAGCGGAATGTTTGAGCCTGGAACTGTGTTTTGAAGCAAATTTGAGCCGATGTCTTTACAAAAACCTTTGGAGATTGCCAGGACATAGTCACCAGGAGGTAGTTGCCTGATGGACATGTTTATCTTCTTTTATTGTCTAACTTTTCGGTGAGTTTATCAGCATCTTTCATCATGCAAGTTATTTATTAAATATCACCTACTACAAAGTTTTGCTTCTCTTCCTCTCTTCTCTCCACTAAACCACAGCTTGAGGAGAGGATTCACCATGCACTGTTCTTTCATGTGCAGCCTCCAGGTCAGCCATCAGGAATTCCTTTGAGGCTGACATTTAAATCTGCACAAAAATCTTTGCTGTTCATTGTGCTTAATGTGATCGCTATCATAGGACCAGAGGCCCCAAACCCCTCCTCACAGAAGTAATTCTGCAGGAGTCTCAGCAGGGATGCGGGTTGCAAGAGATTTGTATCTTAAAAAAATTTTGCGTGTGTTCTCTGCTACATGGGTAGCATTCTGCAGCATTTCTCCCTGTAAAGTACATTTTTAAATGGTTTTATGTTTCACATAATGACTATTCTACCAACATCTCTGCCTCCCTCTCCCTGCCCCCACCAGATGTTGGTTTTAACTGCATTTTTTTTAATGTGAGGAATTCCCTTACACTAGGAACTGTGAAATTATTGCATCTGAAGAGTACTCCCCTTTTTGCTCTTTTTCTATCAGTGTGCCATTCTGATGCATCTATTTTGGATGTCAGTCATTCATATTTCTACGCCAGGATGTAAGTTCACCTTTTCACAGGAGTATCGGGTATCCAGATGTTTTTCTCAACTGCTTGTTTCTCTGGTGCTTGTCCCGCCCTTGTCCCCTCTTGTACTGGTATGTACTTTAAAATACTGGACTTCATTATTTCAAGTGGCGCACCGGTGTGGTGGCTGAGTTTGGCGTCCTTCGTACAGGCATAACATGCAGAAATGATTGTGTTAGCTTTTGCTGTGTGTGCAGACAAATGAAGCTTAATATCTCTGTCCAGGCTCCGAATTACCTAAAAGATTCTTTATGTAAGCATTTCAATCTGCGTTGCTCATGGCTTTTCAACCTATTAGACTTCCTGTCAGAGAGTGCTGGCACCACGGAACAACAGGGCTCGCAGGCTGGCTCTGTACTTTATTGCGTGTTGTCTTTATTGTATTTGTGGGGTTTATCATTATTTCACTACAAATCTTCGCAATTTTTTTTAAGTCCTGTGTTAACCCCGCAAAGTTGTAGAATTCGGTTAAGAATTAAAAGGCTTTCAAAGCATCCTTGTCCTGACACAACTCTGCAGGATATGAATAAGTAACAAATGGATTGTTTTTCAGTCAAAATGAATCAGCTGACATGAGCTTCCCTGTGAAAAATCTGGTTGAGTTTTTACAGATACCTGTAGGGTTATATTTCTCCCTCTTAAGTTGTACAAGAATTTAGATTACCTTGAATTGATGATCATAGGCTGAATCGACCTCTGAAATAAAAATCTTCTTGAACCTTGTGAGAAGACAAAAATGTATGGGATTCTGTGTTAGAGAGGATGTATTTTGTCTGTGTTTTTACAGTATACATTTAGCATGACACTGGGTTGATTAGATGATTTCCTGAAGTCACAGTTTAGTTCTTCAGGGTCCAACTATGTCAGGTTTTTTTATAAATACAATGTGCAGTCAGAAGCCGTACTGGTATTTATGGTTGTTGATTCACAATAATTCCAGACTAGATAAAGATAGATATTTAAAGAAGATATCAGATGATTGAAGATTTTGAGGAAATACTGCTTGCAGTTTCATTTTTAAAATGTTTTTTTTCTTATATGTCAGTCCATGATAAATATGTGCATAAAATTATTATTGTCATGTATGTTATAATTATACCTTGTACAAACACATGGTTATAATTTTCGTAATAAATACCTCCAGTATAAGTTGTACTGTGGCATAATTAACCATCACACTTCCTTTTCAACATCTTGTTACTTTCAGTATAAATCTTCTGGAAGGACCATAAATAATAGGTGGTCTTAAGTAGCTTTTCTTTTTCCCTAATGTGACCTTAATTTAGGGGATAATAGGATCTTCTTTTTCAAACTTCCTTAGAAAACACTCACTTTAGAAGTGAAAAACTTTGCTTTTTGCTTCTGATAGTTAGAGTCCCAAATCTGCTCAGATTAAACTAATCTGATCTTTCTGTTTGATGTCCTCATTCAGCTTTCTTGCCTCTCTTCCATCACTGCAGTGTCTTATTCCTACCTGGCGGCTTATAGGGAGGTGGCTGAAGGAGCTCCATTGAATGCTCTTTCAGAAGTTTGGCCGTATATTCCGAGTTGTGTTCTCTCTTTAACATCTGGCAAGTGTGAAAATTTAAAGTTGAGTGTTTTCACCGGGGTGTTGAGCATTCCCTTACATGCTTTCCTGTAAATCTGTTATTTTTCCATCAGCGGGAAGCTTAGAAGTGTTGGGAGGTAAGTACTGGTCTTCAGCCTGCTTTAGCTTTGCGTGAACCCCACGTGCCAAATTTTTAGTACGTGCCCCGCCATGTGGTCGATGAAGTCTGTTTGCTGTGGAGACCGGGATAGCTGCTTCCAGTACTTCCCTACTGAGAGACTTGCAAACAAGCTGGGAGAAGGCACTGAGGAGAACTGACAGCTGTGAGGTCAATCCCGCAGCTTTGGCAGTTAGTGTGTGAAAAGGTCCTATGGAAGCATTGGTGATGATGCTTTGATATTAATCTTGAATACCTCTAAAATGTTCTGTATTATTAAACTGATAGTGGTGATGTTTATTAATGGTACCGCTACGGGAAGGTAACGAGACACCTTCAGAGCCCTCTGGTAGAAATGTTTCAGGATCTTGTGCTATGATTTCTGAAAGAGCATGGTAACAGAGAACATTGGGAGGTCTCGGGAGAAATTAGGCAAGATAATGTAATTGCTGAAAAATTAACACAAGTCACAGCTGTATGATAAAAGCTTTAAAAAGTTTTTTCAAACCATATAAAGTAAAGAGAAAAACTAAAAGCGACTCCCCAGGCAGGGCTGAAATAGATGCATTGTATCTGCTGAGGCTTAGCCCTGTAGTATTTGTCATAATTTGAAAGTTGAAGTTACTTTAAAATTTATAGTTGTTTCTAAAATATTCTTGAAAAACAACTTCAGATTCTGTTTCCTGAAAGTGCAAAAGTTCCACTAAGTACAGTAGGTTTCCTTGTTTTCATGTGTTAATTCTGGTATTCTAAAAGCGTGCAAATGGCATTTGTCTTTGGATTTACAAAAACTCTAGATATTCAGAGTTTGAATTATTTAAACTCCCACAACACATGCACTTTTGCTTTTCAAGCTTGAGTTATAATTTAATTAAAAACTTCTGGTGCATCGCTAGCTATTTAAATATTAAAATGTTCCATGGATCACTTTCGATTATCTACCGTCATGAAATTCCTGAAGATGTCAGATTTTTAAGATTCCCAAAGTTGCACTTGGAATTGTCTGTTGATGCAAAGGGGACTGTGATAATTACATACATCCATTAGTATCAGTAGAGGAGATAAACTTTGGGGAGGCTTAATGGGCATGTCTCAGTGACAGCTAGCAAAGAACATTTGGCATGATTAAGGATGGATTTGAATGTACTTGAAAATATACTCTCATTATGGACGCCCAGTGGAAGTTGCACTACAAATGTTAAATTCCCCAGAAGAAGAGTTGTGTGGCAGGGAAGCTTTGAAATCCACTGTGGCCGTCATCCAAATTACTCTCTTCTCTTTGTGTCTTTCCGCTGTCAGATTCACTTTGTGATGCCCAACTTGGCTCCCTGCATCTTTGAAAAGAGGCAACCTGTTGGTTTCTGTGTTTCAGATTGTCCGAAGATACATCAAGGACTGGCTTGAAAGGAAGAAGCCTCCATTTGGTGCTATCAGCAGCTGTGTGCTCCTGATGATCATCTACACAACGTTCTGTGATACTTTTGCCAATCCAAATATTGACCTTGATAAATTTAGCTTGATTATAATAGTGTTCATAAGTAAGTTCAGCCTTAAAGCATCTCTTTTTATCTCTGTTTCAGGTGTGTAATGAGCTGTACGTACTGGAAAGAGTGAGGCTATGGGGATACTGGCATGGGGCTAGAGCTTGTGCTTTTAATGCGTCTGGTAAACCAGCTTACCAGACTTCTTGGGGGCTGGATGCTTTTAGGGGATTGAGTAAGCATTTAGAGAGGGATGAACCCTACTATTTAGGTGTGCCTGAGATCGCTCAGTGGTCCTCCTTGTCTAAAGGGGTACGGTATTACTTTCTAGGTGTTTACGACCATTCTGTTTTGGTTTCTTTGTTGTTAAACAACCATGAATGCAGAGATGTTGCATTACAAACAGAAAGGAAAGATTTGGGTTTGAGCTGTTACTCAAAAGCACTGTTATAATTTTAGATAGTTCTTCCTTACCATATTATACAGCTAGAAACTAGTTGGGAATTTGAATGTATTGATATATTTCTGTGGATCAACACATTTTTTGCAGAGTTTGTTTTAGAAGCACTCTAGTCATTCAGCCTTAAATAACATACACATGAGAATAGACTGCTGGTATCCTTCCCATGAGTTAAAAATACACTTGCAGATTACCCCCTCCTGGGGAAAGGCGGTGGTATAGGGGCACTGTCTCCTCTCCCAGAAGGGAATTCCCACCTTGCTTCACACTGTCCAGAGACAGGAGTTGAAATTTGCTTGGGGGAGAGGTAACTACAGTATGCTACAGTATAAATCTTGTCTCATACACTCTAAAACTGTTAGATTTCAAGAAATCAATGCATCACCTACCTTGAAGTATGTGTATTTGCACGTGTTTCTATCAAATAAATATAACGTATCTTCTATAAATCCAACCTCCACTAAAGTCAGTTGGAAATTTGCCCCTGCACTTTGTGGGTCAGTTCTTATTCTATCCTAATTGTGGCAGTTTTTTAGATCATGAAACATTATACATGTGTAAAATACTACATGGAATTATAAACGGTACCGTATAAATACTTTATTCTGAAAGCAAAGAAAGGAGCCATGCAACGGAGCTTTTCTTTTTCCAATGGAGGAGATACTTGTTTGCATGGGCACCTGAGAGGGATGACATCCCAGGTGCACTTAAATCAGTGCAAAGTTGTCAGCAAAAGAGAGAAAGGTGGAAATTTTTAACTCTGACTTAACATGGAGAGAAACTCAGAACGAAGTAATTTTATGTTTTGTGCTGACCGCTACTTTGGAAAAAAAAAAAGTTGGTTTTTTTTTACTTAAAAAGGCATATTCTTCCTTTCACAGTTGGTGTAGAATGGTTGCTTCCATTTGCCTTTCTTGTCCCTTTTTTTATTTCTCTGCAAGACAACTCTGCATCTGTGCCATGTGTAATTATATATACCACTTGCAGTGCAATACTCTGAAAATCATTATATATACATTTTCATTGCCAGTGTGCACAACTGGAGTTTCTTAGTAAGAATATTAACATAAGCATTGGATCTGCTTGGAACATATTAGGCATTTGGTTTTTTCTAAAATATTTATAAAAAACCAAGGAAGTTGTGGAGATGGATATGCACATTGTATTCTAGAAAAAGTTTCTGTACCACCATTGGATGTGGTGGCTGGATGCGTGTGTTGTGTTATACCAGGATGTGAAATTACCACGAGGAGTTTGAGATGAAACTGTATTTATTATTCTGCTGATTAATGTTTTTATGTAATTTTTATGTTAATATTCTAGCCACAGCAAAATATGCACAAGGGATAATTGGTAGCAACACATACTTGTTGCTTTACAGAATTATTTTTATTAAGGGATTATATTTTTTCTGTGCATATTAAATTAATGTAGTCAGTTGCAGAAAAATTGTAATTCAGGAACAATGGATTGCTTCCTTAGTTCATGAAGAAAGAATTAAATGCATGCTGTGGTGACATTTATACATCCTAGGAAATGTATGTAAGAGAATGGAAAATGTCACTGGTAATAGCTAATATCCCTGCCACGTTTCCCAGTTGTAAACTGGGGTCAAAATCAAATGTATTGTCTTGGCTCACACTACCCTATGCGACACGTTAACCTTATTGCATTCACAAGTTTTGCAAGGAAAAGGGAGAGGACTCACCCCAGATTCTGCTGCAACCAAAAGCCCTTCCCCCGTAACCCACAAGCACCCAGAAGAGGTCTGTGCAGGTCGCAGGGTTTCTCCTCCAGCTCTCTGGGGAGTTCCTGCGCTCCGGCACGACGCTCGGTCTCTGCAGTCCCAGCAGCTACTCACGGCACAGCGGGGAAGCCCCCTGCTTCTCCCCACGTCTCCGCAGACCAAGGGTGGGCTCTGCGCATCCCACAACCTCTGCGGGTGTCAGGAGAGCTGGCAGAGGGGAGAGCTCCCCTCGGGATGCTCAAAAACCGTCTGCGCTGACAAAGCTGACAGCTTGAACGAAAGCTGCTTTGTCTGATGTGCACTGCCCAGTTCAGGAATTAGCCTTTGTCTCAGAGGGAATTAAAACGTCTATGATGGTCTTCTCTTAACAGTGATCATTCACAGGGAGAGTAATACCCAGTGCGTGAAAATATTTATTGTAATTGTGCTTACACACTCTACTTTCTCCTGTTAAATAGAAAGGGGCTAAATTTAAATACTTTGCAATCGGAGCATGTCTGAGAGATTTTATGTTGTCAACCCAATAAGCAAACCTAGTGCAAAGAGATACTCAGTAGTGAACTTCCCTGCCATTCATTGTGTCAAGAAATACTTGATTCAGAAGAGTTACCTCAGGAGGAACTCATGTAGCCACAATATTAGTTCTAGCTTTCTTGGATATAATGATACGTATTGTTCTTCCAGACATGATTGTCTTTAAAGGTTGTCTGTCATTGGATTTCTTTAGATAGCCTTGGTCCAACGTAGCTTCTGACCTGTTGTATGGGGGCAAAACGCACGTACGCAGCAATTGCAGAGATTTTAAGTGATCTTTACTTCTGTCATCGAAGTCTAATTTTAACTTGTTTCTCTTTCAGTTTTTTCTGTTCAGATGAGCTTCATGTTTTTGACTTTCCTCTTCTCTACAAGGTAATTGAATGTGCTGAGTCAGAACCTTTGAATATTTGTTTTGTGTGATATCTTTGGTTTGGGTGATACAGTTTATGCAAATGTGTAAGGGCAGGTTTCTGAATAGGGGTGACCTCATTTTGGTATTTCATATTGTCCTTAGTGCATTTTCTCTGTTAGAGTTTCATAGGCTAAGAGAGCAGGACCTGAATTCTGTCCTTTCTTGTGTGTTAATTACAGAGTTGTTAAATCTCAATCAATCACTGCTATACCTCATCCACTGAAAAAAATGGATTTGCACAGATGTCACTGAAGGTATAATTTGCCCTGCAGACATGCTGATGACATATGAGAGAGAGAACTCAGTTTGACTTTTTACATCTCAAGATACATTTGCCGGGCTGGCAACTCACTCTTTTCTGTATATGTCAAATGTGTTACGTTTATATGGTGATTCTTAAAAGACAGTTGTCCTGAACTAATGTTTGGTAGAGCTTTTTTTTTTTTCTTTTTAAATATCCACCAGGAAGAACAGTTGTACATTAACTTCTCAAAAAATAGTACCGTGAGAATGGTGTTAGCCAACGGCTTAGTGCATCACTTGAGCTGGTCAGAGTATCCACCATTGTCCTCTCGCTTAGGCTTACTGGAGTATTTTTCTTAGCAGCACTCTGCTGAATGGGAGGTGCCACAGTACAGCAGATTCCAGGCATACGCTTTATATAAATTATACAATATCCATAAGGGAGAATCATGAAGAAGGGTGCAATGTCTTAGAGCTACTTATGCTTTTTTAGTGCCACTAGAAAATTTCTCTGTGACAGGATCATACCCTGACCTTAGAAGGCAATTTTTTAAATAACTTTTGATCTGCTAGATCTAACCAAAATGCTCTAAGTAGTAACCAACTCAGACAGTATGGTAAATATTTAGAATCTCATAAAATGATTTCTGATTTGGACCAAAGGGTGATCCATTGGCCAGTCATATACCTCTCTCTGTATGTCACTTTTCCACCCTTCCTTACTCCCAGTGTGTAAACCCTTGGATGCAGTTTTTCTCTGAAGTGGAAGATAACTTCATATTCTAAGCAGTGCTCATAGCATACACTCAATATACTATCTAAACTGAGTGTTTTGTTAACATTACATACTAGGAAAAGAAATCGTAGGTCATTCTCTTTTTTTGCAGAGGCAAGGGGGGCACTGCTGTGATATAGCGTGTTTGCAAAAATAAGCTTGGCTTGGAATAAAGTTGTGTCCTACATATCATGTCTTCAGAATTCCTCTCCTTCACTAGAGCATATTCACTAGAGAGTTTGCCACAACTGAGAAACAATTCTGCTTTAATAAAAAAAAAAAGAAATCAAACACTACTGTTCATTTGTAGGTAGAATTATTTCTGTCACTAGACCTGATCAAAGTGATGTGAATGTGCATATGGATCCTCAAAGTAATATATTTGATCGATGATGTTTTAAGAAGGTTTTTGCTATCAGAGGTTATTAAAACTCTTTCTTTTCTAGGAATAACTCTGGTTTCACACCAGCAGACACAGTGGCTATCATTTTCTGTTCCACACACAAATCCCTCACTCTGGGTAAGTCAGGAGATAAGCTTTTGAACAAAACAGTAACATTCATACCTTGCTGTGTTGGAAAAAAAAATGTTGCTGGTTGCTGGCTTTTCTGCTTAAATGATTTTGGTTTTAGCGTGACAAGTAGTGCTACCAGTATGATACTAATAGTAGGATAATATTCTTGCACAGATAAAATAAATGCTTATTACAAGGCAGACAACATAGTCTTCTCAGCTGAGATTTTAGTGGTTATACAGTAAGACCCCCTTATTTATGGAAAGCTGGATTTTTCTTTCTGTTCTTATGGAGTTCTGTTGCCTAATCCAATATTGATAAAATTTCAGGTTCGTTACTACAAACATTGTGAGGTACATCTGCCCAGTTTCACAGTAAAATCTTACACCTAAAAGCTGGGATGTACAAGTGAAAATCAAAGCATGTAGTGTATTCAGAAATCACAAATCGACAATACTGTCTTTTGCTTAACATGAGCAAAATGCATGTGTTTCTTTTAGGTCTTCAGATATTTTGGAGAGTTTTATTTATTAAAATTAATTTATCAAAACATTATAGAGATATTTGTCACTTATGACCCCTTAGTGATAATAAGATGTTCTGATGGAAATTCACAAAATACTGCTAAATCAGTTATGCTTACAGCCTCTTGGTACTGCTTCATCCATTATGTTCAGTCAGTGAAATGACTAGTACTTGAATATTTTCATACTGTTTTTTCAAAATATGAAAATGTGTTTGATAAAGCATATGTGGCTGAATATACGCCTTTTCAAGACTGTATCTGTCAAAGAGAAACACAGCTGGTGTCAATAACAAAGGTAAGAACTCAGCCTGAAACAGGGGAAGAGCAAGTCGGGACTTAGGTGAGATGTTTTCCAAGTCAGTTTGATATAGCGAAACTCATCTCAGGGTTCTTTGCTTCAGCCAGGCCTGTGCTGCACAACTGTTAGCAAGTGCCCTTGAAGGTCTGTGGGAAGTGAAGGAGTTCCTGGAAGACAAGAAAAAGGCAAACATAATGCCTCTTTTTCACAATGGAAACGAGGAGGGGACGAGGAATTATAGATCAGTGAGTTTAACTTCATTTTGTAGAAAACTACTGAAACAAATAATTAAATAAATTATTTTAACAGTGTAGGAAGAAACAAGGAAATGAGTAACAGCCCTGTAGATTTGTCAAATGCATATCATAGCAAACTAACCTAATTTCCTTTCACACAAGGTTCTGTGGGTTGCAGAGAAGTAGCAAAAGTTGTATGGCTTGAGAGCGTTATGGCTTTTGACACTTGCATGATGTTTTGGGCTCCACAATGCAAAAAATTATGTGGACCAATGGGAAAGACATCAGAGGAGAGTGCCATGAATGATCATAGATCTCAAAAACGTGACCCCAGAGGAAGGTCGAAACAATTGGGATTGTTGAGAGAAGACAGCTGAAATACAGTAGTGATCTTCAAATGCATAAAAGGTTGATGTAAAGAAGGAAAAAAAGTAACTCTTTCACAGTGAACTTTGAAAAGGGAAGGAAGGACTTTGTTACAGTGATGATAATTTAAGCTAACAATCAGGGAAACCTGTCTAATGTAAAACAGTTTAGCTTTGGAATATGTTGCCAGTTGATGTCTTGAATCTCCTATCATTGTAGACAAGCCTCAGACTGGAATTAAATGGCTAGAATTGATCCTGCCTTGGAGCAGAACATAGATTAAATGACATTAGGTCTTTTTCAGCCAAACATTCTATGCAACTGAAGCTTTAACTAATAAATGAGCTTGTATTCAGGAGGACAGTTACACTTGTATTTACAGAAAGCAACCCCACATATAAGTCATAACACACTACTGTACTTGCTATTTGGAGGTGTGTATAAACTCAGGACACAACTGTGAATCTATAGAAGAGAAGCTGGTTGTATTTAACAGCACGAACGTGTAAGTCTCCCCTCCCAAGTTTTATATGCACTCCGTTGAATACTTCTGCAGCTTGCCATCACACTAAGAAAATAAGCACAAAGTTGTTTTTTCTTAATTTAAGTCCTAGAGGGGCTTGCCATCTCCCAGAAAAAAATGAGGACTCTTCATTTCTTTTACTCACGCTACCAAGCATCCTTAATGCATCCTGTCTTGACCTGCACCCTATGCACACAGCTGAATCGTTCACTTTTCTTCTGCTAGTACACTCTCCTTTTTTATTTTATTTTCTCCTTTACCTAGTTTGAGGTTCTTAGCTTGCTTGACTTTTTAGCTCACGTTTTCTCAATTCCAAGTTACTGCTGTTACTAGCACAGCCTGATGGATCAGACTTTGTATTTTGCAGCTTTGTTTGCTCAAGCACACCAACAAAATTACTTTGGCCACCTTGACTTCAAGGACTCCTACAGCTTCTCCCCAGCCATACATACTTTCACTCCGCTAATACAGATGTCTCATATGTCTCATAGATAAGCGTGGCAGTTGAAATGAAACAGGTAGACGGTGGAACGCAGTATTGTGCGACTGTTTCTCAGCTACACTGTTCTGTTTGTCAGCTTCTGTTTGACTGCTTTACCTTCATCCTTGAAGAGCTGGTGTCTCATGGAAAGCAAGTTTGCCTCCTAGGAGGCTAGTCACAAGGTGTAATTCATTCTTAGGCTTTACACCGTTGCACTACCTTTCCCTACTGCTCAGTGCCTGCCTTGAGATCGCTGGGTGGTTGGGACCTGTGCTTCCCTTGCTGTATTCTATCTCTGGGTCTCAGCTTTGTCAAGGTGTCTTTGAGGCTCCCAGGCTTGTCTTGCGTGCAGCAGCATGTCCTGAATTGAGCGACGTTTCCCTGATGGAGAAATGTTCTTTTTGGTGGTCCTTGGGAACCCATTTTTGGTAAGCCTGAGGGCCCTGCCACTCTTGTGTGCACCCTTACACAGCGTGTGCACTACGTAGACGTGCCTGCTGTGTATTTTACTGGTCCAGCATTAGTACCAGGTCTAGATAAGACAGAGCTGCATAAACACACAGTTCAATGTAAATAGGGAGGATCGGGGTTTAGAAAGCTGTAGTGCGATGAGGCGTGCCCCTGAGCTGATGATGTAAACAGGAGTGTTAACCAGAGCGGCTAGCATTTATTCCTTCACTGAAGGTGGAAGCAGAATAAATGTAGTTTGTTTTTAAGGATCAGCCATTTCTGAATGACAGTTAAATCTATCCACAGCGTAGTCTTGTCCACCTTGATCTTAGCAGAAACAAGAACAGATGTAGGTGTTTTGGCCCTTACTCTATTGCTGGTGTCACATTTCTCCTTGTCCAGAAGTGTTTACTGTAAACCACGCAATGAGAAACCTTCTGTCTCTTGTAGCGGAGAGAGTTTTTCCCCTCTCCCTCTGTCATTACGATGCCTGAAAGCACAAACACAGCTCAGGGTCTGGTTTCACATCCGTTGTGGAGCTCTGCTTTGTTTGTCTTCAAGATTCCAGTGGTAGTGTTTAAATGACCCCCCAACACTTGTTCTTTCACTTTGAAACTGATTTCTCTCAGCTTGGCAGGTGAAACTCCAAATAGGTACGTCTGGCCCGTTCCTCGGGGAGCTTCCGATGGCACCGACTAAAGTGGGAGAAGAGCTGACAGCTTTAAAGCTTTAGAAGTGGTAATAGGAGAGGCATGAGAAGACTTTTATAAGTCACTTTCTCCCACACGATATTATGAAACCAACTAATTCCCATGCAGTGCATGCTCATGAGGCCAACTGCCACTTCCACTGTTGAATCCATGAATAAGTGCTTGCTTTGCACGGAAATGAGTGCTGTTCCCATATGCTGGGTTTTATTTTGTAGACAGAACAGTTGACACACTTTTTGTCTCAAAGATCAGAGTGCAGGGCATGTTTGTGTAAGGACAAATTACACAGGGTAGGTGCCTTTGTGTTTCTTAGTTAGGAACATAGGCTGATATTTCTGCGTAGAGGTGGGCGCTTTGGCAGTTTTTTTAATATGGTACATCAGATATGCAGAAAAACTAATGTTTATTTGAATTTCACTTAATGAATGAAAATGGATATAAACTTACAAGTGCGAAGGTAAATATAGTATTCGCAATGGCCTCCGGCATATTCACCCGCACTTTGTTCTCTTTCTCTCCTTCTCTCTAGTCACATATATGCACAGTACATGTGAGCGCACACATATGCAGACATTTGATGCATGGCTTTTATTAGTGCATTTGCCATTGATTGATTAGTACTTAGTATTAGTACTTCTTCTATTGATTGATTGCAGATGAAGTGACTATTTGACCTTTAATTATGAGCCTTGCTATTGAAAATGACATTGAGCTATGGCTTCACATAATCCATCTGGAAAGCCCGACATGATGCCATTCCCTGGAGTTCATTCAGTGAGAAGAGAAGAGGCCTCAAGGAAGTGCAAAGCTATCAGTGTGGCTCATCTAAAAAAAATACTGCAGTTGTTGCTTGCACTTATACAAAAGTTGCAGCCAAGTACAGAATGTTATTTTATTTTTTGCAGAGTGAATTGCTAGCTAGAAGTTACAACTCCAAAAGTAAAATGTAAGATTGACAAAAAATATTTTCACTTTAATTTTTTTGTATTTGCTATGTAAAACTATTTTATCAGCAAAAAATACAGTACTGCTACCTATTTTGGCTACCACAAGTGCAAATGTTAGTACTGCAGGTATGATGAACAGCAGACTGGTAAAAAAACCAAACCAAAACCACAAAAATAACCCCACCTCATAATAAAATCATGGTATTGTTTGTGATACACAGTGCATTTTTCCTCATTTGGATTTATCAATGTAGCAGTTCTTTCACCATGGAATTGTTAAAGTAATGCAATCAAAGTTTCTAGGCTACAAAATACTTTTGGGAAAGAACAGAGTTCATCTTGCAAACAGAAGCCAAAGTGCTAACTTTCTTTTGTATTGTTTTAATTTCATTCAGATTTATTTTTTAAATACTCAGCTTCTTACTGCACGAGTATGGAACCGATAGTCTGTACCTGAACAATTTTTGAAAGCCTGCTGTAATGCACAAGTGGATTCACAGACAACTCAATTGTCCGTGAGCGGATCACCTAGGCTATGGATTAATCAGCCCCTGCCTTCCCCCGATTTCCCCAGCTGCACAACGTGACAGAGTGCATCGTGCTCGCATAGAACTCCAAACTGCTCGCAGCTATCTTTAGTTTGCTCATGTTTTCTACAGATATCTCCTTACAAGATTTTTCAGAGATAAATAATATATTTGCATGGCCTAAACCACTGCTGTTTAATATTAGCTGGGGTTTTGCTTCATCTGTTTTTTCCTATACCCAAACTCTGTGAAATGCTGTACTAATCGAATGCGGACTCTTCCTATTGTGTGGTGATAATCACCTTTCTCCTTTAGATAGGAAAATGCCAAAAATGTTCTAACTTGTGTTAATATGAAAGGTGGATAATTTTGATTTTTAAAAAAGAGGCATCTCTTAACAATTCTATAATTAAAAGTAAGATGGTAAAGTCGGGTGCTTTGCCCTAAGTGAGTATTCATGCTCTGTGGTATTTTTGAAATGTGGCGTTTTTTCTCTGCTCCTGGCAGAGAATTGTCCTCTAAAGCAATTATTCATCAGGGTACTAACTGTGACTAGCTATAAATGTGTGAATAATCCCTCTGACTTTTTATATCAGATCTAGAAAATAATCTAGAAGACTTCTGATACTGTCTCTTTGACTTTCAAAATTTTCCTATGAGTGTTGAATGGGAGACATTACTGCTGGCATCATGTCATACTTGTTATTAATGCTTGAATTTGCTTATTTTCTTACCTGTTACAGACTTTTAGTCTCATTTCTTCTCCAAGTCTCTGATAGAGCAATGTAGGTGAAAATGATCTGATTACTCCATTGCCTGGAACTGGTGGGTGCTGACCCTTGGGGCAGAAGGGAGGCTGATGGGAGGAATATGCTTGAAAGACTGTCTTGTGGAGGCCGTGTCTGGGCCGGTATCTACCCCTCGCTACTGCCAGAGAGTTAGAAACTCTCTTCCATTCCTGCTTCTGAGATCCCAGGGGGCTTAGTGGCTGCTAGAACCTTTTGTGAGCTTTGATACTGTGATTCTTTGGGCCAAAATGAAGAGTTTTTTCTCCTCTCTACAGTCTTCGCCCAACATTTTGCTTGGAAGGAGCAGCAAGTGACTGGCTGGGCTATTTCCTCTGCTCTGTGATTCCCCTTCTCTTTATCTAGAAAATAAGAACCAAGGGATTTGTGTTATATGACAAGATGGTGGGGAGAGCAGAAGCACCTGGATCTACTGCACTTCTATTGAGTTAGCATCTTTTTTTGTAGCCCAGGTTGACGGCAGGTGGATCACCTTTACTAGCTCGGCAGTCTTCTAGAACCAACATTTGGTTCTTATCAAACAATATTATCAGTCAGGTTATTACCATGTAATTGGCATCTCTTCTTTTTCAGTAGACCCCAAAGAATGCCTGGGATATGCTGCTATTTCCAGTACAGCTGCCATATCAGAATATTAGCAAAACCAAATATAGACTGAAGACTTCTGTAATTGGGCATAGCACGAACATTTCCTGCTTGCACAGACAAATCCACCCGAGGTGAGATGCCATTTTGCATGTGTAAGCATTTCTATAATACTAATCCTACCGCTCACTTGAAGGGGCTATCTTCACAAAGTCAAACTGACAGTTTTGAGCAGGCTGTGGTCGCTGGGATAGTCTATGCCAGAGCATCTATTTTCCCTTGCTACTCATATATGGGGCTGGGCAAGCACCCCCTGTTTGCCTCCTTCAGACTAGACTATCCCTAGGGGCTATGCTTTCAGGAAGGAAATGTGCTGGCAGGCCAATCTGAAAGTAGAAAATGGCATAGTCCAGTAAGTTATAGTGGCTTTTGGACACAAAGTATACCTCATTCTGCTTTGGTTTTTTAATCACAAGATTCACAATATAGCATCTCTAATCTATTGCAGTTTACTCAATTTTGACCTCTCTGTGATTCCAGAAGGGGAAATACTAGAGTAAATTAGGGAATCTCCTTTCCTTTCTGACCTGAAACGTATGTTTCTTTGATTAGACTTAGAATGTGGCAAGAAATTCTGTACCAGCTCCCAGGGCTTCCTTTCATCTGTATACTCTGCCAGTAGTAGGTTTTTTATTAATATTTAGAAAGTTTGCCTCCAGCAGTACTAAAATGTGCATCAGAGGACAACAGTTGTTTACTGTGTTTGAACTGAAGAATCTCACCCAGGAGATCTCATTCACTTGAAGTTTACATCTCTCAATCTCAACTTGCAGAAAGAGATCGATGAATAACAATTGTCATTTCAGAGTTGCACCTCTCCAATTATTTATTTGATTGTGTGTCTTCCCAGCTGTACATGTAATTGGATCAGACACTAAAAACCAGATTGCAGGTTTTTAATGACAGCAAGCTCATACCTCTTTATAATAATAAAAAAAAATAAACACACATATCCATCTGTAAAATGATAATGACACAAGAGCCCTCCCCTCCCCCCAAACAGTTAAAGTTAATTTATCTACTTTAAGAAACTGTATTATATTCAGCAGACAGCTGACAGGTTACCCTTGGGAAGATCCACATTTGGACATGACTCAAGATTTTTTTTTTTTTTTTTTTTTTTACCTCAAGCTGGCAGAGGCTACAAGTGTCACCCATACTAAAGCTGGTGAGTATTGAAGATGATGTTGAGTCTCCCTGAGAGAGTTGCATCTACATTTGCTGCTCTCAGTGCACCTTCTGGCAGCCAGTCTGAGCTGTTGACTCCAGACACTTCTAAAACAGTGGGTGCAAAGATGTGAAAAATCAACAGCAGCAGCGGCAAAATTCAGAAGTCTCCTATTACAGGATAGTCTTGGTTATCTGGAAGAGGGATTCTCCTCTAAAAGCTGCTATGACCACTGCAAGGATGTAACCCTAGTCCATAGAGTTTTTGAATAGGAAATAGTATCCCTTAGCACTTCTAGGTAGTGAGCTGTTTTCTCAAAATGCCTTCCCAAATGACTGGAGCATTAAAGCTTTTCTGGCCTCATATCTTCTTTTCTTGGCCACAGAAATCAGATTAAGAAATAATTAAAGGAAAAATTATGCTAGTAATCCTAACAAATATTTTTTCTTTATGAAAAGTGTTTTCTTGTTTTACCATTTATAAGGAATTTTGTGTATCATGTTTTCCTTTGCATCAAGGTTTCAGGAGAAGAAAAGCTTTAAAAAATGTAATTAAATGATAGTGTGAAACAGTTTGGAGCATAAACCTTTCCTGCTTGTGTTTACAAATATAATAAGAACAACTACAAAACATGTTTATAATGGCTTTTTTAATAATATGTGTAAATAAAATCCACATAATCAAAACTTTAATGCTAAGAAATCAGCCTCAGCTATGTGTGGAAAGGGCAGTAATGTTCAAGGAAATAATCAAATTAATCAAATCTCAGCTTCATTTTTTTACGATATTTATCAATCTCTTTGTCCAGAATTCCTTTCCTTAGTAGGTCTAACCTACTGAACCTTCAAAAAGTGTTGGCTACAAGAATTATAGAGAAGGGAAGGAAGTGTTTAAATTCTGTTCATTTAAACTTCATAGCTTAGATATTGCTAGTGAATTAGAAGGAAGAATTTACCCTGTGCCTTGAGTATGTTATGTGTATGAAGAGTGGACTGATATCCAAGCAATAAAAAAAGCACTGAAGTGTGAGAATCAGCTTATGGCATTGCTGTGCCCACATTGTGGTGCCAAATTCAGGATAAGTCACATTTAAAATAGAACTTTCAGTAGTTCAAGTCATTCTTGAATTCCCTGTTAACTAATTACTACTACCATATTGTCAGACAGGTGGAGGTGTTTTGGAGTCTAAGGCACTAGTCTTCAGTTGTTGGTGTTAAATGTTTCATTGTTAGCAGCTGGTAAGATTGCCTATGTTGTTCATTAAGCATCACTTCCAATCTGAATGCACCCCTTGAAAACCCAGAAACAGACAAACTGTACTTGCTTTCTCTTCCTCCCAGCTTTTACATTTTTATTTACTTAAAACTTTGATAATATCAAGATGTGCTGTTTCCTAGTAACTGTGCTTACATTGCACTCAAATTGCTGATTTCTGTGATAAGTATAGTGAGCCGGTTACCTGAAGAACAGGAATTAGTAAAAGCATTCAAAGAATATTAGGTTTTCTTTTTTTTTTTAATTCTTGTTAGAGTTATGACAAAAGAAATACCTTATTTTGCATTCATTTCTCTTCCTCCTTCTCCTTCTTTACTTAAATACTTAGACCAGTCCAGTCTTTTACAACGTACTGTGGGTCTGAGTGAAATTCTAGCATCCTAGCATAACTGTATGGCCAATATGCGACCACATCGGCTCTGACGCAGTACAGAGCCTTCCCAATAATTCTAGTCCTCCCAAAAAGGTAAGTCCTTTAACATAATGCGAGGGTTTGGTGAATGTTCTGGTAAATCATTGCTTTTCCCAAGGAGAGGGATGAAGGTGAAAATGTTTTTGAGGATTAGGGTCCATGCAGACCTCCAAACTGAACTAGGATGCAGTTTTCCCCTGCAGCTCTTCCTGACTTCCTTAACATCTCACCAGTCCCTTGTAAAACCTCCCCCTCAGATATTTGTTTTTACCACTTTGTGAGCCTGGGTTTTTTGCTTTCCATTCCACGTATCACTGACTTGAAATATGAAAGCATGCTGAAAAAAAATTGTCTTTTTTTCCCTGAAAATATTTTAAGCACGAATCTTCATACAGCATGTACTGGGGCAAAAAGGCAAGGGGAATGTAGTCTCAACTGCTACAAACATTGCAGATCCTTCCCCGTCAGAGACAGAACGTCATATCACCTGGAGGCAGTTGTGGTTGTGCTGATGGATGATCTCCTTATACCTACTGCCAGAAGTCCGATTTCCATGGTAACGCTAGGCTTTGTCACCAAGGTGTGATTGAACCAAAAGTGCCACAAACCATTGTAAACCATTGTCTGGTCACTGTGGATGGAATCTTAGCTCAACACTTATTTCCTTCTGGACAAGAGAGTAGCAAAGGTTGTCCTATTACTTCTCTCAGCCTTGATTCCTTTGCAGAGTACAAAATGACTGTAAGGTCTGGGATCTCTTGCTTAGGGCTAAGAGCAAAAGAAATCTCAGAGTTACAGCTGGAGTGGGGCTGGGAAAGGACTACCAAATTTTCCTCTGAGGAATTTTTTGCCTGGGGAAGAGCTTGGCTGCCTGTTTTAGGCTCAGCTTCAGGTAATCTCTTCTCCCTCCAATGTAATCTGAATTCATATTACATTGGGAGGTGCTTTCTTCAGCTGAAATGGGAATACTCAGTAGCAAGTGAATATTTGTATTGTTATGGGTTGTCAGATACCATTCAGCTATTCCCATACGTGAAAGAAACCGATCCTGAGGGAAGAGCATTTAACTTGAGTTCAGTGCGTGTTCTGGAGAGGGCATGGATATAGGAAAAAGAACCCTTAACCAGTTAATTTGTTAAATGCATCTTCTCCTGTCGTGATCTCAGTATGTCATAACAGAGTCTGAACAAGGGCGAGAAATATCTTCTATCCCTGGCTAGCCTTCACTGAGGATAGCCATAGTATGTAAACTTCTGTCTCCTCAAAAATAACTGTAGCAATGTGATTTGCCTCGGAAGAAACAGAGAAACCCTTAAGTTTTCAAACAGGATCTTGATTTATCAGCATCTTGCCATTCTGGTAGCTATCTGCATGAACAACCTTTTTCTAATCCTTTAAACTGGATTTTGCCCAGATCTCACCACCCTTCCCCACCACGCGGTCACTGGGCCACATGCAATACTATTCTGAATCTTGGCGGTGAAATTTCAGGTGCTCGTTTGGCTCCCTTATCTTTTGCAGGGATAAGATGAGGAACCCTCTGCTCTGGCAACTTAGGAGGTGTTTAATGCAATATGTGCCCCTCCTTACAGGCCTTTTCTCAGTTGAAAAAAAGAAATAACTATTTGGCCTACTAATGTTCCCTTCGCATCAACTCCTGAGAGGATCCTTCAGAAAGAGAGTAGCATGGAGAGTGTCAGAACAGCTACCGTCATACACTACATTCATTTTGTATATTGCACTTGAAGATTATGGCAATTGAGAGTTCTGCAATGTATAGATGAGTAGAAGGGAGAACTGAAAATCCAGAGGCTAAGATTGTTCTTTGGAGTATTTCCACTGCCTCTTTGTGAGGGTTGTTCTCATTCCTGACTGCCTGGTGGTTCTGTAGCCCTAGTCATGACCTCTTTCTTTTGCACCAAACCTCTTTTCCTAAGAAAAAAATGCTGCAGTGTTTTGTGATTTGGAACATGTTTCAGTAATGTAAGCAATAAAGTTTTAGGATAAATTGTTTGTTATGAAGATATTGAAGGGGAAAAACCCTTACAGTAAAGTATGTAAGTAGAGCATCTAGCAATAATTCTGCTTTGGGTGTGAGAGATAATGGCCTACGTTTCGGTGGTAATAAAAATGTTCTATTAAGTTCTCTGAACCCATTGCAATGTGATAGAAAACAGCAAATGATGAAACAGTGCTTTGAGGGGGGCTTATACATTCAGCGAGCATAAAATAAACATATTAAAATAGAAAAAAAAACCCCAGCTTTCCAGTACTTATTGTTTTATCACTTCCATCATGGGTATAGGATAAAAGAAAACTCTTACTTGCTTGTTAGAAGAAGAAAGCTCCTACTTGAAGTTCTTACTTGGCAGATGTCAGTTGAAAGCTCTGCTATGGAATATGCTGCAATGTCAAACTCTGTTGGGTAATTTTAGACAAATGTGTCATGTGTGACATGGAAATATGGCATGCTGTACATTAGTGATTTCCCAAGTGTTTGGATCAGGTAGTAATGTGCTGAGAAAGTGCTCTTTATCTCTCCACACTGTGTACTCGTATAGCAGTGGGGAAAGGCTTTTGGTAGAAATTACTTTAGTCAGAAAAAGAATCCATTTACAATATGTGCCTTCTAACATCTTTCAGACAATGCATTGTATTAAAGAGGCATTTTTTGATTAATGTTTTATAAACATTTTTCAGCATGACAGCTTAAAGTCCCTGTAAAATTGTAAATGCGTGCATAGTGCTCACTTCCATAAAGTCAAATGCCATCTCATAAAGTCTAGTTGGATCCTGTCAGTGACAGTGACACAGAATCAGTACCTTGGAGCATTAAAATTAATTTGCTTCATTTATATTACTCCAGTGATAGCTAGATGAAAAGAGTCCTATATTTAAATTCTCTTAAAAATACCTTCAAATCTTGTAGGACTTTTTATTATTATTATTTTACAGTTAACTAAATGTAGTGAAGCGCAGCATAATATTTTCATGGGCCTTTTAAGAAGGTGATTACGAAATGTGAAAGTAGCAAAGGGGCAAGGGGAGGATGTGGGAGGTTATACTGGGTGCAAAGCTGGAGGAAGGATAAATAGCTTTCAGTTACGCAGGCTGCTAGAGAAACGGTGGCCTTTGACCAGGGCCGATAAACCACCGCCTTGGAGCCAAACTGGAATACCCCGGATCAATGGAGAGCGAACAGGGCTCTTCTGTACCAGACTGTAAAAGCAGTCCCCTTCTCTTCTTGCCGTTGTTGAAGGTCACGGAATGAACAGCTTTTCTCTTCCTAGCTCTTCCTCAGGTTTGCAAAGTTCTTACGTGAAATGGGCTGAGTGAGGACGCAAACAGAGAGAAAAATGAAATGTACTCTGTATCGCAGCCTAACTCGCGTCTCTCAGCTGCAGCGGGATGGTGATTTTAGTGCCCGCTGCGCTTACTGGAGCTTAGTGATTTTAGTGGAAGTCCCCAAAATTCACAATGCTGCAAAGTGAGCAGAATCAAAGGTCCTGGGAAGCAAAACCAAGCAGACTAGAAGCATGGGAGTGGAGAAGAGGAGGGAAAAGGAGGAAGGAAGGAAATACAAAAAAAGAGCCTCTGAATACCGGAGCCAAAGAGCAAGGAGGAAGATGGGAACATGAGGGAGCACTGGTAGAAGAAACATAGCCAAACAAAGAAGAGGGAAATTCAGGGTAAAAAGCTGGGAATACCAATGATTTTATTTGTAAGAGATATCTGTGGGATGATCTCAGTGCTTCCTCTCTTGCTACAGCTCTCTGTAGTCCTGGTCAGGTGAGGTGCTGTTTTTTCACCCAGCTGGGTACCACATTTCCTCTTTCTCGGGAGGAGGAGGGGATGCAACCCTGACTTGTGCCTGTCAGAGTGTTTGGTCAGCTCTGATCCACGAGTTGGACACACATTCGTGCAATGAGGCTGTTTAAAAGGTTTTGGCAACTCAACAGCTTGTTACACCCCTACTTTGAGCAAAGCTGCCCAAGTTGGCACCAAACCACAGAGGAGCACTTTGTCATGCTGTTCTCGTGATGCGTAGTGAGCGAGCGCCTTTGGCGGAGGAGTTGAACCAAGCTGCTGGACATGAATGGGTGTTAGTGGCATGAGCCTTCAGACCATGACAGCAGTCTGAAAACTTAAGGAAAAGATTGTGTATATAAACTGATAATGCCAGCGTTCCTCCTCCAGTGTCAATCAGGATGAAGACCCATAGAAATGAGGCCAATCGCCCTGAAATGCAGATAAGCATGATTAATGGCTCTGTGAAAACGAAACAAAAAATCCTTACAGGCATTATTCTTCTACATGTAAATGCAGCCTTAACGCTCCAGATGGCAAATAAACACCCTAATAATATTGGGGGGGTGGGGGGTGGAGCTGCTGTGTACTTTGAAGGAACTTAAGACTAAGGTAGTGGTCTGGGGCTTAATATATGTGATTTGATGCTGTGCAAAATTTTATTTATCTTAGACTTAGTGTAGCTATCGTATTCCATTAGCACTGGAAGCAATATACTATAAAAGATGAGGAAAAGAGGAGTGGACAGCCCAAAATAAAGATAACCCTATCCATTTTGCTTAGCACCTTCATTCCTTGCTATCTATCTGAAAGATTTAAACTCCTCTCACTCACTTTATTAGTTTTGTTATAGCAGCACCTGTTCATGTCACTACTGTTTCAGTCAGTGTTTCTGTTACAGCTTCTCTTAGTGCTTGTTCAATAATCTTGTCTTGAAAATGCATTACGGGCTAAGATACAGCATACAGTATCAGTCCAGGCATTATAGCATCACTTCCAGGCATTGTAACGTCACTCTTCTTCCTTTGCCTGGGTTTTGGTTTTCATTTTGTTTGGGGTTTTTTCAAGTGTTCTACATATATAGTAAAAAAAAATACAGTTACATATTTCTTTTAAGAGAGGGAAAAGTAACTTTTAAAGTATGTTTTTCCTAATAAGGAATTTGCATGAGTTTTATGTATTTGGAAAACATTAGGAGTTATACAGATGCTTGCAGTTACTATGTATTGCTGTGAAAGAGTTTAGACAACATTTTTAAAAATAAATAAAACCCATGCTGTTTTGTTTAGCTTTGTGGTAATATTACTGACACAAGCATTTCTGACTGTGGTCTGTGGATCTTTGTCATGAAATACTTTGAGAGTGTAGCATACTGGCAAAGTTGGAATTATAAAAATCAGAAAGTGCGTAAAAAGGCAACAGGGCTATTTCTTTCCACTAAACAAATGCTTACCTGCAAGAAAATTATTATTATTTCTTCTTTTCACTGGTTAGTTTTTCCTGGTAAATAACAGGAACTTTAATTGCACATTAGTGGCTTACAGGAACCTATTGTTGTGACACGTATTTAAACAAGCTGTGAATTAAGAACCTCTTTTCACCCAGTGATCTAATTATATTGTCACACTAATTATAGTATTTTGTATTTATATTTGACAACTTTAATTTTCTTTTCCTGGTTTACTGAAATAGCTTTCCTCTAGAGAATTTACCTTTTAGGCTGGAATTTCTCTCTTTTTTTTTTTCTTTCAGTTCAGAAAATATGCATTAATTTAAAGCATGTCTCAGTCGCTTTGGATCCATTCTGTTCACGTCTCTGCCGTTAGTTTTCTGTGTGATCTTAGGCTAGTCATTTTAGTGTTCTCTGATTCTCTGTAGGAGTCCTGTTCAGCTTACTAAAGTGTTTTTGGATCTATACATGAAATTGTACTACCAAAACACCGGGTACTGTCTTACAAACATAAATGTTCATAGCTTGGGACTCTAGTTTATACTTCTACAGGTAGAGAACAGAAGAGGACCCACAAGGGTCAAGTTGAGACTTGGAAACGGGCAATAAAACCTTTATCTGTTTACAAAACCAGTATGATGGACATTTGAAGTAAATTACATTCCTTAATATAATGCAAATGCCCATTTAATTTCTATCCAAATACTATCTATTCCCAAGCTACAGAAATTAGTGTTAATAATAAGCAGACCTATTGTGTGATAGGTCCATGATGTTGTTTTGAAGGTAATTATAATATTGAAATTAAGCACACAAGCCTGTATTTCTTTGATTTAATCTTTCCCTGGAAATATCCATACAAGTAAAGGCTACTAGCATGGGGAGGAGATTGTTAGTGGTGTAATGTGATGAAGCTAATCAAAATGATTACAAGAAATGGTGCTGTGGAAATATCATGAAGATTTCAGCAAGCCTGGACACGTGTCAGCAATAGTGGGGCACTGGTGGAGCGCTAAATATTCAGCAAATAAGCTGTTTTCTCACACAAGGAGGAGGCAACTTTTATTGAGGGAAACCTGAAAGGGTGTTGAGAACGGGAATTTATCCAAGATACAGACAAAAGTTTATGTAAATGTGGCAACTTCGGCTGATCTGAAACGTCCGCTTATGGGGGAATAGAGGGCATGTGGCACAAAGCGAGGCTTTTGGTCATTGCTAAGAAAGGAGACGCACAGATGAGCTCTGTGAAAAGTGTGCATAGTCTGCTTCGCTGCAAGGTTGATGCTGGTGGAAGATTCCTAGAATAACATTTAAGGTGAGGGAGAAAATAAGGTACATTCTCAGGGGGCTCCTGAGGAATCGCAGCTGCTCTTTTCGGCAGCTGTGCGTATGTCTGGTCAAGCAAGACAGAGATGGTTGCAAGTTTTGCCCACACCTATGCTTTGTAGAGAGCATAGTAGCAAAGTTCCGAGATCTAAACAGATAATTTTGAACAATAACATGTTCAAAGTAAACAATCGGTTTCATTACTGCAAAACTAAATCACATTGAATTTTACATATTACATCATCAAGTGGGAAGATTATACGTGGAGATGTCTAATAGAATTAGCACTGCTGAGTGCAAATTCAAGCTCTTGGGGAAAAAAGGCCCCTCTCTAGCTCTTAACACTCACTCCTTCCAGCATCCAGCAACTTCTGTACCCCAGCTGCTCCCTAACTCTTCATAGGCATGGCCACTTCATGTTGCTCACTCGGTTCACTAAACCTTTCCTCTCTCATGCTGTATCTCTTCTGAAAAATACAGGTAGAGCAGAGAGTTTTGTTCTCTAACAGGTGAGCACTCCCCTGCAGAGTACTTGACTCTATACCTTGGCTGGGTGAATCAGTCAAAGCAGGGAAGGCTGTCGTTTGGGTACGCACCACCTGGCAGGGAGCATGCCAGGGAAACGCAACCCTCCTCCAGTGGTGAACGGGCTGAAGAAAGGGTACAAGCAGGAGTCGGGCAGGTTGGGTGGAGGACAATCATGAAAGCACGAAACAGAGCGCAGCAAGAGGAAGTAGTAAATAAGCAGTACAGAACTATGCCGAGCAGCCGAACAGTCATGCTATAGCAGAACGGCTTTTATACCAAGTCTTCAGCAGGAGTTTGACAGCTATTGGCATAATTAGAAAAGATCTTTTATGGCATTCCCCTGCTCCTTCCTTTCTGCCACAGAACTTTCTCTGCTGTGTTTTTTTTTTTTTATTCATGTTCTTGCTAGTTTGTTTGAGTAGGGTTTGGGTTTTTTTATACAAAACTTCTGAGTCTTCATTTTGTTTCTTTTGGGCTTTTTTTGGTGAAGTGTCAATGCAACATAAAATGCTTTGCTTTTATCTGGAGCTCAAAGTCTGAGGTGAGAGTGTGTCTCCTGTTTTTCTGCCTGCAGGGATTCCAATGCTGAAGATAGTATTTGCGGGTTATGAGCACCTGTCCTTAATTTCCGTCCCCTTACTCATCTATCATCCTGCTCAGATTCTTCTTGGCAGTCTGTTGGTACCAACAATAAAATCTTGGATGGTTTCTAGGCAAAAGGTAAGAATTGCTGGTTTTGATTTATAATGGAAAGTGTGCTACGAGGAAAAAAGTCCCTAGACACGTGTTTTAAACTCCTCGGTTCCTTCTTGGAGATCCCATGGTGGGAGGTTTTTCTGTTTCTTTACTTTCTTTATGACAGTGATAGTCACAGTAGTATCAAAAATGCTGAACTTGGCTCTGAAAAGGTTCAAATCTTGAAGTTAGACCTCTACAGTAAATACAAACAAATTCAGATTATGCCCAATAAGAACGGCTCCATCTTTAGCTAATAATCACAGCTTTGGATCTCCCTTATGGAGAAGTGACAAAGATCTTCCCATTAGCATGGGAGCTGCAAACATCAGGTAATATGAGGGCACTTCCTGAAGTGAATTGAAGCACGATGAAAACTTTTTTTTTTTCCTGCCTGGGTCACTCTTTATAACAGCAAGAAGTCTACGGGAGTCCAGTGCATCATATTTCATACCAAAGTTATACTATGGGATAGCTTGTAGGATTATAACCTGGAGGTTTTTGCATCAACATCACGATTCAAAAGCATGCTTATTTCAGTACAAATTGAAGCTATTGACATCTGACAGCCATTCTATGATCTACATGAAATAACTGCAATGGTTTTAGTCAGGTTCTCAGAACAGTAGTAACCAGAAAGCTAGTCCATGCAACTGATTGTGATGCTGTCTTTAATGTTCTGAGATAATAAGGATCAAGAAGCTGTGGCAACTGAAGCAGTCTTTGACAGCCGCTTCAGGTGAAAGCAGAGACGTACTGTGGGAAGCCCAGTGCCACCAGTACCCTCCATCCTCCACTTGTCAGTGGAGAAATTTGATTTTTTTTTTTTAATAACTTTCATGTTTTCAGTTTTCAGCAAAACCCCTCAGGCTGCCATTTTACTAGCTTCACTCCACTGAAGTCACCTTGCTAACTTGAATGCTAAAATTCCCCAAATCAGTGATTTTTATGTGGCTTCACTTTTGGTTACCTGAATTATAAAAAGCAGGAAAACTCTCAATTTTCCAGAACTGAGTCCAGAAATCAGACCTTGTTAAGATATACTTATCTTAATATCTGAAAATGGAAATCTGAGAATCACATGTCATTTCTCCATCAGTGTGAACGTCATGACTTTTTTTTAATCAGAAATTATCTGGAGACATTACAGGTTGCGTAAAGAAAATTCCATGCTGTTCCTGCAGAAAGGTAGCCTAAAGTTGACACTACCAGTGACAGAACGATCCTTGCAATGCTGGCTTCTCTTCAGCATCTAACTGTGCTCTGCTGCCAAGACCAGGAGTGGGGCTGGAGCTCATCCAGAGCTCCCTGATCCTCCGGGGTGGTAATGGCCTTTGGGGACTGCTGTCAGTTGCTGCAAGTTAACGCAGCCTTTAAACAGGGCACCAGAAAAGTCAACCAGTACTGGAGAGGTTTACAGTTCACCAGCACTAGTTTCTTATTCATTAAGCATCAAATAAACCTCCTGTGCTAATCAGGCTGTAATGCTCCCATAGAACCACTTTGGGGGATTGTTCTCTTGCAGCAGTTTCTCCAGTTGGTCTTCTGTATTATTCACAAATGTTACTTTAATTACTCTTTGAAAGAAATCAATGAGGTTGGGTCTGGAACAGTTGCAATAAGTATAATAGAAGTGAATGTTGTGACTGGATAATGGTCTCCCGCTTTGAAAATAAACATGTCATCATCACCCTTGATGTTTATTTTCTGTAAACACCTTGGCTTCATTTTGGCATCTCTCTTGCAGGGGGAGACGGTTATCCAGTCACAGTACTCAACTGCAGTGACATTCTTACTTAATTATGATAGTACATGTGATCTCGTTGTATGAAATTGAATTTAAATATTTAGAGGTTCATCTACACTAAGGTATTTCTAGTTTGTAAATACGGCAGCAGAATCTGCCAAACTACAAAGTTAAAAAATTGTTTCCCCAAACAAAATGTGGAATGATGTCTCTCTCCAAACTCTCTTGCTGAATAATATCCAAAAGACTAATCTCAAACGGCTAGATTTAACAATAGTTAAATGCTGGTGTTTCTGAAAGCTGGTGTTTCTGAGGGGAATATAGTCTATTTATTTTTAAAGGTTTGGATTTTTTTTTAAGGGTTTACATTTGTGCTGGAACATTTTTCAAGCAGTGCTTACAAGCTTCAAATGTACAATATTAAAGGTTAATATCTACAATAAGAAGACCCATCAGACATCTCTCAGACTGAAAATTGCTAGTTTAGCCAATCCTCCGGAAACGCGAAGTATCTCACTCAGCAGGCAAATGCCAGTCTGTCGGGGCACTTACCCCCAAAAGGCTAAGGAAAACAGAGGTTCCAGATTTCAGGAATCTGCAAATTTCACACATTTCCCTCTCGCTCAGGTCGATTCGTGCTGCGCCAGAAAGCATTGAGCTTTTCTGTCGCAGAGCACACCGGCAACAGGCATCCTTCGCAGTGACCGCATGGGTATATACACAGGAGCAGCTCACACCACGCGCCTTTTAAGCCTGTTGCATTTGCCTCCTAAGTTAGAGAGGCTGCTTTCTGCCAAACTGAGGGTGTGATCACCTAGCATTGGAGTTGAACTTGTGTCACACACTGAATACACAGTTCAGCTACCGTAGTTGGCCGGCCCCGTGGAGAACACAGAGCTGGACTCTGCCATCAAATAAAGGCATGTGGTTTCTCTCCTCCTCAGCAGACTAGAGCTACAAAGATGTCGGGTGTCCCCTGGCATAAAATCACCTCTGGACTGCTGGACTTTGGTTTATTCTTACCTTTTTCTCAGAAGGGAAGGTATAAACATTGCAGATGCGTGACAGCCACCGCTGTAGCAGTGCCTATACTCTGAGCAGGCTTCGAGCCATATGGAAGGAGGCCAGGGAAAACACAAAGGTGTTGGCAGAAATTTTCTTTGCGGTCTTTCCCTAAGTGGGTCAGAAGCTTTCATATCTGTGCCACAAGTGATTTGAGTGGGTCCAAGCAGTTGCTTTCTAAAAGACATCTGAGACCCACCTTCGGTTCCTTCACCGGCCCTGTTGCCGTATTCCTCGTGGTTCCTCTGTTAGAGCTATCTGTGTATGAGGAGGTTGTGATGGGGTATCAGAGATAAAAACATCGTCACAAACCCCGGAGTGGCCTGGCAGCTGCATGCTGATTCCTCGCTCAGCCTCCCAGAAGCACATGCAGCATTTTGTTGCCCCTTATAGATCAAAATCTTGTCTTGTGCTGTTGGTTGTCTTTTGAGAACATAAAAAAGTGACTGTTTTGTTTACTGTTCACAGGCACTGAAGTTAACCAGGCAGCCCAAAGCACCCGTGAAGGTATAATTATGGAGATGGCCTGTGTCACAGTGAATGTATATATGTACTATACTGTACACACAGACAATTGAGACAACTGGGTATTTGTGAATGTTGCTTCAGTGCATATTTTATTTTTTTATATATATATATTAAAAAGATACCTGTTAAGTGCCTTACAGATGCATTTTTGGCAAAAGCATTGTTTCCAGAAGCTACTTTGTTGGTTACTACAAAAGGTTGTACAGTATTTTGGAGTCCTTTAGTTTTTATTTTTCTAACCAAGAGAAACGGTCATGACTAACAGCTGTTTCTTCCATTGCCCCTGCTTTGCAGCCAGGGTGCAGCAGCTGTAAGTCTCTGTTTTAAACTAGCCAAAATGACCAGAAGCCTATCCCACTGCTGGCTTACCCTGGGGAAGAGCTTTCTGAAGGTTTGGTTTTGTGGGGTTTTGTTTTTTTCTTCCTCCAAGATTGACTTGAATTTCTGTGTGACTCTGTTACACTCCCTAGTCATATGACTGTGACATGCCTTTTTCTTCTGAGTTTGTGTATACTCAGCATGGGGCCATCCATTGGATAGAAGCTGAGAAGCATGAATTATTTGCATTTGTTGACACAGTTGTCTAGACATTCCTTCAAAGTTAATGGTTTCTCAAGAAAATTCTTTCAATTCCATTGTATGATATTGTGCCATTGTATATCTTAAATGCCTCATAAGCTTCTTCAAAGAAATGGTCTGGTGCTTGGGTTATGAGTGAAGTATTTGTGTTTGCAGCTAGGAGATCTTTTATAATTTACCCCTGAAGAACACTTTTTTTTCCCTTCTTTTTTCTTTTCCTTCCCCCGGTGCAATGCAGGGAGATCTGCAGTGACAGAATTTAGGATGCTAACATTGAAACAGAGCCTTTATTGTAGTAAGCCAAGCTATGTTTTCTATATTGCTGCATTGGTAATGAATAATAGCTTGTGAGAAAGTTGACAATTTTTTTTTTCCAATTAAAAGGATCTTTACAGTAACAGAAACGCTATCTTAGCTAATTTGACAATCAGCCACAACTTTTTTAAAAATACAATGTTACTCTTTTTAATAAACTTATATAAAAGAAGAATACAAAATACTATTTCTAAGAGAAGTGTTGAAGAGAAAGGAACGCAGGCATTTATTTAAACATATAGCCGGCACTGCATCTTGTCCAGGAGATTAAGATTTCAGAAGTGTACTCTAGTCCAGATTCTGAGGTGTACTCATCTGCAAAAATGGTGCTGGCAATTGTGCATTAAAACATTAAAAGGAATGAAAGAAATAGGTCAAACTGGGATCGATATAAATGCAGAAGTTTCACATGTGTCGTGGTTAACGTTGTGGTTAATGGTGCAACCGAGTGCAAACACCTAGGAGCAGACCTTTAGCAGATGTAAATTATCGTAGCTCTGAGAAGTCTATAGCCATTTACGCAAGCTAAAGATCTTTTGTATGACAGTAAGCATGTGAAATTCATATCCTTTTGCCTTAGTGAAGAAAAAAAAAAAAGTGTTTGGTTTACCTAGTCTGTTATTCCTAGTCTGTTATTCCTGTGAACAACAGGAAAGTAATCTGGTACCAGTCATCGGTGCTTTACCTGGTGGTCAGTCAGTGCAAGACTGCTCTGTTGCCATCGGTATGAGAAACTACTGGGAGCTGACAGCGTCACCTTGTTCAGATTTGTCATCGCCAATAAAATGACCATGTAACAAAGGTACGTGAGGTGGCAACATGCTGAATTCTTTCATTCCCTGGAGGGGGATCGAGCTCTGCACGCTGAGCTGGCGGGAGGGCTGAGGGACGCTGTCCGCCGCCCGTGTCCCCCAGGGCTGTGCTCTCACTAGCCAGTGATGCAGCGGGCAGTGAGCTCACAGTTTTGATCAGCGCATCCCTAGATAGCATAGTGAGATCCACCACCAAGCCAACCTGTGAGGTAATTGGAGAGAATAGTATGTGTGATCTTGGGCCAAATCCGAGGTTCCCCTTCCTTAAGCATGCTAACTGGTAACTGGCTCCAGGTGGGAAAAAATTCCTTTGTCTGGGCTTAAAAACACTGCCTGCAGCACAGGGTCCAGACTCAGGACAGTTTCTTTTTCTTCTGTTTCCACAAACCTGAACTTCCAGGGTATATAGGGACCTAATCCCAATCCCACTGACATCGATGACTCTTTCTGTTGGTTTTGAACAGCAAAGCAACCAGAAAGAGGGCTTGCTTTTTTTAAAATATATAGGAAGAGTTCAAGCATACAGTGACTTCTGTGGTTGTGTCAGTGCTAAACAGTCAGAACACTGCAAGTACCCTTACTGAGCTACCTCTACGTACTGAATCTCCGACTTTCAGTACATCCAACAACTTGCTTAGATTCTACTGAACACCTCCTTTTTTCTTTGTTAATTTTTTCTACATTTAAGAATATTTCAAACTGGTTTAAGACGGAGCTTTGTTAGAGCCTTTACAAAGTCCTTGTGGATTGCTTGGGGCAGCCGAAATATTGTGTTACGAGTGTTGGAGGTGTTGGTCTAAAGGGAATATAAAACAAAACTGAAATACATATTTTAAATCCATACTTAATGAAACTTAATTATGCATATCAATTTTGTTATGTTTAAAGACTGTTAAGATGTTTGTTTTATTACTTGTTATTATGCCTATGTGTCTTTAATAAACAGAATGGTTTTGAATTTAATTTTGTTCATAGGAAAACAAGATAAAATTACTTATCCTCTAGGTCAAATTTTCACCTTTCTTACCTGTTTTGTTCTTTTGTGGGTAAGCTTTTAAACTGTTTGCTTGTTCTTTAAAAAAAAAAAAAATCCGTGAACTGTACAGAAATACTTTCTGAATTAAACTTGGGGAAAGAAAGTCTTCAGAAACCTGCAAATTATCAACTGAAAATTAATTCATTGAACTCTGCAAGTTTTTCAGTAGAGGGTTAGAACAGTTCTGAATCTTATCAACTCCTTGGCTTTAAATTTAACTGAGAGATACGCGGTATTGAACATAATCAGGCAAAACTGATGGCAAATGAGAACTTTGCCCATGTTAAAACATTTTCTTGATCAACACTTCTTATCTTTTGCATATCTATAATCCCATCTAATGACAGCAGAGAGAAAAACCACCCAAACAGTAAAAGAGCACTTCAGAGGTCACAGGGAATCCTAGCACTTTGTGTTGAGCTACTCAAACGTTTTATTCCCCTTTTTGTGCGCTAAGTCAAGAAACTTGATGACCCCAGTAATAGGTCCAAGATAAATAATTTTTTATGTGGTTAAAATCAAAATTGTGGTTGTGTTTTTTCTTATAGATCCTTCTGTTAGTGCGAATAGGTTGTGTGACAGAAAAGGCAATCTCAGCAGCTGTGTGTTCACAGAGCAAAAGGAGAGTAATCCAGCAGCTTGGTTTTACAGCGGTAGTCCCCTACGTTATTCTGGCAGACGGGGAAAGAGGAGCTGTTAGTCTTATTTGTGTACAGTTTTCTGTGGAAATATCTTGACAGCAGGAGGTTAGAAGGCAAGATGAAATACTGTCTATCTGCAAGCACATTTATTTATGTGCAAGTGCATACGAGATGAGCAGTTATATATGTAGAAATCACTAGAAAGGACCAAGTCCCTGGTATACATTTTTTTGCAAGGAGAAAGAGCTACTTTTTTGATGTTATTCTGACATTAAAAATGAAATTTCAGACACTGAATTGTGTTTTGTATTGAATCATAATCTCATACAGAACCTTTACAGCAGACGATCGCAACATTGTATTTGTAAACTGTAGACTATTTTGCACTTAAATAGATGTTGATGCATTTGGGAATTACAACACAGTAAAGGACTAAATCATAGTTTCTCCATTTTGTTATAATCCAAATGCATTTATATTACTATTATTATAAAGTGCCAGAAACACATAGAGTCCCTCGCAAACACGTTAAATAGACAAGAGACTAAATTCTGCCCTTGGTTACACTTGCACATCTCCAGTGAAAGGGCTGTTAAGCTGCAGAGCGGTCTCCCTAGGGAAGCTGTTTGAAAAGCCCTGCTATTGTTCTAACAAAGCTCCGTGATAATGTAGCACATGACACGAGTAAATGAAGAGTATGTTACTTCAGATTTGATGGCTTGCCCTTTCCAGCACCTAGCAAACCTTTTGTATGTATTTCCACGGGTAGCCCCGATCTCCAGACCAAAACTACAGCATCCTCTCGGAACAATGTTAGAAGAGGGAGCTTGTCTGCTCTTTGCCATTTTCTTGCTTAAACTGCATTATCACTTGTGATCATTAGCCCATGACTTCTTCGAGGAAGCATTTTGAATCAAATTCCTTGAAGGTTATGCATACGGTTCCTGTAAAATTCTCATACAACAGAGAACACCCTGCAGGATGGTAAGTCATCTTCTGGAGTACCATGGCCAAGGACTGTCCAGTGGCTTCAGATGTGCAGGACTAGAGAAAGCAACGCCTGGAAACGCAGGTGCGAGGCATTGCTACAGGCTGGTCTGCTTCATGCTGGCATTGAAAGCTGTGGCAGAGGTCATGAAAGCAGCCTCCAAATTGTTCTCTTGCCAGAAAAGTGGAGAGGGAGATCTTCAGTGAGAAATGAAATTAAATTTGTTAGTGATTAAAAGGACGAGAGAGAGGTGTTGGAAGCAATTGGTGCCAATGAGAACTCTCGGCTGCTCCCCTAAGCAAATTGCAGTCTTGGTGGAATATCAGCTTCTCAGTCCATCAAATTGCAGTAATCAAGTCTGGAGCTGATGGGATCATGAGTCACCACTTAATTTTCTCATCAGCGGAGGCCAAGTTTTCAAAATATTTTTAGATGCATTTCTGCAGAGATTTCTGCCGGCGGGTGACCTATAGAGTGACAAGAAAATGAGCAATAGCTGCTGTGGAATCGGGCTCTGCTGACTGCAGTTTTGGGCAGGGAGGGCAGGGAGATCAAAGGCCTTTGGCACTGTTATGCAGAAAACAGCCCCGCTGAGTTGATCCAACACCTGGATTTGTTAAGTAAGAACATAACCTGTTAATTCTTAGACTATCCGGAAGGTTCAAATCAACTCTGAGCTTGTGTTGCTAGCGCAGACCAGAAGCAGGCAGGAGATTAGAAACTGCTTGTGGTCCCTGCTCAGAGAGACAGCCGATACCCAACAGCTGCAGCACACAGAAGAGGCCGTGCATCTCCTACGGATCCTGCGCTGGTGGGTATTCTCTGCTCTTTACCTGTGCTCAAAGTTGCCTCGTGGCACAACCATTTTTCACACAGTTAAGAAGAAAGGAAAAAAGCCTCTCCAGATAGCATCCTCTGTGGGTGGGCTCCATCTAGTATAATTGTAACAAAAGCAAAGGCTTTGCAGATGTTAGCATGCTGATGTTAGTTCATCTCTCTAAGAGAAAACTTACTATTTATGGTCAATTTTCTTATGAAACAGTTCCAAATTCTAAGGGAAATCAGCTCTCTTAAAAGGGAAGAAAATGGGCTGCCTCAAAGGAAAGACAATTTCATTGATAGGATTAAAAAAATTATGGAGGTCATGTGAGTACTGGCCTTTTGCCAGAAGAATTGCAGAAAATAAAATTTGAGAGTCCCGTGACAATAATTGGGAATGAAATTCTATTGACAAAAGCTTTTGCAATTCTGTGCTCCCTTCGTTTCGTAGCATTGTGACTGCAGCCCTTCCCCGTCAGCGTCCTTTGTCTGCTGCACAGCCCATACTCAAGATGTTACAAAATTCTATCTTACTTCCCAGTGCCTTCCCCATGTAGTTTTGCCTCTTCTTGTCGATAGTGTTTGATGAAATAAATAATAAAATGTACTTTTTTCCCTATCTTCAACCTAAATCCCCCCCCTTTTTTTCTTTTCTTTTTTTTTTTTTTTAAAACTTCTCCCAGTTAGCTGTCCCTAACTGAACCTGTTGGTGCCATCACCAAGATGATGCTCTCATCTGCTTGGAGAGTATCTCTAAGACGATGCTCTCTTCTTAGAGATCCCATCCCACAGCAGCATGACAGGATAACCGTGACTGAGAAGCCACGGCAGCTTTCCAAGATGCTGCTTGGGGAAGCAGAAGTCAGCTTTTTGTGCTGACGCTGAAGACCTTTACCCATGCAAGTCATGGTTCTCGTGTTCTTCATTAGGACTTACAGCTCCCCTGGACGGAAACACCCGCGTGCACGCGGGCTTGCAGCTCACCGCTGTATCCATTATGGTCCCTGTTGGTCCTTTGGGCAATCCCGGGTTACTGCGTGGTAGATTTTGCCACGTTCTTCAGCAAATTCTCACTTGTTCCATTTCATAACAACATTGCTTTTAATTAGAGAAATTTCAGAACTTCAATATTTTTCTTTATAAAAATGACCAAGAAATTTTTTTTCAGTGAAATATTTTAGATCACTGTCTGAAAAATTAACTGTAATTTCCAAACAGTGGCTCAGGACTAAAAAAAAAGATGCATGCACGGTATTTGGCTCCCATATTCACTCTGCCCCTTCCCCAGAACATCCATGCAGTCTTTCAGGTACCTCTCAGCGAGTTGCCTAAAGCCCCCTTTAGAAAACCACTGCACCACCTGTTTAGGTCCAATTCCCTGATAAATAAAATATATCCCAGAGGCATAATAGCGTACTAAAAATAAGAGTATGACACAATTTCAGCCACCTAATATGATAACTCTATTTGATGCAGCTCATGGAGTGTTAATGTGGGAAGCCTGTATCTTTTCAGCTTGGCTGTCTAGGAGCATCACGCACAGATCTCTCCCCAAGCCGGAGCCAAATCCCACGGCCGCGTGAGCAGCAGCGTGGGAGCAGGGGGGTTTGCCACCCTGCACTCACAAACTCCCCTCTTTCTGCCCCCCCGAATGTAAAAAACGTAGCTGAGCTGTGATACGTGAGATTTTATGTGAGTCAGGGGAACAGAATAAAAGCACTGCGGTCTGGAGCCTGATTTTTATCATGTTTCTGATCAGGTAACATGTATTTGTGATGCGTAACACTAACACGTAACCTCTCTGATTGTAAAGGGCATAAAGAGCTGTATATAGCTATACTATCACATCTCAATGTTCCCAAATAATCTCATTTAAAATATCTATCGGGACATTGTTTAAAGAACAAGAAAACTGTAATCTGGCTGGTACCAGTTTTTTTGGAAGATTTTTAGGTAGGGTTGGTTTGTTTGTTTTTTAAAGTAAGGTGCATATTACATGTAGAAAAACTGCTCTCCTTGTATAACAGGATGTCTATTAAACCATTATCTTCTATAATTAAATATTTTATATATATATTTAAGAATGTATTTTGCTTGTCTAGCTCTTTGCTTTCAACAGCAAACTCTCTCTGCTAATTCATCCCAGTTGAATTTTTAGCTTTGGTATTTATATAAATATGTTCCAGTGTATTGCTAGCTGCAGCTTTCTCTGTTGAAATAAATTTAGTGAGGAATTTCAATATTTTTCAATAGTAGTGAAAATAAACCAAAAGTTAGTCTGTTAAGATGGCATAGTGGGATTCTTTGAATAGCTGCTGCTTGGAATGTGCTTGAATTTTTTTTCAGAAGCCCCAATTTAGGAGTTTATTGTCTCAGCAACAAAATGTTTGCTCTGAACAATCCCAGAAGCCCAATACATTAGCAGAAGGAAAAGAGTATTTATAGCCAATAATTCAGCTGTTATAAATTATGACTGTAAAGAAAGAGAAAAGGGTTCCTTTTTAAAACTTGCTGCCAGATTCTGGTTTCAATGATGCTGAGTAAGGTAAGTAATGTTCTTTTGATTAACAGCCAAGCCTTGAGTGGTTTTTGTTTAAAGAAGACTTTATTAAGCTTTTTTTTTTTCAAATTCATCTTTTTTGTGCTGTTTTGAACGGACTTCCATCTGAAGAAAACTCTCAGTGACTTTTTAGTCTGCATTAAATTCCCACTAACAGATGAGAATTATTATTAATTTGCTCCACAAAGGACTAAAAGGCTTTGGCAAATAAGTCACGCAGATCACCAAGTGTGCTAGTTATCTCGTCTGCGTCTTATTGCTCAAAAATCACAGAACCACAGAATGGTTTGGGTTGGAAGGGACCTTAAAAGACCATCTAGTTCCAACCCCCCCCCTGCCAGGGGCAGGGACACCCTCCACTAGACCAGGTTGCCCAAAGCCCCATCCAGCCTGGCCTTGATATTGTCCTTTAAAGGTCAAATCAGTACTTCGACTTGAAGTGGAAAATTGGGGCTGATGGTTGCCTCGGGCCTTATTTTTTTGTTGTCGTTTGCAATTCAGGAACTGTCGGAGACCTAGCGAGCGTGGATTCACAGCTTCTAGGAATTTATTAACGTGTTCCTTCCACGCGGTTTGTTGTGCCAGCGCCCTTTGCTTTAACCGGGACGCCGCAGGCCAAGCCCACCGCGGAGCGGGTAAGCCACCTCCCCGCTTCTCCCAGCCGCTCGCCGGGGGCTCCGCGCCGGCCCTCGGCGCACCGAGCCACGCCGCGGGGCCGTGCCCGGCGGGAGCCGCTTCCACCTGCCCCGCTCGGCCCCGGGCGGGTTCGTGCCCCCTTCCTGCTTCTCCCCCCCCGAGAAGATGGCGGCGCCCGGGCGCAGCGCTGCCCGCCCCGACACGGGCCCGTCCCGGGGGAGAGCGCCGGGCTGCGGGGCCGGGCGCGGCCGCCATCGCCGGGGCAAGGCTGCCCCCTGGCGGCGGCGCGGGGCCGGGCGGGCCGGCTGGCGGCGTGGGGGTGGGCAGAGGGGGGGGAGCGCTTGTCCGCGGGGGTTTTCGTCCCTGGGTTGGAATTAAGTAGGGAACGCCTGGGAGACGGCCGTGGCCGCTCGCTTTCCGTCTGGGTCGGCCCGCGGAAGGGAGTTACGCGAGAGGTTCTGCCCGCCGGCCCGCCCGGTGCGGCGGGTGATGGGCGCAGGCTGCGCTGTCCCCGCGGGACGGTTCCCGTGGGTGAGGCGTGTCCCCAGCCCCGCCCGGCTCCCCGCAGCACCGGCGGTCGCTCTGCCTGCGCCGGCTGCTGCCGGAGCGGGAGGTCGCGGTTAACTCGTCCGACACGTCGTGTTTGTGCTACATTAGGCGCTGGGAATTACTGGTGACACTTTTACTTGACTGGGTTAAGTATTTTTTCCTCTTTGGGCCGTGCGTTTGCATAATAAAGATCAGCAAGTCGCGTCTTCTGCCTTTCCGTCTGTACCGACAGCCTAATGTCCTTGGTACCTGGCCGTCGCTTCCTAATGGGCATCAACACGCGCTGATATACAGCGAGGCTGATCTTTGACTCGCCTTTGAAATAGCAACACATTTTCTCGACAACAAATTATACTTTGACATTAGAAGGTGGCAATCTGTAATGGATATTGCAATCTGAAGATTCAAAGAGACTACGTGTGATCTTTGTCCTCAGCCGAGTAAGCCGGAGTCTCTCTTCCCTCCTACACGTTATTTGATTGTGGTACATAACCTTGGGATGTGCTAATAATCATTAGTCAGAGCTGATATATCCTTTATGGGCCTGCCCTGCTTGGGAAGGGAGACGTTCTCTAGAAGAGCAGTAAATCAGCAAAACATGCGCTTAAATATACAGTAAAATGTGGTTCGAGACACGATCCTTCATACATCATATAACAAAATGCTTTATTGAGAGAGTCACGAACACGCTAACGAGGCAAGAGGGCTGCTGCGATGAGACCTGTGAAGGGGAAACGATTTGGTGGCAGGACGGAGCCGGGAGAGGTTCCTCGAGCAGCTCGTGGCCCAAGGACGGCCGTGTCTCCCCAGGTCCTTCTCTGCCCTCTCGCAGGTGCTGTGGTGCCGTGGAGGAGCTGGCGGGAGAGAGGGGAGGGGAAGGAAAGGATGGGAGCCCTGCGGGGCTGCCCGGATGCGATGACTTTCAGACCAAGCCTTGAAACCGCGGCAGGGGCTTCCGGCTTGCCAGGAGGAGCGAGGGGCTGTTCTGCTGTTCACCAGCCCGGCAGGTCGGGTCGCTGCTTTGTGGTTGGTTTTCACTGGTAAGCAGCTGTCTTTTTGCAGCTGAATGTTGCAGGAATCGTTAGAGCATCTCCTCATCTTTTTACAGGCATTTCTCATTGTTATTTAAATCTAAGTGAATAAATAGCATGTGCATCTGCAGCTCCGCCAAGGAGCTGGCTGGAGCAGGGGCAAACCATCAGGGCTGCGGGAGAGGATGAATCCTCACCGCTCAGCCAGGCAGCCCAGGCATCGTCTTCCCCAGGCTCGGTTTGCTGGGGGATGTGCAGAATGCTTTACTCTCCGGGTTCCTGGCCTTGGTGCTTTGCCTCCCGTGGTTTGTGTGGTCTTAAGTAGTTGCAGAAACTGCGCCATAAGGGCTGGCCACGCCACCCGGGCAGACCTCCATTATGCCTGGGGCCTCATCCCGCACTGCTCCGGGGAGAGCGCTGCCTCTGCTGAGAGCCTGAGCTTTGCACATCCCTGCTGACCATCGTAGTGTCACCTTTTGTGAGTCTTGTCACCCGTTTTGGAGCTGACCAAATCAGTTCATGTTTGGCTTTTTTGCTAACTAGTGAGAATTCAACCAAGGCAGGAAACACCCGTGATGACTTAACCAAGCTTCGGGCCAATTGTGTTGCTTAATGCAGCCTCTCCACATTACATTTAGCGTCGCTGATGTGTTGGAGGGCTGCCATCCTCTGCTAACTGCAGTTGAGGCGGGCATCTTTAGTAGAGCAGATGCGGCATTGCATGAGACAACATCTTCTCCAAAGCAGAGGTGGAACAGATTGATGGAAGGGCTTGATAATGGGCAAACCCAAACTGTTTTCAGATACCGTGGAAAAGCGGTAAGAATCAGCGATGGTGTTATACGCTCAACGTGCAGGACCGATGGTTTAGGATCAGTGGTTTATATTTTTGTGGAGCAGAGGGAAAGCAGGAATCACAGTGGCACGAGATGGGATGGCTCAAGCATCATAATGGCATCAGAAGATTTAAGCCACGGGAGTTTTCGCTGCCAAAACTGTGTTTGATGCCTGTTTGGCTGGTGGGGAGACAGACTCAGGACAGGCGTGCGTTAGAGCTGAATGTGAGCTGCTTTCCACACCTTTGGTCAGTAATTCTGACCCAAAGCCCTGTCGCTTTGCAGAGGGCTGACAGCCTAACGTGAGCCACAGACTGCAGGCTGCCCTGCGCCGGAGGAACAGAGATCCCCCGGTTCCAGCAGAGTGTCCGTGACCGACGCAGTCATGCATCCGGAGAGGGAAACAAGGCAAGCCTTTCATGTGTCCCTCCTGTAAATATTGGAATAGTTTGTGCCTTTCTTAATTCAGTCATTTTTATTTTTTTTTCCCTAAATCCGGTCCTTACGTGAGTACAGATGACTTTCCATAGGCGAGTCACTTAAGAATGGGGGTGTTTGAATGGTTTGCCTTTTAAGAAATTAATCAGTGCTCATGTTTTATGTTTTTAACAGCCTTAAGAAGAGATAAAACCTCCATCCCTCTTGTCATGGCAACTACAATAAACAAAACATCATTCAGAAGTCAAGAAAAAACAAACAGACAAAACAAGCACTTTAGGTCTCAGCCAACTCCGCAAAGTAGCAAAACTCATTACTAATTCAAGGGAGCTGTGTCCCTCAGAGCTCACCGTTCCTGGTTTTACTACTAATAATACTGGAGCTGCATAAATTTAACAGAAGGCAGAGTTTGGCAGAAGGCAGAGTGGTGTTGCTGTCCTAATCAAAGATGTCCACGAGGCCTTCACTCGCTCTGGTCAGCCTGGCAAGAAGCGGTGCTGGGTTGTGGGGAAAGAGCTGGGGAGAGGAAGGTTACGGTTTTATTGCTATAGCAGTCTGGTAACATTAAACCTAGAGAGATAGTGGAAGAGGCCATAGGTATTTGTAATTTATTCATAAACAAACAGCTATGCCATCATAAGAAACTTTTTAAAATAATATGTGATAGTTCTTTAAATATTTAAGAGTTTGTTGACCTATTTTCTCAGTTAATTAGGATTTTTTTGGCTGCTTTAACAATGACTTGAATGCAGTCTGCTTTAGTGGCTACCCAGTTCAGCTACGCTGGGTTACAGAAACATGATTTCTTTCTAAGGCACATGGCACAGGAGAGAAATGCCATTGTAAGCATCTAGACTTGTGCTTAAAAACCAGTAGACTTCCTAGTAGGTAGTGCTTAAGCTCGACTTATTGAACATAAACTCATTCACCTAGCATCCTTTTGAGTCCTAACAGCAATGTCTTTTCCATTATGGCACTGCCCTTGGTTACTCTGCAGTGGAAGGGCCATGGTGCGGCTGCTCTTCTCTTCAAAGTGCAATGGTTGAGACCACCAAGCTCACGTCTGCAAGCTGCATTTGTGAGTACACTTCTTTTCTTACTCATTTATTTTGCCCAAGGCTTGCTAGGCCTGGAAGCTAAGTCGACAGAAATTTAGCCACATGTGTAGCGCAAAGCATCCGGTCACTAATCAGTAGTGTGGTCAGCGACCAGCTCTTTCTGAACGCTAATAGAAGACACTGTTAGCAGAAGATGCACTGCGTTCATCACGCCGTAGGGGTTTGCACAGGAGAACTCATCTGTGTCCCACCTGTCTCCTCTGAAGCCAATGGCAAGGTAAGGGAGGACGTGAGAGCAGAGCTTTGGCTATCAAGCACGAAGATGGCCAGCTAGTTGGAGATGGCCACAGGGCCCTGCTGACAGAGCGGGACGTTGTCACCAGGAAGGATGTGTGAGCCACCAGGGTCCCACCATCATCTGCTTAGCTCAGGGGGGATTGCTGTGGGCTGCGAAGCAAGCTGCAGCACCAAAATGCAAGTCTGTCCCCAATACACAGCTTGGGGACCATCGGAGGCCCTCCAGCCTAGAAAAGGACACCAGAAGAGGCGACTCCTGCTCTCTGAAAGGCTCCAAAATGTACAGCTCAAGAGGATCGTTACCAGAACTATTTCTGGCTTTTTCAAAGCTGCAGTAAAATAAACCTTTACCCTTGCTGCCATCACTTCTCCTTCTTAGAAGGTGTCAAGGATCTCGATGTTTTCCAAGGGCTGTTTTAGTGGCCTCCTGCAGAAAACCACACAGCCAGAGAGAAGTTTGCACAAACTCAAGGATGCTGTTAACTTTCCGCGCAGCCTTTGCTGGGGATCTCCAAAGTGACCCGGGAAGGGTACTTCTCAGTGCATGTTTCTGCACGGGGTGTTACTGAGCTGACTCGAAGTAAAAGACTAAGTAAATGCTGGCTGTCAGGCTTCAACAAGCTTCCTCATCAGGTGCAAATGGACAGGAAAGGTTTTCTTCCATTTGCACCTGATGAGGAGGCATGTTTCTCCCCCAAAAGCTGGTCTTCGCCACCCTGTGTGATCAATTCAGCGTTCTTTGAATCAATGTTCTCCACTAATGAGTTATTGCTTTTTATTTTCAAATTGAAACTTAAAATCTACCGGCAAGTATTTTGTCACCTGAGAGATACCAAGTGCACAGAATCAAACCTGTAAGCTCCTAAATGAGAATGGTTGGGTTTATACCAGGGCTTTCTACTTCCTAGAAAGAAATACAACACTGGAAACTTTTGCTGAGATTAAACAGGAGACAATACTACAGTGCGGAGAAAGAATTTCTATTTTCAGCTACACCCTTAAGGCAATGGAGGAAGTGTATGTCACGGCCGCAGTGACAGCTAATGAGCAGATATACAATATTAATTGCGGTAAGTATAACACACTGAACAATCTATCAACTTCTATTTTCTTAGCAGCTGTAGCTTACATGCTTTCCACTAACACCTCTGTCTGAACTGGCTGCTTCGAGTTTGTTTACCTATATGGCAGCACGTAGAGGAACTATGCCACCCCTTCCTATAAGCCGTCCTGTCCAGTCCGGGTTATTTTCACCTACACCGGCCGCCGTAGCGCTGCTTTCGGCATTGCAGATGTTCAGACGATCGTCTTCTTCCCGCCGCTTGAGGGGCTGACCCAGTTGTACTCGGCTTGCACCAACACGAAGCTGTTCTCCCGGATCTTTCGGAAGTGCATCACCTCCCCGTTTTCTCTGACGGCGATGACGTCGGGGTCCGGCTCGCTGAAGGAGACCTCCGTCCGCTTGTGGCAGTGCTGGGCACAGACACAGCGCACGGCAGCCGCCAGCGCCAGGCCCAGGGCGGCGGTGCAGACCAGGAGGATGCCGAGTTGGGCTGCGAGGAGTCGGGTCCCTCTGCCTGGGTCTTCCCCCTTCCCGGGAACAGCGGATTCGGGAGCTGGTCTGGTCACCCATGGCAGGGTATTCCCACCCACCGCCACCTCCTCCTCTTCCTCGTCCCTGGTGCCTGCCTCCTCTGGCTGCGGTGCCGGCTTTCTTTCTGCCATTTGCCTTGAAGCCGATGACAGGTTGCCGGCGGAGTCGGCATCGCCAAGCCAGGCCGTTGTCGCAGCGGCGTCGCCCAGGTGAGTGTGTACGTGCGGGGCAGAAGGAGACGCTGTCGCACGCGGGGAGGCTTGCAGGATGGCCCCGCTCCTGGTACTGGCCTTTGAAAGCAAAAACATGATGAGATGTGCGGTGAGGGAAGAGAAAGGGGGCTGATTAGGTTCTCACTGCCTACGTCATGGTACACTTCATCTCTGCATGTCTGACACCCAGGTGTTGCCCTGGCCTTGGAATAACTCTGCTCCACCCCCCGGTTACTCAGTAGCTTTTAGAAAATGAGGCAGATTCAACCCCGCTCCATCCATATCGGAACTGGCATGGGAGGGACGAGGCACAGGGAGTGTGTCCTGGGGGCAGAGTGGGTTGGAGGGGCAGAGGTGCAGGGCACAGCCGGAGAGGAAGGTCACTGCTTTGCCTAAGTGAAGGTCTGCAGCTCCTGTTGTGGTGGTGGTGGTGCTGCTGCTATTTTTTACAGGCATCGTTATCACCAAAAAAAAATCCCTTAATAAACAATTCCCACCTGGAGCGATGCCAGGGTCATGCTGAAAGGACAGGCATGATCTTCCCAGCCAAACTCTGTGTTTAGGGTCACACCGGGCCCCCTGGGATTCGGTAAGGCCCTTCTGAGGCTGTGGATCGAACCGTGCAACGGAGGCACCCAGGAGACTTGGGATGCCCTCTGACATCAGCGGGTTTGGGGCAGTCACGTACAACCTGGGAACTCTCCCCAAAGCCCGTCTACGCAGCCGGTGTGAAACCTGCTGCTTCGCAGCGTTGCTTAACCGCTCGCTTTAGTGGGAATGACTGTTCTTGCGTGCTCCTGTTCCCAGGGGCTCTGCCCGGTGCCGCACACCTTACTGTATCCGTCACAAGATGACGGCCACTCCATGCCAGTTCTGCGGCCCAGGCTTTGCTGCAGATATCATCCAAGACTAACTGTGAAACAATCACATAATTTAGGAGGCCCCCCCCAGTGAATTTTTCCATTCCCACTGTGCACCTGAGCCCCCATCCAAAACCTGTAAAATGTACTGGAGTTTTTTCTTTGGCTCCAGTGAGATTTGGATCTGGCCATCCGTAGCTGGCACCTCTCCAGCCTGTCCAGCCCAGCAGGCTTTTTCACACATCCATTAATTACACCAGAGAAACTCTCACCCTCTCCCATCGTTAGCGATTTCTAAAGCTTGCTGGGAAGACACTGTGACAGGAGCACAAAGCTGAGGTAGGAGCCCTGGCAAGCTGTGAAGCAAAGTAGGAGAGGGTCAGAGCATCCTTTGTGGAAGAGACGGTTTCTGAAGGTGCTAGTAAAATACAGTAGTAAATAAAAGACTTTCAGTGGCCAAACTGCAAACTGTAAAGTAGCAGGCTGGCAAAGTGAGGACGGCACGTGTATGGATCACTTGCCCTCAAAATGCAAACGCCGTGCTGTAGGGGTGTACTGCAGGATTTGGGACTTTGGGATAAAAAATGGAATTGCCTCGCAAGTCCTCGCCCTACCTCGCCTCGTTTCTCCCTTCTTTTCGTACTTCTTTTCTCCTTTCTTTCCTAATTTCTCAATATTTTTATTTCGCTACGCTCTTCTGGTCTTACCTTGCACAATAACTCTTACTTTCCTTTGGTTACCACCTTCCATCATTTCTCCGCTTCTCTCCATGGCTATGCCAGATGCTCATGTTACGTGCCTCTCCTTTCCTTGTTCTCTGTCCTCCGCTCCTTCCTAAATATTTCTGCCTCATTCTCTGCTGTACGGCCCCTTCCTCTTTTATTTTCTGTTTTTCTTTTATTTTCTCCTCCTCCTGTGGTATCTTGCAACCCAGATCTATTTCTATATTTTCCTTGTATTTTTCTCCTCTCCATCCCCTGAGTATTGGACTTCCCCTGCTAACTCTGCACCCCGCTCCCACCCGCTCATCCCGTCTGCCAGCTCCCGCTCTTCCGGCTGGCTCCGGTGAGCGCACCGCACGCCTGTGGCTAACCCCACCACCACCACCACCACCACCTCTGCCCTTCTGGTCCATCCATCCTCCTGGGCTGACCCTGCCCTCAGAAAGCACACAGCTTCCTTGGCCACCCCCAGGAAAGGTGAAGTCTTTGACCTCTGGCAAATGTCATGGGTGGTACCTATCCAGCACCTCTGGAAGGGAACATCTCAGCCTTCCGCGGGAATAAACCACACGGTTCCAGCCCAGTAACATCCAGCAGCCTGTAGTCGTGTCTACGTATGGAAAAGTTGTTATTTGAGATTGTTTTTACAGTGGCACTCTTAAAAACGCAGGCAGCGGGCTCAAAAGGTAAGCAAAAAAGAGATATAAAAACCAATTCCCAGTTAAAGTAAAAAAATTAAAACTAACAGCCTCAATGTAGTTTTAGTCACACTTGCTTGGTGCTGTGCTGCAGTAGAGTGGTTTTATCCTCATCTTCTCTTAGACCTTTTGTCTTTGGAGAAGCCATCCTCCCCGTCCCCGCTGCTTACCTGCCTGTCATCTTTACACATGGCGCACAGGCGTGGGGCGGCGGCGCTGGCAACGCTTCCTGCTCTGCGACACGGACAGAGGAGAGGCAGGTTAGGAAGTGAGACCTGTTGCTGGGAATCCCTGGGCTCTGCGCCACCGGAGGAGCGTGCTGCTCCCCGGAGCAGCCTCGGGACACACGTCAACGCAGACAGTAAGGGGCTGTATTTTTAATAACACCTGATCGTTTATTCCTATCCCCATCATTTTCAGCCACAGTATGAAATGTTGCATGAAAGCTCATGCGGCCCAAACCCTCTAAGACTCCCGAGCAGGCATCCTCAACCCCACATTTCATAATTGCTTTGAATTCTTTCTTCCTTTTCCCTGCAAATGCAGAAACGGGTCTGCTGAGTTTACCGTTTCATTGAATATTTGCATGCAATTTTAGAAAAATATTGTAGCAGTCAATAGTTTTAAATCATGTTTTTCAGCCACCTGGCTGGTCCTCCGCTGGGCTGAGCAGCGCTACGTCGGGTTTTTAAGAGTTTTGTATTTTCTCCCTGTCGCCGTCTGTCACGTGTGATCTCCAAAGGATTATTTGTCAACATTTCGGCAAGCAAACACCCTCTCGCCTCCACCCCCAGCCCCAGACACCTTCCTACATGGACCCTCACTCATCTGCAGGGAAACTAATACTATTTTCCTTCCCCAGAAGGGCTGGAGAAATAGGTCTTCCCACCACCTAATTTACCCGTTGGAGGTGCTGTAGCTGGAGATGTTGTCCTGGGAGAGGAAACCTCGCAAGGCATCGGCCGTGCCAGGGTCTCGGGTGGGCAGGGACGGCTCCAGCCCCCGGCTGCTGGACCCGCTGCTCCCGCCGGACGCAGCCTGCGAAGGTCGGGACGGCTGCTTCGGCTCAGCAACGGGACGGGCGTCAGACCCAACACCAAAACCTGGCTCCGGTGCCGGCGTTGCCACGATGCTGGTGGGGCTGGCAGGTGGCATGGGGGTGCGCGGGGGAGAGCCGGTGGCAGCCGTGGGAGAGGTGGGACCTTGTCCAGCATGGAGACAAAACAAGAAGCAGGGAGAGAGGAGCAGAAGTCTGTCGTCTTCAGTTTGTTTATTTCAAATCCCACTCGGGTCTAACATTTGCCAGGAAGGATTGAACCGGTGACTTTTTTTTTAATTTTCACGTCAATTAATTTTAAGTGGGAACCCAAATGGAAAGTAAAGCAGCAAAGCCCACTGCCTAAATTATGGTCAAGTAAAATAATTAAAAGTCAGTCTTGATGGCAAAATGCTGAGAAACACATCTCATTTGGGTATAAGTAAATTCTTGGAGCATTTGACTGACCAAAGACTGCGTAAATACAACTAAATACCTACCTGAAGGGCAATAGTGACATTTAGAGACAAATGTATTCTTTCATTTAGACAGCATTGCTGATTGCACTTGCTTGCCTTTGGGAGCTGAGATTTTAGGTAAAGTATGTTGTATTCTAGGGTCTGCATTGAAATCGTAAGATCTGGCAACCCTGTTTATCTTTCTGGTACCCTCCTTGGAGTGGGCTCCATCACCTTGAATGCTGACCCATACCCGCACTTCAGAGAGTTCACCACGGCCATCGCTGACCTCCCTGATGGCCACAGGAGTTAAACGGGTCCCTCCAGCTTGTTTGGATCCGTTGTGTTCAACGCTTGCCCGGAATGAGGTGTAAAACTACTCTGGGGGAAGCGGTCGGTCGGAAAACGGTACCTTTTCTTGCCGTACCTGTGGGGTGTGGGTCAGCCGGTCCCTGCGAGGGCACGGAGGTTACGGGGTCGGGCTTCTTGCTGCTTCCAGAAAGCGTTTTGTTTTGCCCTCGCTGAGCCACGATAGCAGATTCGATCTTTGCCCAGTAAACAAAGTATGACTGGACTACGGAGATGCTGTTAAAACATAATTAGGCAAGAATTTACTGGCTCTATAGCATTAATAAAACATCTGACTGTTAGCTGATCACAAGGACTGCTTTAGTCTGAAGACAGAAGTGATGCAGAAGTATTTTAAAGGATTAGCCCGTCACACGTTTTATATTACAAATAAAAGATACCAAGTCCCATAAGAAAGATACGGGTGAGGAATCACAACTCATAATTAAGACCATCCAAAAAAATGTGTGGGAACTTAAATAAAAAAAAAAAAAAAGCTATTATATTCACTGTGTTGATAGAAGTACATTTGGAAAACTTGGACTAGCTCTGCTTATAATCTTCCGTAGGCAGGGAAACAACAGTGGTATTTACTAATTAAAACAAGTCAATGTAACTTGTACAAATAGCAGAATAGGTAGGGGGAGTGGGGGGGAAAGTCTCTCTTCTCAGCCCTCTGACATTTGAGCCCGCCTAACCCTTTGCTTTTTGTCAGGTGCCAAAACTGCATTGGCCAACCTTTAACTGTTCACCCCGAGAGCCTTCTTTCAGCTGGAGATTTTGGGAGCTGAGCTCAGATTGCTCAGCTGCTTCTGAGAATTAGCTAAGGGGAAACCAACCCAGGTTTTCCTGTGCCGGATGACTCTTACGAGGCATTTTTAAGCCTAACGAGGAGTTTTTCCAGGTGCTGTGATAGGGAGAAAAGGGAGAGGCTATCAGAAAACCCCTTGGAGGGTCAAAAGGCAGAGGGTGAAGGAAGCATGAGAGGGGGTGGCAAGGAGTAGGTGTTGTTGGGTTTGGGTTGGGTTTATTTGGTTTGCTTGTGGTTTTAATAGTATTTCCTGATCTAAAACAACGGGCAAAAACTGGAAATGCCAAGCAGCAATATTTTTGTTTCAATGAATTTGGGTTGAATTACGATGAGCTGCATAAGCCATGGCACTCACCAGGATGCTTATGTTTTGGGGAGCAGCCAAGGATCTGGCCAAGCAGCTTCTAAGTGGTTTTGTAAAGTCAACACATAACAACTTAATCTCTTCCAAAATGAAAAGTTGCTGTGCTTCCTCTAAGGCAGACAGTTAGAAGATGTTTAATTTCATTCTAAATCAGAACCAAAATACTTGGACAGTTTGGGACTTCAGTGCAAAACAGAGATGTCAAGTTTTGACCCAGTGCTCGCTCGCTCTTCCTACTGTGAATAATTCTGTTTACATTTAACTTCTTTTAAACCCACTCATTTTTAATTTTTCTTTTTAAAGAAGTGATAAACAAGATTATCCTGTAGACAGGGAAGTCCTATGGGCTGTGTTATTTAGAAAGGCAACACAATCACAGTTCTCTCTCTCTGCCTTAATATTTCTATTTCCTAAGTGCTTAGGCTGTCATCTGCCAGTATATTTATTCTGAGAAAATAGTGACCATGTGAATAAAAAGCAGCACTATGAGCAGATATAAATAGTGATTTATGTACCAGCTGGGATACTGTTGCAGCGTTTGATAAGTATTTAGCTATTTGGGGTTCAAGATACATAAACCACTGTGCTGGACAAGTACGATGGAAAAATAAAGCCAAGCCTTTAACTGAGAAGACACAAATTCTGGTTAGGAACCAGCATGTTCTTACAAAAACTTGATGTCTCCAATGGGTTGGTCTGGTGCTTTCCATACGAAGGACAGATTTCTCTTCAGTGATTTGTCTGAGTGGGTGACGGTGTCACCATCTTCAAAACAAGTCAGCAGCTTGGAACCAGGAGGGATGAAGACAAATGTGCCGGCGATTTCGTCGTTTGACACTTTGCGAGCTTGAAGCAAAAAGCCCATAAAATCCCGGGTGCTCCTCACTGTCACTGCAAGACAAAACATGGGACACAAAGGGATTTGTCTCGTACTTATGGGGTGAATCGTTTGCAATGGAGTTTCCAGTGGTAGCACCGAAACCAAAAGGAAACCCTGTGCGACAACAACGAAAACATCTTACTGTCTTTGTCCTCACAGTCTGTCTTGGAGATGCTGGATGCAGGAGGCTGGACTTTGTGGTATGTAATTGCACACAAAATTTGGCTGGGTTTTTCTCCTCCCTCCCTTGATTATAAGCTGCTACCTGCATTGCACTAGGCAGCATACAGCCATTTTTAAGGAAGGAGGTTCGGGTACCACTCTTTATCTATGCAAAAGCTTGTGTGCTGCCCTCAGAGGGGTTTTATTTAGCATGGGGATGAGCAGGCAAGCGGCCAGGCTGGGGAGCAGTGCCTCTCAGCTCTGTCTGCATCTGCCTCAGGAGCGGCGATGCTGGGGACGGGGCATGCTGCCCAACCGTACGTAAGAGTCAGGCGAGTCACCCCAACCCCTTCGTGCAGCGCAGAGGAGCAGGGAAGAAGACTTTACCCTCTGGAGCTGCCTCTTGTGCCGTTGCGTGTGATGAGGTCTGGTATGGTTGAGACACAGTTGAGATAAATGAATCCCACCCAAAGCATCCAAACCTACCGGCTGCCTCCAGCAAATGGTTGGTCTGCAACATGGTGAAAACTTGGAGTCAGCCATCACCTGAGAAACCTCACACCAAGTGCTGCAAACAGGATCCCTCTGTAAATACATTCTTTTCCTCATGATGAGAGAGATGGCGTAGCTCACTCGAAGCATTTTTCCCTCTTCCCAGCCCTCACAAATTAATGCCATCACTTGAGATTAGCTACCATGTATTTTTCAGATGCAGGAATGAGAAGCTGTTCCTTACCTGGAACCTTGTCGCCTGGGAAGTAGAAGGACATGTTGGTGTGGAGAGTAACGTAGTTGTTGCTCGGGCTGTGCAGCTGCGCTCTCAGGTGCCTGGGCATCATGTCGGTGCAGGCAGAAAGGCTCGCGCCGTGCGAGAAGGCAGCCGCATAGGAGACCAAACACAGAGTCGTACACGTCCAGCCAATGATGGCGATGGGGGCTCTCCTGCCCTCCTCCATCCTATGGTGGAAACCAACGGGCAGGTTCACTTCAAAGCTGCGGCTGCAGCAGCCCGTGAGCCCGTCTGGCGCCTTTGAATTAGCTAAGCTCCAGAGCTGCCCTCCCCCAGCCTTTAAACAAAGAAGAATAAATGATCTCTGTGGCACATGGAGCCACTTCAGTAATCCACAGCATTTCACATTTTGAAGGAAATTGCTGAGGCTGGGAGGGGAGAGGCCCCGCAAGAGGATGCATTTCTTGCGAAGTCGCCCGTGGAGGGAGCGGTCAGGGAAGATTTGCTGTAAAAAATCTCATGGCATTTAGGAGGAGGAGAAGGCTCCGTACGACCACGCTCAGCACCCTCCAACATTCCCAGCCCAAATGTATGACCTGATCAACGGGGGAAACGTCTACCCTTAGACCTGCAGAGCTGCTGCAGAGAGCCCTCGTGGGGCTGGTGCCCAGCACGGATCCCCTCCCTGCCCGCAGGTGAGGAGCTGTGTCCCCGCGGGGACAGCACATGGCTGCCCCTCGCTCTGGCCTGTGGAAGCACCAGGCACCTTTTAACAGCCCACGTGTCGCAGCTCGGAGGTGCTGGGCTGCTTGCAACCACCAGACCCGTCCCTCGCCACCCAGCAGCATTTCAGCTTGTCCTTCTTGGACGGGGCTTGCTGTTGCTAACGAGACGGCAGTGATGCTGGCTTTGGAGTCAGCGTTGGAAGCTTGAGATAAACATGCAGCCATTTCGGCTAATGCCAAGATTTCTCCTTATTCTCCAATTTTTAATCCAAACAAGTACTTTTCTCAACACAGTAGAAGTTTAATATTTGGTATGTCATGTCTTTAGTACCTCTCAGCTTTGGTGGCTGGGGCAAAACACATTTCCAGATTAGCTGGAGTATTTTGTTATTCTGATTTTTCAGAATGTGCTTTCGAAAGTGAAGCTGAAGGGCAGGTGCACAGTTTTTATTCTGAGAGGTAATGAATATCATAAAGCAGGTAGTCCTGCTTTTAATGTAGCTCTTTCTAACATCATCTTTTCAACATGCAGCTTTTCCTGACTTCGATTTCATTACGCTTAGTCAACAAGTAGATGTAAATAAACCAGAGGAAACCAGAGGCTGAGGAGCTCTAGCTTACACCTCCACTCTAGCCCTTCTGAAACCTGCCAGCTGACTCGAACAAACCACTGCTGCACACGAAATAATTCATGCCCAGCCTGAAGCAGGGGGCAGACGGACGCAGTTCAACCTTCCACAGCTGAGCATTGTGCCACTCCAACCAGTTATGTGCCAGAAGATGCTTGTGGGAGTCACAGGAGCCTTTGCCCAATATCCCAGCCCCTGCAGAACTAGCGGCGGGATGCCGCCTCCTCCTCGTGGAGTCAGCCTCTGCTCTAGGTACACCTAAACCTCCCTTGCTGGATATGATTTCTTACAGAAGCTCATGAAAGTGCCCCTGAGCAGCAGCTCTTTTCCTTGGGACTTTCCCCGGCTGCGCTGCCGTTTCCCATCCCTCCCCCAGCCACTCACCTGCACCCCTCACCGCCCCGGCACGGGGAGCGGGGACGTGCTCCCCAGGGCTGCCCAGGCTGGGGCTGGCGGTGACGCCGTCGCTTACCTCGGGACACGTACGCTGCCGGGCTTGCTGCCGCCGCTGCCCTCCCGGCCTGCCAGAGACCCATCCTTTCAGGGACCTTCTTCCCTTTCTCCTCTAATGGGAAGCGCAGCAGCTGTTACTGCTAATATCCACCACCTACGGCAGCTCTCCGCCAGTGCCCAAATCCTGCCTTAATCATATTAGTTTTCCTCTTCACATCCCACCCTCTTTTTTTTTTTTTTTAAATTTCCAAGCTTCTGCAATGAAAACAAAGCAACTAGCGGGGAGGGGGGAGGGGGGCACAGCAAGCCGGGGGGGGTTGTGTGGGACACCCTGGGACTCCTTTGCAGAGGTACAGGAGGATCGGCACTCTTGCTTGCCCCGTTCCCCTCCCCACATCCCCCCCTCCCATGCAGAAGCTTCGCAAAGCAAAGCCATGTCAGCTCCCACTAGCCCGTGACCCCCGAGCAGAGTGCCCCTTCTCTCACGCTTACATGGCAGTAAAATTTTGCTAGAAAGATCGGGAAGGTGCGTCCCACACACCAGCCCTGCCAGGAGGAGCCATCAACACCCCACAAACCCACCAGAGCTGCCAGAGGGGACTAAACATCTGATACGTGTGACTGTCCCCCAGCACACGAGCTGCGTTTAAGCCCGGACTGTCACCCTTGCCCGAGCTACGCTGCAGCTGTGCCGGTGCCTGGCCACAGAGCCGATCCTGTCCCCGGGCTTCCCAGCTCCTCCTCGGATCCGCCTTGTTGCTGCAGACTGCTCTGGTGATGAGGACTCTCGGCCAGCCCTGGCCACTGTCACCAGGCTCACCCCGCTCCCTGCCAGTGGCTCCTTGCTCGCAATGCATGGAAATTAGGGTCCAATTTCTCATCGTCATTAAAGCCGCCATCAGGAGATGCTGAACACACTGCTGGCAACTTGCGGCCCCGAGTAGGGCTAGAGGAACAGAGTAACTACCGCATCAGCTGGCCGGCTTTTCTTCAGCCAGCAGACCCTTAAGAGGCAGCGGCAGATGTCCCAGGGCTACCAGGAGGGGGGCTGGCCCTGTGGTGCAGGAAAGCTAGTAAAGATGGAGGGGCAAAAGAGCGTTTGGTGCCCTTTAGTCCTCCTTCTCCTCCTCCTCAGATAAATGTGTCTGACGGCTGAATGAGTTCACACCGGTGCTTAGGCCGCTCTCCTTGCGGGGCACCACAAAGCTCTGTCCAGTCCCATGACTAACACGTAGGTGACACCACCATGTTTTTCTCTCTGCATCTCCAGCGGTGCCTCTTTCATCTGGCTTGGGGTCTGACCAGTGTGGGAGTCTGTCCGGAGTGGGCACCGTGGGTGAAACGATGCTGGGCTGGCACCGAGGTGCTGCCGCTGACAGCCCAGCTCTCATTGCTTAACCCGTTTGAGAGTACAGGAACTGGGGGTACCGGGCTCTCAGCAGGCCGCTCTCCTCTGCATCTGAAAGAGGCCTTATTTTCACTGAATTTCAGGATATAATGCACGTCTTACAGCTTTCTTTCCTTTTGTCAGTGGAAGTAGAGAGCAATTCAGGGGGAGGGAGGAGGAGCTTGCATTATTGCTTCAGTTCTTTATATACAATATATACATATTGCATATGTACTTTATATACAAAAGAGAGTACCTTTATGCTATACTAATGATAATCCTTTCCCAAAACAAACTGATCTCTTAGGGCTTTTCCTTACTAACTTATTCCTAAGCTAAACTATCCCTTGCTTATAATTCCAGCGTAATAAAGCAGCAGCTCCAGACCTCTGACAATCTGCGGGGCAAACACCAAATGTGTTGCCGCCATCCTGACACAGTGGCCAGGTCTGAAAACAGTATTCCAGGTAAGTGTGAGTCTTTGCATCATGGCATGGTGTTACAGCATTGCATGGTCTTCCTCAGCTGCTGCTGCACACTGGGCACGTTTTCATTGTACCAGCTCTGGTGAGGACCATTTCTCCACTGGCTTCCACCTGAAAAAGGGGGAAAAGCAGCAGGGGGAGAGTGCAGACCCTGCAGCAGTGTCGTCAGGTGCTCCCTGGAGCTCTGTGCAAAGATATGGGGAGAAGAGCTTCAAATGAATGAGACCCAGACCCAACCCATCTGTAAGAGCACAGGATGTACTGCCACGCTGAACCTGCTCTGCTCGGTCCCAAAGCCGGGGGCAGTCTCTGGGCAGGGCAGGATGTGCTGCCGGGGGGTGCTGTGCACAGGTTCAGCACCAGCAGCCAGCAGAGCTGCACGGTACTGCCTGGGCATAGCGTTAATTGCTGGGCTGATCTGAAATACAGCCTTACGCAGAGTTCGTCCCCGCTGCCTGCTCTCAAGCAGAGGAACTCAGTGGCTTCAAAGCCGCACTCAAACCAAATGTCAACAACCATCTCCTCCTTAGAGATGGAAAAAGCCTGTCACGGTCATTCCTGTGACACAAGCACCTACCAGCAGCCTTGTTCGAATGCCAAGCGACAGGCAGATGTGTCCAATAAGAAATACAGCCCTCTCCATAGCCTCTGGTTGCATCACCCACCAGGACAGCATTGCCTCAGCCTTCTCTGGCCAGAGCTTTGACCTGCTGGAGTCACTTGAGCTCAGCCAGGCTCTGCGTATCACTCTGATGGGGCCCAGACAGACACAAGAAGACCACGTCACTAGACAGGTTTGCCTTTTTCCTGTCATAAATTTCTTCATTAGTAGGAAGCTGGCAAGGAGAGGGGGACATAAGACGACTTACACCCTGCCTATTGTTTTCTCAGCAGCATTTGTGTAGTGGATTTCTAGAAGAAAAAAACAAACACCACAGTTGGAATTTTAAAATAGCACTAGGGAAAACTGCATGCTCTGTAATAGCTTGATAATTAACATAGACGATAAACCTTATCACTTGAAATTTCATGAACATAGTGCACAGAGATTATAAACCCAGTAACATCCCAGAAACCTTCTCCTTCTTGCAGAGTGCATCTACACCGCCACATCGTCGGGGCACAACAGGGACAGGAGACACGGAGCAGGTGCAGTGGAGATCAGTATGTAACACAGGCATGGATGTAAGCAACCCAGAGCTGACACGCAAAAGCAAGCTGGTTGCTTCATTGACAGGCTGAGAAATGCTTTGCTACTGCGAGATAATCAGGGTTATAATGAGTTAGAAGTCCTTCCTGGCCAGTTAGTGGCCACTTGAGTCCTGTGAACAAAGTGTGTGTGTGTGAGAGGGGTTGGAGGATAGCGAGCAGGTTGATCAAGTAGAGAGCTTGAAGGTGGCAACAGCTGAGTCCAGATCACAAGGAACTGATCATTAAACCAACAAAGCTGGCAGCACCATCTTCTTTAAGAATATTTCAGGTCATCTTTAAAACAAAGAGCAGTGGCCAACTGCAAGAAAAGCAGTTAAAAACCCACAGTAGGAGGAGAGCGGTAAAAATCCATGGTAGTCCCAGGGAGAGAATGGAGAGCAATGCCTACAAACTGGCATCTCAGGGTTGACCTGTGCATGTCTGTGGCTCTGTTTGGGGAAACCAGGGAAAAGAGGATGTTTCTCTGATGTCTAGTTAGGCGGAAGGTTTGCAGAAGTACTGGCAGGTCCTTCCGTTTCTATCCAGGTGACCATTCTTGCTATTCCTCTATCACGCTTAGTGAAGTGTGACAGCGGATTCAGATGTTACTGCTGGAAATGAATTGACACATATGCTTGCAGGCAACATATAGCGTGAGCCTCCTTTCCTTACAAATTCAGCCTAAAAAACCCCAAAACAACCCTTTATTTTATTTGGTAACTACTGCAACCTGGGCAGCTGTTCTGCACTAGACGAGGGGGTTAAGGGGAGAGAGAGAGAAAGAAAGATGGTGCAGGGCTCTGTCTGGATCTCAATAAGAAAGGCCCAGCAACAAATAGCTTAATGACTGCTTTAATAAGACAGAGTAAGACAAGGAATACAGACAGCAAGTAAACTGTGCATCCCTCCAGATGCTGGGCACCCCACATTCACATAGCATCGGATGGAGCCCAGGTGGATTTTCCCACGGTGTGCTGTACAGAGCAGGTGCAACCCCATCTGTGGAGAGCAGCTCTGCTTTTTCATTACGAGCGATTTTATAATTTCCTTACAGGAAAACAACCCTCTTTCTAAAGGATGCTCTCACGAGAACTTGTTGCTGCTCCGTTAGATAAAGGCAAGGCCAGGCAGGTGGTGCAATCACAGGACCGAGTGGGAGCTGCCCACGAGCTCCGCCGATATGATGAGCTGGTGGAGGTGTCCTGCGGCCAAGGGGGCCGTGCAGCCCAAGGGAGACCTACAAGCCACGTCAGGCATGCAGCCCAGCCCAGCCTGAAGCTGCTGTGTGGATCACTGGCTCCTAAACGTCAGGATGAGTACAGTAGCTCAGGAAAAGCCCCCTCCCATCTGATTTCTCAACCTTGGAGAACAGTTTGGCACAGGAACCCGAGACTTTGAAACTGCTGGCTCTGCAGCCTGTTTGCTTTCAAAACCGACACGGGGCTGGAGCCAGCCACAGGCATGGGTTGGCACATTAAAGATCAGGCATTGCTTTGGTACCATCAGTCAAACATTCAAAGGCCATCACTTTGCAAACACTTTCATGCCTTCTTGACTACCATGAACAACACAGCTGAAACCTGCAGCTGTGTGTGTGGGGCACAGCTGGTTTTCGGAGCTGGGTAAGAGCCTTCGGACTTAATGGGCAAGTTGTACCCTGAAGGGCTCTGGATACCTGTTTTGTCATTGTAACATCATGAAAAAGATGGAAAGAACTCAAATAAATAACGTTCAGAGTGGTTTGCGTTAGATTCCCTTTGAACAGGAACCAGGTGGCAACAAACTGTAAAACCGAGTGGTTATCAGTGTATATATACCTTTAAAGCCAAACTTTCCTAGCATGCTCTGCTCCCTTTATATAGGGCCACTCCAGGGCACTGCAGGCTTTAGTAGTATCCTGGCTTCTGCTTGCTGCATTGTGTGGTGAGTACTTACCTCCTTTTTCCAGACTTGCTTTCTCTAGTGTCCGTAGGATATGCTGTGCTGCTGCTCCCAGCCAGGCTTTTGTTTGAGATGTGGCTTTGTTTGTTTGTTCTCCAAAGGCAAGAAGCTTATGCTGGATGTGGGGATGTAGCAAATCTGGAGCTGCTGCTCTTTGCTCTTCATGGGGCCTGTCTGTGAACTGAATGTATGGAAGGGGATGTGATGGTGGTTGAAGGGTCTTGGTTTTCTGAAGTGATCTCATTGCACAGAAGTACTAACTATATATATGAATGCAGCTTTTGTCTTTGAAATTCAATTAATTTTTGCTTGTTAGTTTTGGATTACTTAATTTTGGGTGCATTCTCCTAAGATTAGTGATGGGTGAGTGCTTTGTAAGTTGCTCAAAGAATGTTTCATTGTCAGTTCTGACCTAGATGAGCTTGATCCATGAGTAAAACTGTTTTACGCACAGGTACTGGGGTGAGAGCATTAGGATATGGTAAATGAGGTAACATGAAGGACAGGAGCATTAGTATCTACTATAGTCTTTTGTGTGTGAAGATATATTGAATTTGTAAAAGTGTATTTCTTTCTCCTTATGGGATAAAGATCTTATGAATTAGGTTGAGTCATTTTTAAGCACAAGGGTTTGTGAAATGCCCCATTCTACTTTGATGTTTACACACATATATAACAGAATGCCTCACCTTAAAACTTAATCTTTGGATAGTGTCCCATGTGCTTTTTCTGAAAACTGGCCAGTGTCTGGTTTACTTGCAACTGGTATGTTGTTTTACAGAATGTAGTAAGTCAAAACAAAAACTACAAGTAAAATAAATCCAAGATGAATGTTTTATCCAACTCAAAACAGACTACATCCAAATATTGGACTAACTGAAGTCAAGCTTAAATGTTCACTTGATTAAAACACAGGGACTGAAAACTGAATTAAGGGGGGGGGGGGGAAACTTGTAAAATGTATATAAAGGTCAGGAATGTGGGAATTAAATGTTTAATTTCTTTAGCTACTTCTGAAATTTGAATATGAATCATAACAGCTTATCTTTAATGCAAATTTTCCTATCTACCTCACATAGTAAATAGTGACTTAATGATCTAGAATACATTAAAAAAAACCTTCAGCATGTAAACTACATAGTATTTTCTAAGTTTACAGTTTAGTATGAGATTAGACATTCTGAAGTAGATCACAACTGAAAAATGTTCTATAACTAGACTTGTAGAAACAGAACTGCAGTTAAAAAGTTAGCAATGCAAACTCTTGAGAGTAAATCCAAGTCTGTGCAAAATGTGTTGCTATAGGTGGAGGAGGGGAGGAAGTGGCAAAGGAAGGGGGGGGAACCTAACCCCATATCAAAATAAAACCACAAAGCCCAGACAGTCTCCAGGAATGAAAGCATGCAGTAACCTGCCAGCTGCATATAGATGACAAAAGAAATAAGAAACTGCATCCTCCACTTGGAGGTACATCATCTCTTTTTAAAAGAAGTCACTTAACAGAGGAGCAAGTTGGTGATTTGTATTTACATCTTGGACCCTTTTCAACCCTTGTCAAAAAATGATAAATTATTGAAGCATATTATAAAATAGCATCTCTGTGTTCTGTAGCAGCTTCTGAAGTGTTTAATGTGGAAAGGTTAACTACTGATTGCAAAATAACTTAGAATTATTCCTTGATCTAAAAAAAAAATAAAATAAAATTTGCAACTCGCATTCTCTCCCTTGGATAACTGAAATGTTACTATTCCCTGCTTGCGTTAGAGCTACTGGTACTTGGAAAGAATGGGCCAATGTTACATTCACACAATTGTCTTTTGTTCATCTGTCCACAACTAGAAGCATTTTTCTTCCTGAAAGCACTATAAATTGCCCAAAGAATAAAGCAAGACTTCAGGAAACCAGTTTTACAAAATTGGCTAAATAACCTCACCATGAGGAGCATTACCCTAACCTCTAACTTTGTCCTGAGGAACAAGAAAACACTCTGACTATCTGGCTGTTAAGTGCAGTAACACTCAGATTAAAACATATGTGAACATTGTTTTAGTTTTTTTCTTGGTTGACTGCATGTAAAAGGAGAAAAGATATCTTACAAACTAGTGGAAGTACCCATGTAAAACTGAGCTGGATTTACTCACTGGGTCTTGATTATCTGTGAGTATTGTTGCAAAATACAAACAAGTTCTGACTCTGTTGCCTGCGCAGGGGTTCCCCCTCCCTAATGCATACCCCATACTACAAGTTTAATGCGTGTGTTCTCATTTCGGGCTAACACAGAAAGGAAGAGAACATATAGATGGTGCTAGGGTGGAGGGAAGCAGATGGGACAGAGTGAACTGTCTGAAGAGTATACATATGGCCTGTTTACGAGAGCTTTTATATTCTTAGTCTGTTTCCAAGAGTAGCTTTAGATATTAGTTAAAATAGCTTTTTATTGAAGTCCACTGTGTTTGGTAGAGAAAAAAGGTAATGGCAGGCTGAGGTAGGGTGGGATGTACAGAGGCAGGAGGTGAAGCAGCTACCAGCTGTGCTGGCATACCAACTGAGAGCTCTTCACCTGTGACTGATTTCCTCAGCTGGCACAGAGCTTTCTGTTCACCCTTAGGGCTTTTCTTCCATTTGATTAAATTCTTTCCCTACCCCTAATTGTTGAAGTGTCACTGTTACATCCCTTGATTCAATCCACAATTCAAGATTTTTTTGGACTGCTGAACTTTTTACCTGAGGGCTCTTATTAGATTGGCATTTAAAGCTAACCCTGTGTTTTCCAAAAGGGACAGGTCACTGTCACCAAAACATTAGCATTTTCCTTCCCAACATCAGTTAAACTATTGTTTTGCCATCAATACAAGGCTGTGATTTGCAATTACTCCATGCCTACTTACCTTCCATCAGTATTTCTACAACTGTTAGTATAATTAAATGATCTGTTACTTTGAATTAGTCTTGCAGCATTATTACATGCTTCTTTTTTTATTTTTTTTCTGTACAGTGGAACAAAGCAATGCTTTGAAACAAAACTATTCAGGAAGTTTACACTGGTTTACATTTATTAAACAAAATAAATTTAAACACTTGTGCATTTCTCCTGTGGATTATTAACTACAAATCAAATAGGGCTCATCACTTGAAGAGGTTCACAAGTACAAAACAGCCTCCTTCTGGCATCTTCACATCCTCCTCTTCTGTGTGCTTATGTACAATACTGTGAAAAGGAGAAAGCGGCACACGTAAGAGGGCCCTGGTAAACAATGTGCAGAAGCCTGTTGATTTAAAACATCTTATTTCCATGGCTTGCAAAACAACAGTGTAATGAATCCCACTTGGCATGAACAAAGTCAGGAAACACTGAAGTCCAGGTTTTGAGAAAGCTATCAAATTTACACATTATGTATTACTTTGGTTCAGTATTTATTATATTTATAGCCAAGCTATGTTCCAGGAGATGCAGGCTGAACAGAGGGAGGATAAAGCCAGCTACCCTGCACCATTACTGAGGGGAGCATGAGAGAGTTTCCAAGCAGCAGAATTACAGGTGTCAGGTACTAGTGCTACAATCTTTCAACAAATGATGGAAATAGCAAGCACTTAAGGCAAAGCTAACCATTACCTATGAAGCAGCAGATATCTTCCACCTGCTTGGCTAGTGATATTCCCAGAATGGATCCAGGCACATTAAACTGCATCATGCTCCTAAACCTAGGATGTCTTAAGTTCTCTGCTCAGCCTGTTCTTCAGCCTCCTGCCTCTCACTCGTTTGTTTTAACTTTTATAATATATTCTTATTTCCACAATTGATTTTCCAGCTGCGATGTCACTGCACTTGTTAGCACAATAATCCAAATTCATTGCAAAAAGCATTTGGCCTTATTCAAGGATTATTTCTCTGCCCAAAACACACTCTCACACTGGTGCCACATTCTCTTTGACTTCGCAACATGGGATTCGGTTCTTGTTTCTTTTTGTTCACTCCCTCACTTCCTCCATTTTCTTCAAGTAACTTGGTCACTCTGCTTCATTTACCTTCTCTACAAGTCTCTTCGCATCTGACTTGTGAACTTTTTCTATTTTTTAGATATTCTTCTCCCTGGCATGTCCTGTTATTACAGCCTAACTGATAACCACAGAGTCATTTCAGGAGCCTGGGATTGTCCTTGAAGTGCACAAAAATCCTCCTACTGCACAAAGGCTCAATAGTAAAGTACAAGTGATTTTCTTGACTGGTGGTGAAATCTTTACTCATGAAGATGAAAATAGCCTCCAGTACTAATGAACCTCCAGTATTCATTCAGGTCTAGACAATTGCATCACAAGAAAATATTAGTGTCATCAATATCTGTACTGTATCACAAATTTATGCACTAGTTTGCCTAGCAAAACACAGAAATTTCTATAGAGCAGAGGCCATCTAAGCGGGCAGTGAGTGCAAAAGAGTAAACCTGTCAAATGACAGGAAATAAGCTCTAAGGCAGGCTAGAAAAGAGCATGCTTCTCTAAATGAACTTCAAGATCAGAGGCAAAAAGGGCCACAGGAATGCAGAAAAGCACAGACACTGAAAAGTGAAACTGTAAAAAGTAAATATGTTAAGGTTTCCAAGAAAGCCTAAGAGTAATATTCTTGCAGGCAGCTTGCTTACACCTCAGCCACTCCTCAAATTCAGAAGTAAATATCAAACCACAATTTTCTGCTGAGCAATAACATAAGGAGGAGTAGTTACCGTTATTTCCTCGGATAAATGCATCCCCGTACTTGTTCTTTAGTTGTCCATTTACATATTCTTCAGTCTGTTCCAGAGCTATATTCATATACCCATCCAGGCAAGCCAGGACCCCTGCAGACAATGACAGCTTAAAAGTGAATCAGCTTAAACTTATTTTAAAATAAACAAAAATGCATTGTGTTTGAATGGTACTGAAAAAACTGTATCTTCATAAAAAACCCTAAAAGCCCAAGCTTGGCCAGATGAGTCAGTAGATCAGAGTATTCACCAAAGAATTAAGCTGGGAGCGAGGAACTCCAGGCATTCTAGTAGCAACTTTATCAGTTGATGTAAGGGGGGGGGGGCGGGGGGAAGAAGTCATTAAGGTGTGACTTTCAAAACATTGACAATTTCCACTTTGAAAGTTTAAGTTGTCCCTTCTCACTTGTGTTTTAAGCCACACACCTGAAAAGAACCTGTGACATTAAGTGTAACTGCATAACTTAAGGACAAGGCTATGTAAATTGAGTTTTCATAGCTGAAAAACAACCTTTTTAATACAGGGCACCATACACGCTTTTTCATATTTATCTTCATGCTAACAGATCTAGAAGAACATTGACTGCAAGTCTCTGTTTTGATGTAAACAAAATTCTACATAACTTTCAACAGGTAAAGAGTTTTCAAACAACACTGAAATCTTCCTGTAAAAACAAAATTACCCTGTTTAATGCAACTCAAGAAAAAAAATCTCTGCCATTTGTAATATTAGATGTTATTTTGATCAGGATAATATGTATTTGAGTAGCACTGATTTTAGACAAGTACTTATGTTCTCGTTTCTCATAGCCCCTGTTGAAGGCTGTACCTTGTTCAGACAGTACCTCCAATGTGCTGGCAGCACGATGGCATTTTTTCATTCAAATAAATCTTTGGTGTCTATACCCGCCCTTACGATCAGAACCATGGCTGTCTACAAATTTAACTTGCCTGGCCAACAGACAGATTATTCATGTAAGGAACTGAATGCGGGGATTAACAGATGTAAAGAATTGCTCAGATAATGCAATCTGATTTATTAATTGTGCATACAAAACAACTTGTAAAAAGCTGTATTAATTATCTCCATCTTGCGTGTGTGTTTTCCTGACTTTATCCTTGCACACACAGACAATACTACTAAACCAATTTTTTCTTTTGTTTGGAAAACATCTAATTATTTATCTGGCATTAAAACTCAAAATACAGTGTATTGGCTGTACTCGGGGAGGGGGAGAAAACTCCATTCTGAGAATCCTCCTCTAGGACATGTTCTCATTTTTCAGAAGTGTTACTGTAACATCTTCCATTAAATAATTAGGAATTCAAGTTCTCCTGCCAACTAGTAATGGTTTGAGGATTATTATTTTCCTTTATGTTTTTCTTTCCTCTGTTTCTACACAAATAGGAAAAAGTGCTCACAAAGTGCTACTAAATGCACCAAAACCCCCAAACCAAACAAAAGGCAGAACTCTTTTTCACTCCAGTAATCCCAAGTGTTCCACCTAACAGTAGAAAACAAAAAAAGTTTGTCCAAAATTAAAATTGGACTGTGTGGGGTTTTCTTAAGGTACCACTCAGTAGGCCATAAACGCAGTATTTTCAAACTCTTGTTCCTAGAGTGCATTCATGGTTGTTTCATTCTCTTCCTCTTTATGTTTACTCTCAGTCTACTAATGGCATTAAATATTGTCACTGCCCATCCTGGCTAGTATTTTATCTGGTTTATCTATATGTAGAGATGTTTTAATGTACATATCCATCTCTACACGTAGAAATCACACATATTAATTTATCACTCGTTACCTTCTCGGGGCTTCTTCCCTTAGACATGTGCAGCACTTGGCAGCAAATCAAGAGATTTTATGGTTACAGATCAACACTTGTATTAGGCCATGTTTGTGTGTATTGTGGCTCAGAGGATGGAGGTACAGACATAAAATTAGCAACACAGCCTAGAGGAAGAATCTAGACGAATCTGCAACAAAAGCCTGAGATACTGTCTCTCTTAATGTTTAGCTTTTACAAATGTTGGTCAAATTTCTGCAGAAAACAAACTGAGTGCTGATTTTTCAAATGAGAATAGTATACAGGTTTTTAACCGCAGGATCACATTGAGTGGGAAGGAAGGAGAGCAGTGGGAAATAAGGAAGGGAGGGGGAAAAAAATCCAGTAAAAACCAAGAGTTTTCAAAGGAACTGGTAGGTCTGATTGTAGGCATGTTAAACTAGCTTTGAGGGGAAAGTTGAGTAATTTATCTGTAGCAGTTACAATTGGATCTTACCGAGCAGAACGTACCAGTGTTCTCAAAGAAAATAGAAAGTGCATCCAAAAACCAAATCTGGTTTGGCCCTGGCTTGCGTGTACCTTTTAGGTAAATGATGACTTGCTTTAATTGACTTTAATGAACTGTTGTTACATTCTCCTATAAGAAAGAATTTACCAGAGGCCAAAGACCTCTGAAGTGAAGTTTTTAAGCCACCAATGCCACCTGAAGTGTTCAATGTGGTTCTCAAAAAAAAAAAAAAAAAAGACAGATTACAAATTTTCTCAGCTGAGAGACACTAAAGAAGAACAGGAAGGATAAAAAGGCACTGCTTGCTCTCAGTGAACAATATCAATTTCAAACTGTCATAATACAAAGATTCCTTGTCACAGCACAAACAAGTCTCAAGTGCCAAGCTAAGCTAATTGAATTAAAACTATCTGTAGCAGGACCATAATGTTTAAATCATTTCAGAATAAAATGTCTAAGTTGTGCACAATAGGAGATACATGACAGTTTTAATTAAGTTTGGATACTACTTAAAAAACTGGGCAGGCCTATAGTCTTATCCTAATGGTAGTAGGACCAGGACATTTCACTGAACAGAGAAGTTTAATTTACCGGTTTAAAAACCCCTGTAATCCCACAGTGCAAGAACGTACACAGGCTGAAGAGTTCTGGAATAAAACTGCTGGACTGTGTTAAAATGAACTGGGCACATAGCAGCAAAAGTAACACCAAGCTTTCTCCTGTATCTCTGAGTCTTGATCTAACATGTGTCTAGGCAGTTGTTTAATCAAGAATGAAAATAACTCTTTCATTCCTCGTGTAAGAGTAGGCTTATGACTGATGGCATAGTTTACTGTTTGAAGCTTTTCTGGACCAAGGTGTATACTAGGATTTGGAGAACAGGAATGTGAAGAAAAGGGTAGTTCCAACAAGGGTTGCCATCCAAGCACTGAAAAGGGGACTGTCTGGCCATTTCAGGAATTGGAATTCCAGCTAATCTTTACAAATATCAGTTTAGAAACTCAGAATCATCCTGAGATTCCAGTCTAACCATCTGTAACTAAGGACACTAATGATTTAGATGAGTAATTTTAATCTCTAAATCCACCGTTAACATCCTTTTCATCAGTTTCTCCAGAGCTGATTTTCTATTTTTAATGTCACCATTCTGAGATCTATATTCCCATACTCCAAGATTCTGGATCACACTGTTTTGCTTTTCAAAAGCAATGCATCTGTTCTAGTCTCCCCCAACAGTGATTTTACTCTGTGTGAGAGACAGATGGGGAACTTACCTCGATAATCAACTCCAGAATTTAATTTTACGACAACTGGCCTTCCGATGATTTGTTTTAGAAAGTCACTAGGGGTTTGCTTCCGCAGACTCATCTTGATCTTCTCTGGTAAGCTGGGAAGAGAAGTAAAACATTTGGATAAGCAACATGCTCACATATGTTCTTTAAACAGTCTGTAGAGACAGGCAGTCCCCTGATGCTTAATACTTTCAGCAGGAGAAAATATCAAAAGGGATAAAAGCAAAACCTTAAGGGCAGAGGTGGAGAGACAGAGCTCCTAGAGCCAAAGCATTAAACTTTCCCTCTGGCATTTTTAAACTTCTGAAAATTATTAATAACAATCCTTGTTTGTCATGCTGTGTATCTTGTAAACTCCCCACAGAGCCAAAGGCCTCATCTTCTCTGTAACACCTTTTGCTAGAACGGTTTTACTAAAATTAGAGAGCTAGGTCATAGTAAGTGGTTCATATCTTTAGGGGGTGGGGGGAGAAGCCAGTACATCCTCTGTACACAGAAGTCTGTGCTAGAACAGCAGGAGAAGGACTTTTGATCTCAGCTCACAAATATGAGCAAAGAATAAATTTGAAAGGATGCTTTCAAATGCATCACTTAACTTAGACTAAATTTAGATTTATGGCTTGTGATTAAGTTGTACAGAGACCTGAAAAGATGCTGTGATTTAAAAATTCATGGTGCGGCACACACCCAGTTTGGTATGAGATCTCCCTCAGTTAGTATTGCTTAACTTCTGCCTTTATGTCACTTTGTCTAAGTAACAGCTGTTCTGGATTTTAAGTCAATGGTACGCCCAGCACAGTGTCAACTTTTTGTTGCTTGCTTTCTGTGGCAAACTGCAATAAGCTATTCCAGCCGTGCAAGGATCGTCACTGGGTTTGCTATCAACACACAATGTCACCTGCGATGCTGGCACCGTAACGCTCGGCAGTGTAGCACGTCATAGCCTGGAAAACAAGCGCGTTCTGAACGGCAGGTTCCACCCCGCCCCCGCCCGCCTCGGGCGGCTCCCCCGCCCTCCCGAAGGCAAACACGGTCGGGTTTTACGTGCCGCTGCCACAGCTGCGTGCTCAAAACCAACCGAAAGGGCGCGAAACGTGTTTTTACAAACGTCCCTGACAGAAAACCCTGATGTAATGTGAAGCTTTACTGCCGCTTGCTTCAAAAACAGAAAAAAGCAGAAGCAACGGCTGCAACAGACGCCAGTAACGGCCACCTCCGCGCCTGCCGCACGCGGCAGGGGAGTGCACATACCACACAGGAGCCCCCCGCCCACGTAACCGGGCAGCCCCTGCTTCCCTCCCCGCGGCCCGGGGGTGGCGGGCCCGGTGCCGCTGGGGGCCCCGCCACGGGCCGCGACCCGGGCCCGCCCCTCACTCACCCGCCGCCGCTTCCTGCGCCCCTTCCCGGCGCTGGCCGCGCTCGCGCCCAATCACCACCGCCCCGCTACGGCGCGGCGGCAGGGACAAACCGCGCCGGGCGTGAGAACGCGCGGGGCGGGGCCGGGTCTGTGGGCGGGCAGGTGCCCGCCCTCAGCCCGGGCTGTGCGGGGCCGCGGGGCCGGGTTCCCGCCGGCGGCGAGTCACGGCGCCGCCGCTCCCGGGCGGCGTTTCCCACCCGAGTCTGTGATTTTGGGAGGGATCCTCCATCCTCGCTCGCTGGCGCGGGGCCCTCGGTCTGCGAAAGGCCGGGAGCCTAAAAGCGCTATTGATTTCTCGTCGAACTCCCCAAAAGCCATCAGGCTGTGCTGCGAGGGGTCACCCCCGGGACCCGCGGGCTCTGCATTAGCTAAACTCCGATTTCGTCATGGAGATGCGTTTTTTTTTTAAGGCTTGCGTACACTTACACTGAAAATAATGTTGCATCAATTTCTTACGGAAAATTTATATGATCCAGCATATAATTATATTCTAGTGTAACGAGTTCCTATTAATTCCACAATGATCTTGTCTTACATGGGCCTTACTGGAGACATAAGTGAGCACCTCGCAGCTGGCAGTGTAGATGTCCGCACCAGAGCTAGATAGGAAAGTGTTCCTCAGTTCGTTTTACAGATAAATTAGTTAATGTAGAAGCTAAGAGATTTTTTTTCAAATGTCACCTGGAAAGAACATGGCACAAGAAGAAGCTGAACTTTTGTCATCTACTTCTCCCCATCTTCTCCCCCATCTTTTCCCCTTTCCCTCAGTTATCCCCCAGCTATAATGTCTGGAAAATACCTTTTTTTTTTTTTTTTTTTTTTTTTAAGGGATTTAGTACCGTGACAGCAGTTAATCAGCTGTGAGAGCTTCTGGACTGGATTTTTTTTTTATTCTTCTATTATTGATTTAATATTTTGGTGAAACTCTTAATTCTTGTGATACAAAGAAAATGTACTATGGCTTTTCAGAACACAAATTTGTATTCTCTCTTCCCTCCGGAGTTGTTTATCTTCTTTTTTTGAACACTTATCCAGTAACTTTTTTTTTTTTTCCCCCAAAAGCTTAGACTAAAAGATTTTAAGAGGTGAGGTCTGCAAACCCGACCAAGTTCACCTGACTGTCCCAAAGTTCAAGCACAGGCACAGCCAGGAAAGCTGTGCCCATGTTTCCAGGCAACCGTCATGTTAATCAGGAACATCCAACTGTGCTTGATTATATCTAGTACTTGAAGCAGAAAAGGAAAGTAAAATAGTTACTCTGGGGAGCAGGCTTGCAAAGTTTTATTTGGCTGCCTGGCTTCACTGTGTAATATTTTGATAAGGGTTTCATTGTTACCGATCTCCATGATAAAAACTGAGCAAATAGTTTGGGTTTTTTTTTTTTTCATGCTCGGGCTGGTAAATTTTCATGACAATTTTGCAAATCTAACTAGGATCATTTTATGGTTTGGGAGACTTCCTCTTTGGTTTATTTATTATGAGTTTGTCTTTATAGCTTGTATTTCTTTTTCTTGCTAGCCATCAGAGCCTGCTGAGTTATTCTGCCTTCTGCTCAATAGGCTGCTTTCTAGCTAGCTTAGGCATATATTTAGTTACAGTTTCTATGTGTGTGGACGCTTGGGTGGTTTGGTGTCAGTCAACAAAATCCTTCTACTTTCCTGCTTCATACCCTATTAACCTCACAAACACATCTATTTTGAATCACGGGCATTGAGATGGTCAAGGTTTGTATCCTTAGCTCCCTTCTTTCATGGCTTGAGACCAAGTCATGACCCCAAACCCTAGGTAATTTTCCTTGGTTTGCCATAAGTCTCGGAGCAGTCTCACATGCTGTTCCTAGTGGTAAATGAACCTTCATGCAGGAAGGCATATGTTGCTGAGCACTTTGGTGTAGCGTGATTTGCACCTGGGAAGACAATTCCCATCTTGTACATTCAGGAAGATTATGTCATCACATCTGTTATTAGGCAACCCAAAGAACGTGTTTTTTCCTGAGTGACAAAACCCCAATGACCTCAGGAAGGTGGTCTTCAAAGGATTTAAGTAATCCACATTCAGTGGACTCCTTAAAGATTTCAAAGCTTCAAGAGTGAAAATAAAATTAAGATGTAATTGGCTAATGATTCTCTTTTGTTTGTTTATCATCTAGATGAAAAAGGATTTTGATCTAAAACATCACATACCTTCCTATCAGAAGATTCTTTTAAATACTGCATTGCTTTATCCTTTCATAGTGTACTATGAGAGAGCTTTTTCAGCTGTATAACTCATGGAAATCAGGGAGATGCTGCCCTTGTGTTTTAATCAAGATGAACTTGAAAGGTGAACATTGTAAGTGGTAGAAATTATTTATAATTTGGTAATAAAAGTTTATGTCTAACATTCCAAATTTCATACATCTGCTATGTGCTGGCCTTGAGATATAGAACAATTGCAATTGCCTTTACATTTGGCCTTAGATGAAAGGTCATAAATTACAATGATAGAGTTCGCAGTCGTTCCCAGCTCACAAAATTTCCATATTAACATCTTCACCTCAAACATAAATGGTTACAAAGTTACAAAGAAAAGAGTTGTGTTGGCCTTTGTCAACTGAACTTAATGATTGAAGTAGGTGGATCGTGTACTATTGCTAACTCTTAAACATAAAGCATCGCAGAATCCTTGTTCAGAGGACCTAATTAAAACTTTACAGTTAACTTTAAAAATGAAATGGGATTTGACAGTCTTTCTCTCTCTTTAATGCAATAAAAAACACTTCAAAGTTAGGAAGGTTTTTCTCTCCCAGCTACTTGAAATAAAAGTATTTCCATAGAGCGAGGTGGCTATATAAAACAGAATGTGTTAAAAGGAGTGTCCAATTTTTCTATTTCTTGTGAAGTGCATGCCATTTATGTAAGTTAAATGCAGAAGAACAACAATCCGGATGACAAAAGAATGTCTGTGGCAGTTTTTGAATTCAGCCTAAATAATCCCTGGCTACAACCAGTAGATAAAAAAAAGGGGAGGTATTAAACAGTCCTCACCTGAAAATTGTGTCAGAGAGGACAAACTCATTCTGGCCATCATCACAGCATACCCCATGATTTTAACAATCAACTTTGATGCCTTCTTAGATTAGAAAGAAAAAAAAAAGGAAAAAAAATTTTGAAAATTATGCAATAAAGAGGCCAAGAACGAGTTCCAAATCCAGGGAAACTTTTCTTGTTCAGACCCTCTGAGAGTGTAGGAGCAGAAGGAGATGTCAGCCTCCGTGAAATAGTGTAGAGGTGGAGAAGCTCTGCAGTTCAAGGTTAGCACTGTTATTTCAGGGCTTCCTGAGGGCCCTAAAGTAAACACAGTATTACATTTCTGGAGTTTAGAGGTGGAAGGTGAGATTCTGCTCCCACTGAAGTTTTGCTAATTACTTCTCTGTACTAAGGATGCCTCCTTAGTGGAGGATGCCTCAATGAATTATTGAAAATATTGAAAATACACTTGAAAGCTCAAAACAAATCCATCCCGATGAGCTGGTATCAAAAATATATCACTGGCCTGATCCAAAACTCCTCCAGCGGATTCAGGATAAGATTCTTAGGCTGCAGATCCTTTCCATCCACTTTGGATCAAGAAAGCACCATACATGCTTTCTCCACAGCTGTCCACAGGATTTCTAAGGGAGAACCTCATGACAAGAAAAAAGCTTTTGCAACCGGAGTGGTTTGTCTGCTTCTCAGTCCTGACACAACTCCTGTGCCAGAAGAGTGGGGATTAGCTTCCCCCTCACTGCTGTGGACCCCCAGGCTGTTGTCTGAGAGCAAGCTAACGGGTATGATTTGCTGAGGGCTCTGTGTCTCGCTTTGCTTTGTCAGAGGCTGTGCTGTGTGCCAGAGAATAGATCGGTGCCAGATTTGCACTTTGGCACAGGACTGCTGAAGCTGACTTCACGACTCTCTGAAGTTGGCATAACGTCTGTGCTCTCTGTCCCTTTCGTTTTCCTTCTGGAGCTGTGTTCTTTTGCTATGATTTGTGCTTCTTAGAAGTCATCTTCTGATGCCCTGAGGGTGAGGAACAAGAGGACACTAAGGAATTGAAGGGTGCAAGAAGAAGCAACAGAAAGGAAGTATTAGAACCTCCCTCCTTTTCCTCCTCAGCAAACTTCCTGGTAAACAGGGAGCTGTCAGCAGGTCTTCAGGGAGCTGGGGAGAATAATGTGAGAGCTCAGCCCGAGGCTTTCTGTCTCCTAGACTTTCAGGTCTGTAGAAAAGGGAAGATCCCCAGAAGCTTTCAGAGTTCACTTAACTCCCTCCGAGTTCCTGGGAGCGCTCTCCTCAGCTTCCCCCAGAGATGAACTTTTTCATGAGCCTTAAGAGGTTTGACATTCCCCTTTGCATGCATTTGGATGGCAGAGTTCAAGGCTTTCAGTATTTGAATGATAGTCTATCTGTGCCTATGCAGTAAAAGATCAAAGATTTTTTTTCCCTTTAAATGAAGGCTTAGTTATCCAACATTATTTCCCATGCTATGTTAAGATCATCAGAAATGCTGATTCCCAGCCATGTCCTCAATTAAAAAGTTAATGCATTTTAAATTGGACCTTAATCAAAAATTATTGGGTTTGTGCTACGGATTTTAGGTAGAAGAGCCTAATGAAATTCTGTCATCTTTGAGCTCTTACATTGCGCTCACCACCTTGGGATGTTCATGTCCTCCTATATGGATTAAGCGACATGATGACTTTTTGACAGATGTTTGTTTCTCCTACTTTCTGTCCAGTTAAAATATAGTTTGACAAATTATGTGAGAATTGTGCTTTCTATTAAGTAAAGGCTGGAAGCTCCACTTGAACCTTTTTTGCAACACTTAGCTAGATTCTATCCAAAATATGATGGAATTGGACACAGCCTTTTGTATTTAGACTTTCTAAAATATTTACATGAAAGAAACACATGTTCTTTATTTTTTTGCAGTGTGGAATATCAATTCCAGATGACATTTCAATGTAAACTTTTCCATAGCCAGTTCGATGATGCTAATTCAGTACTTCAGGTTGAAAACTCTGGTGTCAAGTTTAAGCAAGACACGGGCTGAAGCGGTTACTTTAAATTGACCTGCTGGTGTAAAGCATCTGCAAGGTTAGTTCCTCGCTCCCCAGAAATGCTTCTGACACAGACCTGGGGATACGAAGTAAACATGAGGCAGCTTTAATTTGTAGTGTGGTAAAAACAATCCATACTGTGTTCTGAAATTCAGTGAAGAAGGAAGATTAAAAAGTGTTCAACCACCTTTCTTTCCCTCTCTGACGTTTTCCATTTAAGGATCCAGCTGATGCTCTAGGGAATAAGTATAATCTGACTTATAGGATGATTAAGTCCGTTTTGGGGAACTCACTGGACTTCCGGCCTCTCAACCCAATTTATCCATTTATCTGACCTTCCACAGGTATTTCTTATATGGGGAAAATCTGTGTTTGCCTTTCCTCAGAAAGAGCCCAAGAGCCTTTCCCTGGATTTCAGCAAGCAGCGGATTAGGAATCAAGCCAAAAATAGAGTGGTTTTTTTTCCATCCACACATTTCAGTCTTCCAGAAATTGTAAGACATAAGTCTGAACCCAGCAGTGCTACTTCATTGTATGGAGCAGCTAGCACAGTTTAAGTAATAGTAGCAAATTGAGTTTTATTGACACAGACCACAACATTATATAAAAAAGAAGTGTAGATAACTCTGTGAAATTCAAAGCATTTGCTGACACATACCAAGAAAAAATACTGGAAAATGAAGACATGAAAAAAGAGATCGAGGTTTCAAGCGCTGGACTTCCCGAACCTTTGGTTTTGTTGCTACTGTATATTTGAACAGTACGTAGAACCTCCTTAGACATTACTGAAATGCAAATAAAGAAATAATAATCAAATGTTAGAGAGAAAATAATTATGCAAAGAGTATTCAGTTTGTCTGTGTGAGGAGCACCTTCCTGGATATTAGCCAGACTGGAAGGCACACGTGGAGGTTACCAAGTCAGTGTTTACTCTGCTGATACATGTTACTATTGTGAGGATGCTGGAAACAGGAAAAAAATTATGGTGTTTGTTGTAATTAGAATACCTGGGTTCTCATATGCCTCTGCCAGAGGCTTCCAGGGTGAGCTTGGGTGAATCACATCCTCAGTGACTCGGTTCCCACATTCAATTAACAGAAATTTGATTAGATGGAAGAAGCTATTTTTATTAGTATAAATTATTTTTGAACTTGAGGGGAAAATAGGGAAGATATATGTGGAAAAATCTCAAATATTACCAGTTTCAGTAATTTTAAACATAAATATTTAATCTATGGTTAATCTAAGAAGTTAGACAATTAAGTATTTCAAATAATGGAGATTGTGGTATAATAACTCTGTTCTTTCTGTGCCTTTACTAGCTGGAGAGCACAATTTCTTTAGAAATAAAATGTGATTTAATGTCAATGTTAGGTCACTCCTAGAGCATTTGTGAGCTGGTATTTTCCAATGGCCCCAGTTGTTGGCCATTGACTACAAAATCATTATTTCTGATGTTAAGGGAACAAAATGGAATGTGACTATTTTGTAATGTAACAACAAAAATAAGTAAAATCAAAAGGTAGGACTAGAAACTGTATATATGCAAGATAGTTTTGCTAGGCATAAAACAAAAGCATAAAGTTTAATATTAAATCAAAAGTTAATTTTTAACTGAGTACATTATGCAGCTCTTGTCTTTTTAACTTTATTATAATTTCAATGGATACACTGGCGAAAATAAGGATGCTATCTATAAATATAGGTCTGTCAATATGGTGTGACTGCCTGTGACCCAGTCCCCAGGGCCTGCAGTTTCAAAGGTAGTATAACCTCAAACACGATGTTCAGATCTGATTCCCTGGTGTTCACACATGCAAGAAAATAATCCTATATATGTTGGTCTTGACTGCTTTTACAAGAAAAAAAAATATTACTGGAAATATCATATAAAACAATATTGAAGGTTATGTACCAACTCTTCCAGATCTGTGATAACAGGTATGAATATTTTCTTCTAGGAGAGGGGAATGATGCAGGGCAACTGACTCACTGTTCCGTGGTCTGTTTTTCAGCTTTCAGGTAAAACTGCCATCTGTACTATCAGTGCAGCTCCACTAGTCCTAGGAATTGTAGGAGCTTTAGGGCAAAAACAACACCCGTGTTTTCTCACTCACCTAATCCTACCCAGAAAATTTAGAGGGCAGTAGCATAAAGTGCCTGTAGCAATCCAGACCACCTGTTATTAAAAATTGCACCCTTGCTACTGCCAGTGGACTCACATGGATGTTGAAAACAATGGGGAATACTAAGAAAGCACTCAGCATAGACAAGACTTGTGACTGTGAAACTGAAAAGGTTCAAAAGGCTCTTCTGAGGAGGAGAGAGATGATACAAAAACCTGATCAGTAGTCCTTGCAGACTTTTGTGGCTAGGAAGGTGTTGGCAACATTGCTGTAAAATGGGTTATAAATCCTTATGACGTGGGTCATTAAAGAACTACAGCTCTCATTACTTTACTCAGCTCTGCTCTACATAAATGGAGGATTTCATCCTACAAAGAGGTGGAAGAAAATCCCCTCAGCATTCAGGAGAAACTGGAAGGTGCAGAAGCAAGCTATTAGTGCCATGCATCACTTTTTTTTGGTTTCTTGTTTCATTTAACTTCCAGCTCCACTGAGCGACACATGCTCTGGTTTCCTGCATGACATATGTGGAATCCTCTGGTCTCACCTCATCAGACCATATCCAAACCATGTCATTTCCTCAGCTACTACATTCTTCCTATGTGTTCACCTTCATCATCCAAATCATTTTGGTGGGATTTTTTCCTTGTTTGTGGTTTTGTGCGGTTTTGTGGGTTTTTTTCTCTCCATGGTTTTCACCTGGGCACTTGTCTACTTGGAATTGACACTATCAATTGATTTCACATAATGCACTGAGCACAGCCTAAATATATATTTCTGTCTCTGGATGTAGGGTTCAGACATTAAAAATCAATGCCTTGGAGGTGAAAGGCTTCATCATCCATAAATAACTCTTGAGCCACTCATTTCAGCTCCTCAGAGTATCAACAATGGAGTATGTCATTTGGAAGATGCAATTTGAAAATACACATGCTATGCTCACATGCTGAAGTTTCCTCAATTGGAGGGAATTCTAATGGAAATGGGGAATAGCAGTGGATTAATATTTTCACACAAAATGGATAAGGAGATTATTTTTATAATAAAGAAATAGCTGTGATAATTTTAGCCCATTAATGAAAAATGAATAATAAATGAATAATCACATACTATGTGAACAATTCAGGGGTACACCAGCAAATGATGCAATTTTCCACTTTGAAATAAGTCAGTCGAGTATCAGACAGTCTAGTCTAGAAATGTAAGACCTGTTCTCACTTCTGTTGCTGAGCTGCTCTCAAATGTTAAAACAGGTCATCTCGCCTCTCTGTGTCTCAGTTTCCCTTCTGTAAAACAAGAAGAATGATGTATCTAAAGTGCTTTCAGATCAATGGATAAAAAGCTTTATGTAATAGCAAGGTATTATTAATATCCTAATGATGGCATGAGAGAAAATGATCAATAATTATTTCTATTTTTCTTTGCTGTTCAGGAGGTATCTTTCTACTGTCTATATTTTCTAAAGTCATATGCGTAACAGCTGAATGTTGTCACTTCCTTGCAGAACATACAAGTCTTTTTGTATCTGTATGATATAAAGATGAAAAACAGGTTAAATTCTGGTATGTCACTTCTCTCAAGGCTGGAGGGCCAAAGTCAAAGGGAAAATCTAATGATTTACTGCATGAGCAAGTGCAAAATCTGTGCATTAATAAATTCTACAGGACTGTATATTCATGCTTTACTCATACTGGTTTTTAAGCTTGAATTTTTTTAGGAATTGAAATAAAAAGGCTTGCCTTCAAAAATTGTCCCACATTGAATAATCCATGTTTAAGAAATTGTGTATTTATTTTTAAAGCAACCTCATTACTACGAGATTACTTTTGGTTTTTGACAGTAAAGCAGAGTGCTTATCTTCCATATTTTCATAATGAAAGCTCCCAAGCACTGGATACTGTGGCAGATTTACAGCCTGCGAGCAGCAGAACTGACAGGCATTTTAATATGAAAGGAGATATGATGTCTTTAATGTACAGTGATGTCACTTCTAACAAGGTAGAAGCCTGGTTTTTGCACTGCAATCACCATAAGAAGTGAAACCTGTCTGCTTCAGGAGTGACCTTTTAACCCAGGAAAAGGTCACAAATAATAGAAAAAAGACGGGACTCTGCTTACTCAGGTGGAAGGGCACACTGACGTTGGAGGAGCAAGGCTATTGTGGATGTGCATTATCTCCAGGAAGTCGAAGCTAGAAATAGTCTAGCTAGAGCTAACCTTGAGAACAGAAAAGGAAAGGATAATGAAAATCCTCAAGGGAGTGTTAAACTGAAAGCTAGATTGCCTGTTGACCACCTTTTTTCCTTTTATCTAGCATTGATTGGACTTAATAACTTGAAAGTGATATTGACAGCAATATAGTCTACCATCAGCTGGACACATGATTATTTCCCTGAGAGAAAGGACAGCAACCCCCCAGTACCAAAACCTAGGTCTTTCATTCTACGTTAGACCAATTCATTTACTACTTTGTCTAGGAAATATTTGCCAGTGATCTTAAAGGCTGATTTAAAACGTGCATTTCTTAAGTCTCTTCTTAAATGTGCTTCCAGCTCCTGACTGAAAGATTTTATCATGTAATTCAGAAGCTGCACCATTCTTAAACCTTGTATACAACAGCGTAAGATGAAAAGGCCATTAAATGGCAAGAAATCTCAAGGTCCAATAACTATCTTGTGTTAGCATTAGGCTGGTGACTTTGGTTAAAGACAAGAAATTAAAGTATGCGGACATATATATATGTGATGTGTGTGTATATACCCTCAAGAGATTCACGTTCTCTAAATTAAAATTCAAGAAAACCAACTTTGAATATCATGTCTTTTGGTATTTTGGCAGTTTGATCTTGAAGGAATGTACTAAGGGATGAAGAGAACAATATATGAAGTAATTCTGTTGTTTTCTATTATCTTTGCAGAAATCTTAATTTTAAAAGAAAATGCTTTTCAGCAGGATCTGAACCATCATGTTTTCCTAGCTGGGGTGCCAGGGCACTGAAGCAGTAATATTCAGGTAAGGCAAAACAAGGAGGAAATCAGTGTTGGCAAATCTGTGTAATGTTATTCCCAAAAGGAAGCGCTGATGTCAATACAGCTGCATATCCGTGTGTCCTGCAAAATCAGAAATGATGGTTGACCTCATGAAGTTGCTTGTAATATTCCACAGCTAGTCCTGTATTGTTTTGAATTTAATTTTTATAAACGAGTATGTTCTTAGAGGTGATATGATTGGTTTTAATTTACTTTGAAACAGCTGTCTCTCTTCATCCCTCTTCAAAATGGAGCGAAAAGAAACTGCAAATTCAAGTTTACATATAGAAATAATCAACTCACATTTCAGTAGAAAATGTCAGAGATACTGGCAGTATCAGTAAATTCTTTTCCCCATTTTGAGCCTGTTCTTCTGACAGCAAAGGAACATTCCAAAGATAAGCTTTGTGTATGCTTGGAGATATGATAATATTCTAATTATATTTTCCAAAAAGTAAAAATACTTTCTTGATGTGATGTGATACTGCTGTAGATCCCTGGGAAAGAAAAAAAAAAATCAGATGCCATGAATGTAAGTTAATGATTTGAAAGGTCCTGTAGTAGTTTTAAAAGATCCTGTGTCTGGAGACGAAAGCAGCTTGACAAACACAAGTTGTGAACTGCTTCACTTTCCATGCTACCTTAATATCTGTCAATATATTGGTTACGGAGCTCTGCTGAGGTCAGCCTCAAAAGGCAGACAGTCACATTTCTCAAAAGATAAAACATCCCTAAGGATACAAAGAATTCCAGGACGCAAGCTGACAGACAGGAACAGCACTGCAACTCGAACATTTTATGACTAAGTTCAATGAGCGAGTCCTTAAACGGATAATTGAATTGATGAAAGGCTTACAGTTGCCCCGATTAAGCTTGTTCTTTTTCCATATGTAAGATTCAGGATAGTTTAAGCAAAAATTGAGGAAGAAATTCAGGGGAGAGACACTCTTGAGCACTTTGAAAACTGGCCTCACATGAAAAGCTTGCCATTTGTTAAGTCACATGTGCTGTTTGTCCGCACAAAGAATCTTGTTGCCCAAGAAGTGTCATTTGAATCAGCTCCTTTTTTTTTTTCCTAACTAAGGATTTGTAAATATTTTTAGAACATGTCTCACTGCTTCATGACTCATTCCCCTTACGCTCTTTGGTATTTTTCCCATTTGTGATCATGTAGCATCCCTGTGGCATATGGTCACCTGGGAAAGTACTATTAGGGAAGAAATTAAGGGATTTTAGCTATTTTTAACGACTCTAGGAAGGTAGAAATTGGAAGAAGGGCCACATCAAAGCAACATTTTTCAATCTGCTGCATTACATCAACTGATCTCATTGTTTGTTCGTGCTTTCCATGCTGTATCCCTCTATTGTATCTTTGTTTATAACTGAATTGTAAACTATCTGGGGAACATGCTTTGCTTCTGTGTGTGCTTATACGGTGCCAAGTGCAAAAGAGAGTCATGGCCTGTGACTTGGATCATTAGGTGCTATGATAATACAATTTTTAAATAAATGCATACTGGACCAGGGACTCATAAATTCCTGCTTTAAAACCCCTTGGGTTTAAACCTATACCAGATTAGTAACTTGCTTTGTTGTCTTTAGCATCTTTTTTAGAAAACTCAGGAGGCAGTTATGTTCTTCACATATTCAGCCGATACATGTTGGCTATCAGAGAATGAGTATTGTACCCTCAGATGGATAACAAATCTCTGTGTGTTTAATAACATTTAGATAGTATAGGGGAAGAATACTTCCTGTAGGGGTGAATTTTATTTGCCTATGAATGTTAAGTACTGGTTCATGGTCCATGAAGTTCAACTCATCTGTTGGCTCTGGCCATGATTCAGGCAAATGTATTGTATTGAAAACTGTCTGTGAGGAAGCATGTACCTATTTCAGGCAGCTGGAAACAAACATGTTTAGACTCTATGCACCTTTATGAAATAAAGCTTGTGTTTGAGTTGAATTTTTGATGTTTGAGTCTCGTATAAGTAACTTAATATGGCTTACAAGTTGTTTAAGACCTTGCTTTCGTGCTTTCACTCTCTCCCTAAATATAGGTATGTATATGTTGAGTATTCTGATAAGTTTTTTGGAGAAAAATAGATTTCATTCACAGTTTATTTTTATTTATATGTATGTTTGGAATGACATATTTACACTAGTCTCACAGTATAAGGTTCATGAAATAATATACCATGTGCTTAAATAGTAATTTTTTGTCTTTAAATAAGGCTGGGTTATAACTGCAATTGTTTTCTTCCACCCAAACTGCTTTTGGATTCCTTCCGCAAATGCGGCATCATTCACCATTCTGTTTAAATAACCAGATTGGTGAGAATGTTTGACTTTTTAAAGCACCTTCTCTTTATGGAGAATTAAAGGTCATAGCTGGAAAACTGGCCATTCGAGCGCAGTCATTTCTATGTATTTTGTTAATTTTTCCTGGTTAATGGCCCTTTCAAATTCAGATTGCACGGTTACTTCAGACTCGCATCAAATGCTCCTCAGAAATAGCAGCTCACAGTGGGAAAAGATAACCTATTTCCTTCAAGCAGTGTAGCTCTATCTGTGAACTACTGGCGTCACATGAAGATTGATTAAAGTTCTGGAGACACCTAATGCAAAAATAAAAGTTCTCCTTGCCTGTTTCAAAGGATAGCTATCTCAAATTCTAGCTGCCCATCTCTGAGGTCTGAAACTGGCTGAGTCTGTTTATCAATTAGGGTGGCAATGTTTAGAACAACATTCAGAGGATAATGGTAATGAGGGACCACAGTGATGGCTCCAGAGGAACATATTAGTATTAACCTCGATGCTAGGTCATCCACTATCCCTTTTAATGAGGGATGTTAGGGCTTCCCAGACAGGTGCATTCTGAGCTGAAGAGTAACATAACCTTTTCTACCTTATCATGTCAGGTGGCAAATTTAAACCACAATGGACCAAAATAGGCTTGCTCAGCACTATAGATAATTTAATTCCTCAGCCATCTTTCCTCTTTATCTCCTGTTGACATGCACCAGACTATAAAACAATAATAGAAACCATGTTCAAATAAACATAAACGTTATGGAGGTATACGGTAGGCTTTGTGCCCTTCCCCTTTGTCACCTCTGTGAACCGCAGAATGGGGTGCTGTTGGTGAAGAGGTAATGGAGGAACCTAGATTCTGAGTGCACCGTGCTTTGGGCTCCACCTGACTCTGTGTGACAGACTACCTTCAAAAGCCCCAGCAACCTTGCCCTACCTAATGGGCAAGCCCAAAGGCTCTTTTGGGAGGGCTGCTGGTTGTGAACGGGGATATATGAGTTTGACCTAGTCCTTTTCTGCATGTGCCAGTCTGTGCTCCTTTGGAGTTTCTATTTTTAAATATTATATATGTGTCTCCAGAAAATTACCTGTTTTAAGCTTATAGTGAAAAGTTTCCTGGGAACCACCACCTTGTTATCTGTTCCACAGTGGGCTCACTCGTAAAACAAGCTTGAAATATACCCTATTTTTCTTCAGGTTTTGGAGGATAAAAGCAGTTGATTCCATTAACCATCAGTCAGGGACAGAATACATGAAAATGCTGAATCCAAGTATCATTATTTATGGTTGGGAGGCAGCATGATTCAGTGAAATATGCTGCTTTTCCCAAGAGTTACATAAGAATTACCACTTTGATGCTTCTTTGTAATCTTGGATAGCCATCTAAACATTTTGTGACTCAGCTTCTCCTTTCATAAAAAGGGCATAATGGGACTTACCCTAAGAAAAATACATTATCATTGTAAAGTGCTTGGAGGCAGTGACAGGGCCTCTTTGCTACACTAACAATAGCAGTGATCTTTGAGGCAGGACAGCAGAGAGATGCAGGTATATCATCATTGCCACCTCTGCCAGGAGTGTGGAGACAAGCAAGTCTGTTGAGCAGCAGCCAAGGCTCCAAACTCTTGGTGATGCCAGAGAGCCCTTGTAGCCACTGGGCTGTCCAGGCTAGTGGCTTCTGCTGCCTCTGCTGTACTGGAAGGTCAACCAGATGTGACCTACTGCTAAGGAACGAAAAGCCCTCTCCTAAGAGCTAAGGTCATTAGTGGGTATCTAAAGTGGGACGCTTGTTGTGACATTGATTTATGCAGTCTTTTAATTACATTAAAATAGGTGTAGCCAGTTACATGTTTGCAGTAGAGTAAGCTTTTATGAGGCTAGGCTAATGAATGAGCCCCTCTATACCCTCTGAAATCATGAGTCCCTCCCTTGTGTATAGATTGAAATTACAGCAGCAGCCATAGCACAAGTGTGCCAGCAACTACAGAACAGTCCAGTGCAGACCCATCAGTCAATGTCCTATAGATCATACTAACGAAAGTGGAGTAGTAGTGTGTCAGTACTAAAACGCTGCCCTGGTTTTATATTTGCACGTTCCTCTAGAGCTAATGTGATTTCAATGATAACCATGTGTGTTTATTCAATTAAAGATGTTCTGGAAGCATCAGTCATCTTTTTGCATCTGGTACAATGCAAAATTTCATTTGGGAAGGGCTGCAATAGCTCCATGTGGAGCTGAAAAGCCAGCGGAGAGATCGTGAAAGAAGTTTTGATTGGTGAAGGTCCACAGCAAGAAAAAATATGCTGATGCTCTAAGCTTCCTCATTCTAACCCTCCCATTCACTTAAGCCAGTTACAGACAGGCCTACAGTGGAGTTAGTACTGAGACTGAGGAGGACAAGCAATAGCTTTTCAGACATGATCTATTCCTGGTAGCCGATGATTGATTTTAAATGTTTGAAAAAATGTGCCTACCTTTTTTTTATAGTGATAGAATTGTTTCTGGTGCATAAAAGTGTTGAATTACATTGCAACACTTTTAGAGTGCAGCGGCAGCAATAGCTATATTTCAGGTGCCCTTCTTAATCATTCAGATCCAAGAAAAGAATGCGCCTTTGAACTGCTTGAGGGACGGTGTGACAGGCATCAAATATAAGCACACCTCCTGTTAAAGCCATGGCACTGTGGTCAGTGAGAAACTAGTGCTGATCAATGCCACCCAAACATAGCTGTCAATAATAAAAGAAATCCATGACAGAAAAGGATTGTTCTCTCGTACCACAAAGTACCGCTTGTTAGCAGCAATACTGTGTTCCTGAGTGAATAGGAACATGTCCTCATGGGCTAAGGAATGAGATGGCATCCACTTTTAGGATGACAGAATGCAATTGTTTGTCAAAACTTGTGGGCTGTGTATTTGGTTATTTTACAATAGCAGTGTCAAGTGTTCTGCTTTTTATGAATATGTTGTGTAACACTAGAAAAAGTACATAGCTGACAGCTAAATTTATGTTTTGCTAACTATACCCTTTACTGTGATCCAAGAAGTTTTGATCTTGCCCCATAGCAATACTTGTGTTGGTTTTGCGTGGCAAGGTTTTGGTAGCAGGGGGGCTACAGGGGTGGCTTCTGTGAGAAGCTGCTAGAAGCTTCCCCTGTGTCTGATAGAGCCAATGCCAGCCGGCTCCAAGACGGACCCACCGCTGGCCAAGGCCAAGCCAATCAGCGCCTCTGTGATAACATATTTAAGAAAGAGAAAAAACAGTTAGAGAACGCTTTTGCAGCCGGAGAGAGGAGTGAGAAGATGTAAGAACATCTGCAGACACCAAGGTCAGTGCAGAAGGAGGGGGAGGAGGTGCTCCAGGTGCCGGAGCAAGATTCCCCTGCAGCCCGTGGTGAAGACCATGGTGAAGCAGGCTGTCCCCCTGCAGCCCATGGAGGGAGGATGAGGGGGTGTAGCAATTCCACCTGCAGCCCGTGGAGGACCCCACGCTGGAGCAGGTGGAGGCACCTGAAGGAGGCTGTGACCCCGTGGGAAGCCCGCGCTGGAGCAAGCTCCTGGCAGGACCTGTGGACCCGTGGAGAGAGGAGCCCACGCCAGAGCAGGTTTGCTGACAGGACTTGTGACCCCGTGGGGGACCCACGCTGGAGCAGTTTGCTCCTGAAGGTCTGCACCCCGTGGAGGAGACTCACGTTGGAGAAGGCCGTGAAGGACTGTCTCCCGTGAGAGGGACCCCACGCTGGAGCGGGGGAACGATGAGAGGAGTCCTCCCCCTGAGGATAAAGAAGCGGCAGAAACACCGTGTGATGAACTGACCGTAACCCCCACTCCCTGTCCCCCTGTGCCGCTGAGGGGGGCGGAGGTTGAAGCCGGGAGTGAAGTTGAGCCCGGGAAGATGGGAGGGGTGGGGGGAGGTGTTTTAAGATTTGGTTTTATTTCTCATTCCTCTACTCTGTTTTGCTTAGTAATAAATAAGATGAATTCCCTCTCTAAGTTCGGTCTGTTTTGCTCATGATGATAATTAGAGAATGATCTCTCCCTGTCCTTATCTCGACCCGTAAGTTTTTTTTTCATTGTACCTTTTCTCCCCTGTCTAATGAAAGAGGGGAGTGATAGAGTGGCTCTGGTGGGCACCTGGCCCTCAGCCAGGGTCAACCCACCACAATACTTGATTTGCACGTTTATCTGTGTATTCACCATAAAATTACTCTCTTGCTAAGCAGAATTACATATAACTGCCTTCTCTTTCATCTCTATCTATACAATACTTTAGAGTGCAATGTCAGCAGGGCTGTATGACCAGGATTCAGGAATGCCAGATTAAAATTATTTATTCATGGCACAAAAAAATATTATTTCTTCCTGCATCCCAATGAGTTGTCTTGTGCACCCCCCATTTGGAAACCACTGTCTTAGTGTCCATTCATTGGCAGTGGCAACTTTACATCATATACCACCCAGTAGTAGTTTATATACAACTACTTGTAAGTGCATCACAGTTTGGGAACCACACATTTATGCCATTGACAAGTTTGAACACTTTACAAGCTTGTCAATGGCATAACCCTCCTCAGTTTTGCCATCTGTAAAATGGGGGAAAAAAGGAAAGTTAACAAGGTTACACACCCTGCAAGGGTTTTTCAGAAGGCAACTATAAGACTACTACTATTACTATAAGTCTTACAGGATGCCAAGCATTATAACATGTATGTATGCTGGACAAAAAACATCCTGGGCAAACTGTGCACATTAATAAATGAGCCTGATATTACCCTTTTACATTATAAGAATGATCTCATAATTTTCATAATTTAAGATACGATGCCAGAATCATGCTTCTTCCCCAAAGTAAATGATTCAGCAGAGAGTTGTAATAAAAAGAGGCTATCTGTCAGATTATGCTTTAACTAGAGCTGAGCCAAATTTTGGACTCGGCTATCAAATGCCGCTGTAGTCAGCCCTGGCTTAAATTCAGCTTGGCCTAGAGAATCTGCTTCAGCTTCTGCTTTTTTTTTTTTTTTTTTTTAAATTACCATTAATTACGGATATGAACTTTTTTGCTCTGTCTGGATATGTGTAAATATTTTGAAGCTTCTGTTCACTGATTCCCGTTATATTTGAACCCTGCTTATTGAGAATGAAAACATGGGCAAAGTTACATCAGGTTGTCTCTCCTGTGCTACTGACTACTTGAGCTGGTTCTACTAGAATGCTGCTGTCCAAGAGAACTTTAGAATTGTAGAATCATAGAATTGTATCGGTTGGAAAAGACCTTTAAGATCATCAAGTCCAACTGTTAACCTGGCACTGCCAAGTCCACTTGTATGCTGCTTGACAGTATTTGCACATACATTTCCCTTGCCTCCTTCATTTTCCTCCCCAGAACATATTATTGAATGTATTGGGACTAAATATGTTAATTTTCAATAAGCAAACCCCAAATAAAATTAATTTACATGATTATTAAGATTTCTGAATACCTAGGAAAAAAAATCACAATTATTTTATGAAAGGAACAAGTTGCAAAGGTACAAAAATATTCAACGTTCACAAAAGCTGTTCACCTAAATGTCACTCTGAACTTCTGAAATCTCCTTCATAGTTATCTTTCCCTTCTCTGTTTTATGACCTTAGGACAGAGAACATGTCTATTTAATGTCTACATTAAAATGTAGCATTTCTATATTGAAATATTTAGCTACTGTTAGCCACTGTAAAATAAAATGATGCCTAACTTCCTCAGAAGGAAAGGAGGCACAGCTCTGTGGTGTTACCACCTTGTTAACATTGCCATTACCAGCTTGCTCAAAAGGGAAAAAAGTTTAAGATAATATAGCACACTGCAGAATGTAAAGTCCCAACGCTACACTATAAGAAGTGTAGTATGTCAGTCACTGATTTAATATGAAAGACTGCAAAATTAAATCTTGGTGTAAGAAGCCCATGACAACAACAAGTTGGAAAAATTGTCTCTTGTCATTTGAAACATGTTTAGAGGAGAAGAGCTGGAGTATGTCCCACCATCAGCTCAAACATCAATTCATCACTCTCCAGTGAGGAGCGCAATAGAAATTAACTCAGTAATGCCTTGTCTTCTGCCATCACAGGAACTCAGTCATCATACTGGACTTCATCCACCAAGATCAATGCAGTGAGTAATCCATACAGTAGCAGCTCATGGGAAGGTATGACATTAGACTGCAACTGGTTTATCCATGGCTGGAACAAAGCTTACCTAGAAGCTCAGCTCAAAAAATTGCCTAAGCAAAAGTGGAAGAAAAGCTCTGCTTGGGTAAAATTAGTGAAAGCAATGAACTCAGAGCTGTGCATTTTGGAAGACAATGAGAGGTCTGCAAATTCTAGAGGCCAAGGAATCCTCATCTAGAACATTTTATTTCATGTAAGTATGTGTGTGTATTATATACATGAAATATATATGTTCATGTATGTATTAATATAAAAAGCACAGCATTTATGTATTCAGCAGTAATACCCAGTTAGTGCTGGCTTATAGGTAACAAGAAGAGAGCAGGTAACTTGCTGCTAGCTACGTCATATTTGTCCCTTTGTCAGCCTGAACTATAGCAGCAGCAGTTTACTGTCACTGCCATCAGGGTCAGCAGATCTTATGGGCAACTTACTGTTCATTACACTCATATTTGGAACCATTACTATGCAATATTAATTTTAATTTCAAAAGCTTCCTATAACTTTAGTAATATATGTAACATTTACACATAAATAACCTTTGCATCTGAATCTAGGTCAATTCGTTGCCTCTGTCATGAAAATAATACCCAATACCTGATTATGTCAGATTGAGGAAACTGATCTTAGCCACCTTGAATTGTTGTTTTTGAAGGCACAGGTTATCAAGCCTTTTTTGTGTGCAACAATCTGACATAAAGGAAGTACCTCTGGCAAGTTGATTGTATTTATCCATCTTGAAAGCAGTTGTCCAGCCTGTGGATTTCATCTCTTACTCTGCAGGAGCGTTTTGCAGCCAGTATATACCTGCAGGATGCATAGGCAAAGAGCTGGTGAAGACTTGCCAGGGTCAAGAACCTGAAACCACATGTGTTTAAGTATGTCAGTAGACCTAGTGAAGTAACTGTGACTATTTGCATGGTTTAAGTCAAGTGTTTTCAGATTTGGGACTGCGCTGGTTAGCATCAAGTTTAATATAACAAAAGCAATAAATTAGTTTGATTCCAGATCTTTTAAATGTTGAATTGTATAGTGTGGTTTGGACAAAAAAGTTTGAATCAACTTTTAATAATACATGGAAGAGTTCATGCAACTGTAGTCAGAACCAGGAAAAATAGCTTACATTGACAATCATTTAGTAAAAACACCCAAATAGAAGTTTATTCCAGTTCATCATAACCAGATGTGATCTATAGTGTACCATAGTTTCCATTCTTAAAAAAAAAATGGGCTAGATAAAACTCTATTGCTGTACTTGTTTTCAGTACCAAAAATATGTCCTTGATTAGATAGCCTCAGTCACAAACAGTTACATATATTTTCCCGCTATTTGCAAGTACAGTGCTGTCTGTGTTAGGACCAAATTGGAACAGGAATTAATTTATTTGTATAGACAAATGCAATAATAGAGGAAATGAAATATTTTCTAATTATTTTTTCTTTTTATCAAATAAGTATAGTGTTAATATAAAAATTCTTCATTAATTTACATCCAGTACTTTTTCCTAATTTTTTTTAGTAGTGATTTTTTTTTTTCTCCTCTTAGTCAAAGTGGTTTAAAGTGGTCCTGGCTTCTCCAGAAGCTTTTATAAATCATGCTAAAAAAGACATATCTTTGTTGTTTAAAACTCGGTTAGGATGAGACTGTTAGTTCCAACTATGCAGTTTGAATTTTTGTCATCTATAATTTCTGTTGACGCCACAACAGAAGGTGAGAAAAAAAAAATCCCCAAGTTTCTGGCAATTTACAGGCAATTTCAAAATTACAGTGCTATTTAGAGGACATTTGGATTAAGCCAAGAATCTTTGTCCTGGACTTTCAGAGGTATTTGAAGTACACACTGAAGTACAAAAGAAGAAATGGAAATACTTTCATAAGGAATTACTGCTTCTGAAATAGGAATGCTTTGCATAAATTTATTGAAATCTGGTAGATTATTTCTGTGGCTGTCTTAGATTGTCTGCACTTGGTAATTTTCCGCTATTACCAGTCTACGTTTAGCACTACCAGAGCCTCAACTGTAGACGAGCCATTTGTGTCCTTACCAACAGGTAACTTTTTTCAGAGCAGATTTGGATGACACAGTAGTATGAACGACAGCATCTGCTGGTACATCAGAAGTACCACAGCCTGAGCTAAGCTGGCCGGCAAGCTTTAAGTACGTGTCCTCAGGCATTGATTGCTTTCTTCTGTGACAGTAGCCACTATGAGAAACCTTGTCACATGAGAAGATAGGGTTAAGTACTCTGAAACTATATGTACTTTGTGTGAATAGAAACACTTGCACAGAAGCTGCAGGAAAATCTAAGGGCTCCTGGCAAACCAATTAAGGGAGAACAGGAGAGTCAGTGTTGCGTGGCCAGGCCTGTGGCTGTCCTCACTGCCCACCTGCAGCTTTCTGTCTTCTCCTGCCCTACTTGTCTGGTGGATCAGAGCTTGCCTTTACTCAAAATACCATCAGTGCAATGCTTGGACAGCAATATCATGTGAGATGGGTGTTCTTGGCTATCTGGGTTTCCTCTCTGGTTGTATTTCCTAAAAAAGAAAATAACTTTGTTTGTATATCTATCTGACCAAACAGGAAGGGTGTTTGCCACACCAAGCTACACGCAAATGGAGTGATGTACCTGCGACAACAGAGAACCCATGTAGAATTCCCATACAAAATAATTGTTTCTGAGCAGCCAGCTGTCACTCAGGACCAGGATCTTAGGGTTATAGTGTGTTGTTAATGAAAATATCAGCTCAATGCTGAGCAGCAAATGAAAAAAAAAAAAAAGGCAGAAAATTACACATGGGGGATTGTTAGAAAAGGAAGTGTCACAGGTGAAGCTGATGTAATGCAAGTGGGGAATGCAAAATAATTCCTGAATGCAAGCTTGATACCATGATACCACACTATGGTCCTTGTTACCCTTACCCCAGTACCTCACAGGTGTACACTTCGTGATTTCCCAATGCAGCAGGTAGATTAGGCATCTGCCACCGCGGGCAGCCAGCCTGGGGCCTGCCAACACTGGCTGTTCGTGGCGTGCTGGTTTTCTTCCCCACCCGAGGCTTATGCTGGCTTCCTGGCTGCCGGCTCTCACCTTGGCTGCCCGCAGGCACCCAACTGCCGATGTGGGGCGGCCATCCTGCCAACCTCCTTGCCCAGGTGCAGCCCCTGTGGTCTCCGCCACTTCCCATTGGCTGCGGCAGCTGCCTCCTGCACTGGGATTGGCCCCCGTCTCCAGCACAGCCACTCTGATTGGCTGCTGGGAGGGATGCCCGCCCTGCAGCAGCCCTGGCGGCTGAGGCAGTATTTTCCCCGGTCTGACCGGTTGGGGCCGGTTCCGAACTGCTGCGTGAAGGGGCAGGCGGGGGGCTCCTGCCGCTAGCGCAGGGCTTGCCGTGTCAACACGGTCGCCATCTCAGTCAGCAGTGTGCCAGCACCCCGAGGGCCGTTTGGTGCCTCCCTCTGCCAGAGAAGATACCCAAGAACCAGCAGTGACAGTCAAGGGTATAACACCAGCTGTTAGGCAAGTTTTGTGCTGCTGCTTGGCATGGATGTGGTGGGCGATGAAAGCTCAGAGGAGAGAGTACCTGGTTAACAGACAGAAACCACCCTTGGCTCACAGAGAGGCTGAGTCATAAATTGTCAGAGGCCAGAGCAGTCTCTGGCAGTATGCACGCTGTAACAAGGTCCAGTTATCTGTTAATAGTCTGCTTTCTAGGCATCTGCCTTTGGCTGCTGCTGGGGACAGGGAACTGGGTGAGGTGGCCCTTGGTCTGACTTAGTAGAGCTGTTTGGTGTTCTTCTGTACCTACCATTTACTTCTGATGTGCAGCTACTTCTGGAATGGAGCTTTGTACATGTACGGACACCTAGAGCTCAGCCTGGTGGTTGTACCTGGATGAGGGAAGCTTTGGTGACCACCACTGATACTAGAGGATACAGCTGAAGAAATTTCTTCAGTAATATTGCTGGCTAACAAGTTTAGCATGTTGTATGATATTTGATGTTTCCAAAGTCCCCACTTCTTGGAGTTACAGGAGAATGCAGAAATATCCATTTCTTTGCAGAGGGCCAGGTTACACAAGCTCTTGGGTTTGTAAGCTGTCTGAGAGGTCAAATCCAGTCAAATGCTTGTGTGGCTTATCTTGTATTAAATATTGCAGTAGTCATCTTATCTATCTGAGAAAGGTGAAGGGTTCAGTGACCCCCAGACTTGAATCTGTGATGCCAGGGAGTCAGGGAATTTTTCAAACGTGCTGTATTATGCTTATCCTCTTAAAGTCAGACTTTTTTTAAAAGGTGATATTAAAGATTGCTATGCAGTTAAAAAGATACAGTTAAAAAAAAAAACAACCCACTCTGTATTAATTTGTAAGCCTTGCTTATGCTCTGATCCTACACAGCACTGGGCGCCTCAAGTAAAATGGTTTTTAACTTCTGTTGGCTTCAGTGGGAATTCTTGTACTATGCTCAGGCAGAAATTGGAAGAAGAGAGGAAGCTTGTGCAGGGCTCAGAAATGTCTTTGGAGTTCACTCATGGCAACACTCCCAACCTTATCACAAGGTCATGATTTTTAAGGGCTTCTACAACTCTTGGCTCCCATAGCTGTGGTAATAGGAAGATATTTGCTATCATTATACAAACAAACAAATGTCTAACCTCTATGACTGACAAAAATGTAAAAACATTGAATCCATTTATCTCAACACCAGCAGACAAGTCAGACAACTGAAATATCACAGGGCTCTGAAGTACAGTAATTCTTAAGACAAGCTCAATGCATTTTTAATGTGTTTAGGGTTAGCAATCTTGGGATTTTCAGGCTTATTTCCTGTTCCCCATTGTGCTGCTTATTTTGAGTTTTGGGCAACAAAATTCCTACTTCTGTTTGCACATGCGAGTAAGCTAATCCTCTAAAAAATTCTGAGACCAAGACTGCTTGTCTTGTGTGTTGGTTTTGCGTGGCAAGGTTTTGGTAGCGAGGGGGCTATGGAGAGGCTTCTATGAGAAGCCACTAGAAGCTTCCCCCATGGCTGATAGGGCTAATACCCACTGGCCCCAAGATGGACGCACCACTGGCCAAGGCCAAGCTCATCAGCGACGGTGGTAGCACCTCTGGGATGACAGAGTTAAGGGAGTGAAAAAAACCTGAGTAACTGCAGCTGAAGAGAGGAGTGAGAACATCTGAGAGGAACAACTCTGCAGACATCAAGGTCAGTGAAGAAGGAGAGGGAAGAGGTGCTCCAGGCACCAGAGCAGAGATCCCCCTGCAGCCTGTGGTGAGGCAGGCTGTCCCCCTGCAGCCCTTGGAGGATGGTGGTGGAGCAGATATCCACCTGCAGCCCGTGGAGGACCCCATGCTGAAGCAAGTGGATGCACCTGAAGGAGGCTGTGGCCCCGTGGGAAGCCCGTGCTGGAGCAGGCTCCTGGTGAGACCTGTGGGTCCCATGGAGAGAGGAGCCCACGCTGGAGCAGGTTTGCTGGCAGGACTTGTGACCCATGGGGGACCCGCACTGGAGCAGTCTGTTCCTGAAGGTCTGCACCCCATGGGAGACACCCACAGTGGAACAGTTGGTGAAGAACTGCAGCACATGGGAAGGACTCATGTGTTGGAGAAGTTTGTGGAGGACTGTCTCCCATGGGAGGGACCCCATGCTGGAGCAGGGGGGGAAGAGTGTGAGGAGTCCACCCCCTGAGGAAGAAGGATCGGCAGAGACAATGTGTGATTAACTGACCACAACCTCCGTTCCCCGTCCCCTGTGCTACTGGGGGAGAAGATGTAGAGAAAATTGGGAAGAAGGGAGGGGTGGGGGGGGAGAGGCTTTTTAAGATTTGGGGTTATTTCTCATTACCCTACTCTGATTCGATTGGTAATTAAATTAATTTTTCCCCAATGTTGAGTCTGGTTTCCCCATGAAGGTAGTTGGTGAGTGATCTCTCCCTGTCCGTATCTCGACCCATGAGGTTTTCATTACATTTTTGCTCCCATGTCCAGCTGAGGAGGGGAGTGATAGAGCAGCTTTGGTGGGCTCCTGGTGTCCAGGCAGGGTCAACCCACCACATCTTGATACAGTTTTTAGTGGGTAGGCTGCTGGGTCACTACTGGCCGTCTTAGAGGTGATAGTAATGCCTACTGTGCAAGGGCTTTCATCGATTGAACAAGCCCTGCTATGCGTTACAATATGCTGATGTTTTCTCTATCTCTTCTGAGCATTTCACAGGCTATTCCCACAAACAGTGGGATCAGGTTAATAGAAGCAGCAGCACCTTCTCTGTGAGCCCTGAGCTACTATCTCATCCAGGTTCTTCATATGCTTAAATGATTAGCAGTATTTTTGTTCTAAGCTCTTGGCTATTCTTTTTGGACAGAAGCATTCCAATTCCTTAAAACTTTTCCAAGCAGCTCTTCTAAATAACACTGATACACAAAAAATGCTTTTCTGATAGCCTGCCTGGATTATGTAATCTCATATCTGAACAATGTAATTTATCAATATCTGAAGTGGATTGCTGCAGCTTCCCCAGTATATTAATAGCTGTATCCATTATTTTCTGAAGAAGAATTTCCTGGACCTTTCTTGTGATATAAGCATTACTGCTAACTGGGTAGCTGGCTGGAAAGGATGATAGTGTCCCCTGCTACTATAAATCTAGTGAGCTCACCTTTAAATGTCTGTCTTTATTCTCCCCTTTGGGCATTGTTCCAGTCACTTTTTGGCCTTTTTATTTTAAAGAAAAATCCTGTCCATATGGTCAAAGGAGGAAGTATACTTGCCCTCAGATTCAATTAATGTATGCTTGTTCTATATATTTTGGAATGAGACTGCCATTGTGCAGGAGAGAAAGAGAGCGAGCCATCTTCAATCAAAAACTAAATTAGTAGCCCGCATGCATCAAACAAGAATAAAAGCCCATGCTAGAGGATACAGTAGATCTAAATATGCATGCCCTGATTCATGTAGATGGCCAAACTCTTTCAAACAGAAACATAATTTGACCTGTGAAGTAATTAATGCCATTATTATGAGGAAGGAAGACACCACAGTTCAAGCTGCAGCCGGACTGCTTTCCATCAATAGAAAGCTGTATTATCCCCTCCCCCAACACAGACTTCTCTCAGTTTTAAAAATTATGTTGACTACAAAATTTCTCTGTCTGCATTGACGGCATAGCAGATTGTTTCTGCAAAATTTCAATAAAGTTAGTGCGAGTTTTTCAAGTTAGCTGATTCTAGGTTTTTTCCTCCATTATTTGAAAAGGGTAGCTCACTACTACCTCAGTCTTGCTGTATAAATCCCTTTTACTAGATATTTGAGGAAGACAGATTGGCTTCAACTAAAATATATTTATTGTCTTTATTCTAGGTAGTTCTGAGACCAGTCTCCCATATGTCAATATCAATGGATTTTTTTTTTTTCTTGCTGGAGCGGGAACAGGAATACCAGCACATGTTGTTTTGCTGAAATCTAGAAAGATTATGTGAGTTGGGCTTTTTTCACATAACCTGTAGTTAAACTGTGTACTCATTGCTACAGGATTTTGTGAATCTCACTTTTATATATATATATATTGAAAATTTAATCAGACAACTTAATGAGAGGAAAACCTATCAGGGAGTTTCAAATACACAGATAGTAACTACTTAAAAAAAAAACAACAAACCCCCAACCCCAAACAAAAAAATCCTGAATCATAGATCACTAGAAACTATAGGACTATACTGAGGATGTGCTGCTGTATGTTTGCCCTTTCTCACTCACTTCCTTAGGCATTTGCTATTGGCTTCGGCTAGAGGAAAGGTACCTGGTGGCATGGACCTTTGATATGATCAATATGGCCAGTCCTAGTTATGTCAACACAAAAGTCACTTTGACTCAAAGGAAAAAACATTTTTAGAAATGTAGCCACAGCATCTTAATCAATCACACTAGAAATTCAGTCTTTTTAGTTTGATACACAGAATAGTTCTGTTATGTTCTTCCTATTCTATGATCCCTTTTGACAATTACAAGGAAAAGGAACGTGATCATATTTTCAGCTTCTGGGGTAAAATATATTCACAACTAAAATGCGATCTGAAACTTTTGCATTATTTGAGGGAATACTCTGTCAGATTAAAGGCCTGAAGATTGCTGGTTTACTTTTTTTCCTAAGCACATCCTATTTCTGTGTATTTCTGAAAATTATACTGCTACAGATTGAAATGTAAGACATCCATAAAGGGCAAGGGTAGCAATTTTTTAAGAAATTGTGGTTATTTTTATAAGTAGATGTCTCTTCATTTATGCAAAACCAGTGAAAAAAGGTGGGGTTTGTTATTGACGTTTTGAGCTCTCCTGATCCCTTTTTTAAAAAAACAAAACCAAACTGTTTTAAAAATACCTTTGAAAATTGAAAGAGACCTCTAGTATATAACTGATGGCCATTCTCTTCCAAAATGTTCCAGAGGACAACCCCAGGCCTCAGGTTTCGGTTCTTCCACTGAAATGCTCCATCTTCCATAGGCCTTACGAGGACTGTGTTCATACTGTTTCCAAAAGGTCAGATCCATTCCATTGTCCTCATTTTCCAGTGAGGTAACTGAACATCTTGCCAAGGGTCACTAGAGAAGCCTGCTGCAGTGCCAGGAACAGAAAACTAGTATCATAGGTTACGCCTACATCCCTGATAGTACCTCATTTGTAAACTGTCCCTAACTCTCCACTTAGGACAGCTATAAAATCAAGCTAATGATGTTTATACTTAGTTTTGGAAGGAGCTTTGAGAGTTAGAAATAAATGCTTGCTCTGCAAATACAAAGATTTATTTTTCACATGGAGTAATTGCAACTGAGTAAAAATGGGAAGATGATCAAAAACACTTAGAGGACTTAAGATCACAAATGACTGTCAGTGACCCTTGTTTTCCTGATATTTTAGATGCTTTTGTATATTCTCTAGGGAGGCTAACCTATGTCCAAGAAAAAGCTTTGGCATTATGTTACCTAACTTTTTGATGCCTGGCCTCTGACGTGCAGTTCAAAATCTTGTTAGGCACAACCTTGCTGGCTGTATGAATATTGAATACCTTTTGCCAACAGGAGAGCAATGGAGTTGCATCAGAACACTAAGCTTGGAGGCATGGGCCCTCTGCTAGGTGGAAATGAACTTTTCAAAGGAGCAAAGTCTCTATTCTTACGCAGGTTTCGCTGGGATTTAAAGATAACTTCTTGTTTCAGGCAGCTACTTCTTCATTTAGGGGAGATTTATCCCAGGTACCTCAGGTACAAGAGAGTTGAGATCCTTGCAAAACCCCCATTTTATAATAAACCCTGTATAATAAATGCTGGCTCTGGCCTTAAATTAAAAAAAGGAGATTTTATTGCTACAGCATAAGACTACTTTCCTTGAAGATGTCCAAAGCGTAAACTGGGCGTCTTCAAGCCATGATAGAGCAGAGATGAATGAGGAAGAGGTTGGCTGTCAGCCAGCAGAGCTGACCACAGAAAGAGAGAAGTATGATACACTATACCTTGGCCGGCCCGTGCCGTCCTGGCTGGAGGGCTTTCTACAACAGATGTGTAAGGACAGTCACAATTCAGAAGAAGCTGAGACACTGAAACTCAGCAGCTCAGGACCACCCCTGCTTTAAATGCCAGCCTCTGAGAATGAATGAACTCAGCTAGACACAAAATCAATCTACAGTTAAAATCCATGATCTTTCTTAAGTTTTTTAAGCCCAATATAATAGTGGGGTCCAAGAGCTGGCTCTGAGAACGTAATGCTTTAATATGGGTGTCCAGTCTCAGTACCCTGCAAGCAAAGCACTGGCTTACGGAATGGTTAATCCATCTTCCCTCTCTGTCTCTGCTGCCTGTAGTTGCTGCTCATTTGAACTGTCATATCCTTTCTCCATTATGTAATAGCCTAGAGGTCACACATGTTCCTCCGCTTTGAATAATGCATCTCTATGAAGCCTTAGTATCTCTGTTTGAAAATTTATTTCTTTCATTTTAATATTTTATCAATTTTGTCCTAAATGGATGACCTTAACTGGTTGCAGTTCATTTCATTTCTTCTCTGCTTAAATATTTTAAAAGTTCCAAAGTACAAACATCATTCATGTGGTGTGTAACAAAAATGCTCAGCTTGAGCTTTAGATTATTTAATTGTAATTGTCAAGCTATTATTAAAATTGATTTTTTTCCCTTCTTTTTGCAATTTCTTCTCCATGTTTCCAACTTTGTTTGTCACATCCTTTGTGCTGGCATTTAGCTACACTTCCCAGTGCCTATAGAAGAGCTATACAATGCATTAGTACCATTACTTGTGAATAACAGACGGTCAAGAACCAAAACCACTACGCAATGGGCAAAGGCATTGCATTCAGAAAATACCTCAGTAAAATAATTGATCCAGTACTGAATACAGTAATTGTTGTTAGGTACAAGTAGAGCCTTTTGCTCTTTATTTGAAGAAAAAAAGAACCAAAGTTATATTTTATGCACTGGGACCATCGTGGTGCTGTGGCCGATCTGGATTTCATTAAGCTGGAAAAGGGTTGTATTTGACTGGTAAATCATCACAACATATGCATGTGCAACAGGAAGTAAAAGGAGTTAACAAATAGCTGGCAGTCTTAGCTGTCAAGTGGTTTGTGCTGTTACAGGTGTTATTTTGAGCAGATAAGGTTCTTTGTAAAAGTAACAGTCCTACCCCTTCTCAAGCCTTTTTTAGGTAAGTAAATTCTATCTTCATAAATTTCAGTACCAGTTGGCTATGGCGTTTGTGCTTCCTGTCCTGAGCAGCTTAGTGTCACTTCACGCAGCTTCACACTGATGGTTGCTGAGTTCCTGATCTTACTGACCCTTCTGATGTATAAAATGCTTTGGGTTACTTGGAAATGAAAGGCAATAAAAGCTAGTAAGCGCAGTTTAATTTCATGATTGTTATTCTGCACTTATGAGAAAGCAAAACTAAGATATGTGCACTTCACACTGTGGCATTTTTATTAAAAATAGGAATAACAACACTGAAAGAATCTGACTCATCTCCTTGAGTGCTTTTGAAGTGCTACAATTATTCTGTGTTTGCAAAATATAAAACTCAGTATACAATCCATTTTTTATATTGAAAGGATTTGATTGTTTGGGATGGGTCTGTATTTATGCTGATTTTTACCTTTGTCATTTTCTTCTGTCTTTCTTTTGTTCAGCACTAGTCTTGCATAACTGTAGCTGTATCAGCAGTGTTAGTAAGATGTTGATTCATGCTTCATTTCTGACATCTCTATATCATGTTACATTGTCATAACCTGTGTTGAAGTTTGGCTGTGCAGTATTCCACATCAGAAAGTCACGTTAAATCCTTTTCTTTCCGACTAAGTTCCTAACTATTATATTGAGGAAAGCATGAAAGAAATGGCACCACCTGTCTTGCACTGGCTGTAGGATTTTCTTTTACCTTGTGTCATGTCACCACAGCAAGTGTCATTCAGGTCACTAAAAGCAGGCATCTCTGTGCCTCCATGTGAACAAATGGGGACATCCTGTTTTCAAGTGTGGGCCTTGGGCTGTTCACAGAGGTGAAAATGAGTTGAAATGAGTGAATGTATAAGCAGGATGCTTGTTTGCTCCTGAGATGGAGATCTGGATCCTTGGACATCAGCCATTTAGTCCTCTAAGGTGGTTTTATCGTAATCCTGTCTTCCCCAAAACCATAGAATAGGTGTGCTAAAACCAGAGTGAATGCTTTGAATAGTTCTTTAAAGGACACTTGAAACACTTCTTACTTAATTGTTGCCCTGTAGAAATAGCTATCCTGGTTTCTGAAGAAGTTACTGCAGGTAACTAGCATTGCTTCTGTAACTACAGGTGTTTTCTTATTCAGGTGATGTGGCTGGTGAGGCTATCCTGCCTCAACGGGGAGTATGTTAATATAATGCTTCAGAAAGTTTTTGCAAACACATCCTCCAAATCCTTAATTATATAATTATAAACATATAAGCATTGAAAATCCTTCTAAATGCATGTTTAAATCCTAAAGGATCTCCTTAAACTGGAGTATTAGACTAGATAGAAAGCTTAGAAACGAATTGTTACTTGGGCATGATATATTACAACAATTATGAACACGTTCTCTTTATTAACTAAATGTCAGTAACGGTACTGGGAGTAGTGAGACTCATACTTAAATTCAGACATTTTTAATATACTTGTGAACTGTATTTCATGTATTTCAAACATGAGAGCGGGGGAGGAAGAGTAGGGTCTACAAGGAGAAGGCCAGGAACTGAGGCACAGAGACAAAAATACTGAGACAGTTCAGTCTGACTCCAGTATCTCCTGTTCAGTAGTAGCCAAGACACAGAAACCCAAAAAACTGTAAAGGAGCTGTGGCATTTTTCCAGACGTAGATTTCCCTGGGAGATATGTCACTTTGGCCAAAGTGAAAATGCACTGCTACTCTTTACCTCAACGGAGTAAATATACTTACAAATAGCAGTAGTTTTATGTGAGTACAGCTGCTCTTTTAACTCTCTGGATAAAGACCTGAATTTTGGGAGCTAAAGGTTATGAATTCATGTCCCAGTTTCCATGTGGAGATGCGTGTATACATTTGGCTGGAAACAATGCTGTCTGTATGTATACAGCCATGGATCATTGCAGCAGCACAAGTCAATTAGCCTTTGTGACACTCCATCATCCTGTGAAATAATTTTATGAATACTTCAGGGAATGTTGTCTGAAGGACAGTGCTGAGAACTACAGGACACAAAGGGTAAGGCTAGCAAAATAACCACCTTTGCCACAGGTTTCTGGACACTTCTGTGTTTACAGACACCTGAACTTCTCTACGGTTCTTTGGTCTCTCGTGGGAAGTAAAAAGGATAACAATTAACCTTTATTTATTACAAACCACAAAAAGCAATAGGAGAGTCTCTAAGGTGGCATGCCTCATTTGAGCTTTCCACTGGTGTCTGCAATGATAGACGTGTCATGGAAGTCTAGATAGGTAGAGCTGAGCCTGCTAATTACAATGTATTTTTATAGGCCCCATTTTGCTTTTAAAGACAATGATACACAGTAGTCTTCAGTTTTGACCTGCAATGTAGGAATGGGACGGGTGTAAGACCAATCTCCAGTCATTCTTCAGTGGTTCCATTTCACTAGAAGCTATTCTGTGAAACAACGAAAGACTGCAGGTGGTTGTTCTCTTTTACCACCAAAATGGGGTTTTTACATTTTTTATTTCCATCCCTCCCAGAAGTCTAAATGAATCTCTCTTAAGAAATCCAGAAATTTTGTAACCTTTTTTTTTTTTTTTTTTTAAATTTGCCAGCTGCAAATTAAACAGACCTCTTGTCTGTTTTTTGTTTGAGGGGGGTTTTTTTGCCTTGCTCTTTTTGGAAGGGAAAAAGTGTGCACGAGGAAAACTTTTAATTTTTTTTTTAATATGAGTTGAAAGTTGAAAAAGTAACAGGTTATTAGTTTCTAGTTTTAAAATTTGTGGTTTGAGTTTCTCTCTGATGAAAGTGTGAGAGCTTTTTTTTAAATTCACTGTTCTGTGTTTTGTTTGTTTAGCCTTTTTCTCCACTGGAGAAGTATGAAAAGGCTGCTTTTCTGAATAAAAACAAGTGTAAGTAAAAGAAAGTATCACTTTTTCCTTGGGTTACCCCTCCTGCCCAATTTTGAAATATAAAAGAAAGTTTTCATTTTACAGAAAGTTAACAGGAAATTATAGTGATTTTTCTTCTGCTCCATCCACTGTGCTTTCCTTCCCTTTTCAGTGTTTTTCACTGAAGACTCTATATGTGACATTGCACACTGTTAGGAGGTGAAATTAATGTAGAGATGAAGTGTTAGACATGTGGGAGGCTTATTGGGGGGCAACAGATGAGAGTAGAAAGAGAAGAAAATAATTGAGGGAAAGAGCTAAAGATTTAATTGTTTTGTTACTGTTTGGCATGTCTTGGAAAGAAATTGAGACAAAAAATGTAGGATAAAATTAAATGAAAGTTTATGCTAAATCCAAAAAAGAGTATTTTTTATAAATAGACGCCCCCAGTGTAAAAACTACGCCTTTTCCTGCAGGAGGCTACGAGATGGCCTTTGGGCCATTGCACCCAGTTCTCCTAGCATCCAACAGATGCTAGCATCCATTAGACTGGGTTGGAACTGAGGACCCCGACTTATGAATTAACTCACTTCCTGTCTGCTTATACAGGGATCCTCTCAATTATCCCCTGCAGCCTCGGGGCCTTTCAGACCACCTCTGAGTGCCAAGCTCATGGCTGCAGCTCTTGCTGTCTGCCACCGCCGCTGCGGTTCTGTCCTGGCAGGGCTCACTGCAGGCTTGCTTGCTCCTCTCCTCCCCGGGCTTTAGGCATCTCCAGCTTCACAGCTTTGGCCTGGCTTTTACTTACTGCCTTAACTACGTATTCCTTGACCAGCTTCTTTTCTTGACTTTGCTGAAGCAGACGATGACATCTAATCCTGGCCCACATTTCCAACATCTTGAGATTCATTACTTTTCACAGGGAAATATTACCGCTACCTCTTCAGCTTTTAAAATTCTACTTAAGCAAAGGCAAACTATAGGTCTTTTATGCTGCACACATGACACAGTCTAACCATGAATTAAAAACAAGACACTGTCATTAAAAGCCTACTATTGTACAAGTTTTGATAATTATATGCAGAGACAAGCAAGGTAATTATTCTATTTGACAGTGCTGTGCAAGCCTCATTTGCAAGGTTTAGTTCAGTTGTGGGCACCAGGTTTGAAAATTACCTCAGTATGTTGGAAAGAGTTCAGTTGACAGCAACAAAAATACCAAAAAGTTGAAAAATGAGGCCTATGAAGACAGGCTAAGAAATTTTGGCATGGTCTGGCTAGAAAAAACAAAGCTGAAGGGAGGCATAATAATTTTAAAAATAACTAAAAAGGGATGTTATAAGTAAAAGAGGGGTCAGTCTTACCAGTGAAAAACAACAGGACAAATCCAGTCGAAACTGTAGATTTAGGTGAAATGTAGCTGGTATGTTAAGGCTAGCTCCATCTGAGGGTTATGCCAGAGAAAACCAGGTAGAAGGTTAGATGTTGGGGTGAGGACTTTGTGGTGGCAGTCAGTCTCCTTCTGTCTTTCAACTCAAGTTGGTGGAGGAGGACACCAGGGGTTCAGCTTGGGGGGCAGGAGGAGAACAACTCATGCCATGGGGTTTTTGGGCTGGTACCCCAAAGTTGTCCCTAGCCAGCAAAATCTAATTACTTGGTTTTCCTTCTTCTGAATCCACAGAAGACTGAGGCAGTTTTCACCAGAGCTGGCAGGTACAGTTTGACTCTGGCCCCACTTTGTTTCTGTAGAACTAGAAGAGGCTGTCAAGGGAGTGCAGAAATGGCTGGCTTAGGTATGGTTGAGGTGAGATTTGGTATCTCTCTCGTAAGAAGAGTTTAGGAGTAATGAAATCAACTGTGTTCCTTGCAGAAGAATGAAAGTAATCTACTAACAATCCTGTGTCACAGTATTGATTCTGTTCTTATATTTTCAGTGCTTTGAAGCTGCTATGGTCTGTTGGTTCATTAAGTTACATTTACAGGTTGTCCCTAAACACTGGCTTTTACATAGTCTGCATTTTAACACTCTTTAAGTGCATATCGATATGTTCTGTCCTCTGTGCAAACCACAATCAAAGAAATGCCATTTCTGCAATGGCTAATGAGGTACCAGAGTGGTAAAATAAACAGAAGAAGGAATTACACAGTGTCAGAAAGCTCGACCAAAGAAATGTCACCTTCAGAGAAGCAGCAACTGAGAAATGACCTTTCACTTTATTGACAGTATGCCAAATTTGGCTGGATTTAGACAAGAACCTACAATTACTGAATATTTAAAAGTGTATACTCTTATTCATGAGGAAGCTGAATAGAGTTGAAGGGGGCTTATGTCATAGAAGCATATATTATGAAAGATGTGTTTGACACACTGACAAGTACCATAACTGAAATTACATTTGAATTATGCAATTAGATTTTAGTAACTATACATACTATTAACGATTTTACATTATAGAGGAAAGGATGTCAGGGTCCTGGTGATTGTACTGACCTCTTGTGCCACTGGGAAAGATGTAGAGAGGCTTCCAAAAGAGCAATATAGTTCCTATTTAATCTTTAAATAAGAAAAAAAGGACAAGGAACCATTACTGCTATTTTATTTCTCTCAAGTCTTCACCAAGGAGGCATCCCATTTTAATGTGCATTGCCTTAAATTTATACATATTAGTAAAATATAAATCACTGAAACATTACATACTTTAGAATTAACTTTGCACTGTATAGCAGAACTTATGAAGTGTAGTATGTGCGTGTATATGAATCCTCAGGATTATGTAACTAACCTCTGGGGGTTTCTCACTTTAATTCACTTCATCTCTGATACAAAAATAAAAAAGAGAAAAGAAAACCCTCCAACAGATTACTTAAGATCTCTGTAAAGATGTCATATCCATACAGATATTCACTTATCATGCCAAAGGAAGAAAAAAAAAAAGATGACAATTTATAATGTAGTTTTATTTTTAAAATAAATTAATAATTAAAGATAAGTAAACGAAGGTGAGCATGCAGAAAATAGTTGGCTCAAGACAGGTAGGGGAAAAAAGCCAAACAAGATTGCAAGCATTGGTGTAATTACAGGGTTTTTCTCTCTCCTTGAAGTCCACTAGTTATGCTGCAACTTTGGCAAGAAGCCTAATTGTTACTTAAAATTTTTACTTCCCTTCCAAACTGGGAGTGACCCTTTCAGAGTAGGTGCAGCCCAGTTCTTCAAATAGCAGATTGCTCAGCAGCAACTGTACCAGAGCTGGTCCTTTATCACTAGTTTGGTCTGGCTCATTTCAGTAGGTAGCGCAGTACAACCTTACCCTTCTTCAGCCTCCACTTCTGCAACACGCAGAAAACTATATTAAAAGCATGTTCAGTTAGATTCTGGAATTAAGCCTTCAGGATTTAGGAAGTGCCAGTACAACCTTATCTCAGTCCCTTGGGTATATATGCCTTATGATAATCTCCAATTATATGATTATTATTTTTTGCAGTGGGATGCAGGAAAGGAACACTGATAGTTCAGTGAAAACCAGTGGAAACTCAAGTTCAGCTCTGGGCAGTGGTCAGCAGCATACCAAAGTGCACACAGGTACTCTGGCCTATCTTTAACAAACTTGAGCCCCTGTTTGTCTCACGCCCCATAAGTTGCACCTGTCCCAATCTTTTCCATTCATCACCTCCTTTCCTGTTCTTTTTGCTTAACCTCAGCTCCTGAGGCTTCTCATCCTAATCCCAATCTCTTTATCAAGCCAGACCTCGTTTGTCTTCAGAGTCTCCTTTCAGAGTCTGCCCCTGACATTCACTCACTTCCTTTTTCACACTGAGGCATGTTTCTCCCAATCCATTCCCCATCTTTCTTTGGGTGTAGTTTTCGTTTTGTGTTTTAATAAGACAGATTTCTCTCCTCTACTACATAGATTCCTACAAGTCACTGATGTGACCCTGTTTTCACTCCTGGTGTCCAGAAAGCTGAGCGTGGCCATTATAAAGAATGTCCTTTTGAGCTGCCCTAGGTGTTGGAGCTGCAATGTGACCGTATACTCCATAGTGTGGGTTGTCTGGTCAGCCCTCTAAGTTCAGGGAGGGTTTAGGTGTTTAAGTTCTAACAATTCTCCCTTGCAAATAATGATTTTCTGTTCCAGAGCCTGGGGATGTAGAACATTTAGAAACATTCTCAAACATATTTTATAATATATTTTTTGCAAGTCTCATTCTCAGAAGGAGCTGAATGAGGCAGTCATCTGACATGAAGAATTTCAGCTCAATCACTTAACATTTGGTCAAGTTATATTCAGCTTCTTATAAAATAATAGAGCAGAAAACAATGAAAAGATCCCATTCTGGATTTGGTCTTGAATGTACACAACACTTCATTCAAGAAATAATAATGGGATAGCTGCAGCCACAATATAATGAAACTTAAAATTAGAGTGGGAGAGAGCAAGCTAAATAAATGCAGTACACAGATTTTCAATTTAAGGACAAGGAACTACATAAAAATGAGGCACATTCTTAAACAAGAACATTATAAGGAGCAGTCTGAAAAGGAAGAAACGTAAAAGCACCCTAAAGGCTTTAAAAATTACTGTGTTTAAAGCTTAGGTGAAAATTGTGCCACAATTCAAAAAGAAAACAAAGCAGTCCAAAAATCCCCTGCATGGCTCAATGTGAAAATGATGTAGTCCATCAAAAGAAAAAGGAAGGCTTTTAAGAAATAGAAAGCTTGCTCAAATGAGAACAGGAAAGCCCATAAAAATGGCAGGTCAATTTCAAACAAGAAATTAAGAAAGCTAAAAAGAATTTGAAGAGACCCTTGCAAAGAATGCTGAAGCTGATAGTAGAGAATTCTGTAAATTCACCAAAAGCAGGAAGCCAGCTGAGGATTAGTGGGACCACACAATGGCCAAGGTGTAGAAGGGGCTGCAGCAGATGGAGAAAGCTCAGTGAGCTCTATGAGCTGTTTTTTTACAGCAGAAGCTGTCTGATTTACAATTCTGATGCATTCTATGTAGCACATAACTGAGAAAAAATAGATCAATTTGAAATAAATACACAGAATATATTGGTCCAAATAGATAAGTCAGATGTCAGTAAGTCACCTGGACTGGATAACATCCACCCAAGAGTCCTGAAGGAACTCAAATATGAAATTGCAGAACTGATGGCTATGGTGTATAATATAATAACGAAGAGCCACTGTGCTGGAGGGCAGGTGCGTGGCCATCTACAAAATTGCCAACTTTATCTACCAAAAGGGCTCTGGATGAGATCTTGAGAACTACAGACCAGAGAGCCTTACTGTAATTTCTAGCATAACAGTAGAGTACCATCTATAATAATAATAATAATAACAATAATAATAATAATAATAATGAATAAGATCAGTGAGCACATGGATAAACTTGGCCTCTTGAGAAGGAATCAAGTTGGCTTCTGGGTTGGGAAATCCTGCCTCACTAAGCTGAAGTTCTTTGATGATGACAATAAGAATGTGGATAAAGGGGATCCATTGGACATAATATAGTTGGATTTTTCAAAATGCCTTTGCCAAGGTTCCAAAGAATGGAATGGAATGGTTCCAGTTGGAAAGGGACCTGCATCATCTAGTCCAGCTGCCTTAGGTTATTAAAGAAAGTAAACTGCAGTAAGACTGGAGGAAAGGTCCTTGTATGGACCAAAAACTGAACAAAGGACGGGAAGGAAAGAGTAGGGATTAATGGGCATTTCTCAGGATGGAGAAGAGTCAGCAGTAAGGGCCCCCAGGAATTGGTCCTGGGACCAGTTTCATTCAGTATCTTCATCAAAGAGCTGGAGAAAGGAATGAACAGTGAAATCTTCAGATTTGCAGGTGATACTGACTGATTTTGCATAACACGTTTTCGGGTAGATAAATGATCTAATTAAAAATCATCTAATCCCTACCTACGTGATGTTGAACTCAGAACTGAGGTGCTGAACTCCTGAATTCAGGAAAAAGATCTTGGAGTCATTGCTGTCATTTCTCTGAAATCATGAGCTCAGGGTGCTGTGGCAGCAGAAAAACCCCAAACCAAACCAAAACACCCCAAGGAAAGTACTTAGTACAAAAGAGAGACGACATTTTGTCACCATACAAAGCTGTGATGCACCCACATAGTCAGTACTGTGTGCAATTCTGTTTTTTGCATCTGAAGAAGTGGGCAGTGGAAGTAAAGAAGATACAAAGAAGGTCAGTCAAAATGCTTGTGATGATGGAGCAACAGCCTTGTGAGGAGAGACTAGAATAGCTGATATTCTTCAGCTTGGAGAGAAGGGTGAGGGGAGATGTGATAAAGGTTCACAAAATCACAGATGTAGTGGATTAACTGCATCTTACTAGTATCAGAAAGCTCAGAAATTAATTAGGTAACTTTGGGGACAGGATGTGCGTTAAAGGATACTAGAATGACTACGCGGGAGGGTAACCTCTAAAATCTCCACAACAACAGTGGATGCTGGAGCAATGCAAGGGGAATGCATTGCCAAATTTACATTTGGCTCTCCCTAAATAGCTTTTCCTTTTGTTGTTATCCCCACTGGCTTCTCCATTGTGGGTCAGGCATTAGCCAACACCCCTCCACCCCCAAATTTCCCAGGGAGAAAGATCTAATGGAAAAATAAATAAAGGAGAAAAAAACCAAAACTGTTTGGGGATGCAAAAACAACTCATGGTGCAACGGCTTAAAAAAAGGGATGGGGTATAAGAGTATCAATAATACATAGATAGGGAAGTGGAGGGAAACAGAGGAAAGCACCCGGATGTGCCTGCTGCTCCCTGTAGAGCTCCAGGGATAAAAAAAAAAAATGTTGCCAGAACACCCCCTTCTCCACATGCTTTTTCCTGCTGTCAGAAACACAATACCAGGCTGGATGGATCATTGGTCTTACCCAGAGGGTGTTTCTTATGTTTGAATGGTCTTTTATTTGAGGCATTCTTGGCCATCCTAGAATTCAAGAGAAAGACTTGTGACAGGTTCTACAGAGGCTTACTGTATAATTTGTTTCTGTGTTAAACTTTAAAGCACAGACTCAATTTCCAACTGAAAAAGTATAGGGTATTGGACAAGTAATGCATAGAAGAAACTGCTAAGGGAAATACTTAGGATGGATATAAGAATGTAAAGCTGTATCTCACATAAATCAGTGCTTTTTAATCCTTTTTGATTTCCAGTGTAGGTGTATGGCAAGTTTAACCTACTTAGAATAAGTTTGCTGCTTTGAATTTCCTTTTGCAGATGCCTTAGTTCCGAGTTCTGCAGACAACAGGTTGATAACCACTACAGAAAAGATATCATGTTGGAAGTTACCTATTTGTAGATTCTTTCTGCAAAGTAAGAGAAAATATGCATGGAGACTGACCAGATTATAATACCAATGATCACACTGTAGTAATATTTCTCTTGTAGAGCTGTGTAATTGTACAATGCAAAGCTGACTGTGGGGGTTAAGGTTTTAGGCAGATGCTTGTCTGTTTAGAAAAGCAGAGGGAAGGCTTCAGATATCGTGTACGGTCTTCCCCCATGGTATGTCTGTTCAGCTCAGACTTACAACGTCATCATTGTCACAAACCAAAATAAAATCCTAGATGGTGAGGCTTACACGTCAGGAAGTAGTTTTGTATTTTTTTTTTCTCCAGGGCCTAATAAGGATAACTGTGCTTATCCTTCTTTGTGATTCCTAGGTGCTACTGAAATAATGGTACTGAAATAATGAATGCATCCGCTTCCCTTTCTCTGATACCAATCAAATGCCACATTGTGAAACAGCTCTTCAGCTATAATAAATCAACGTAGGTCAATTAAAGAAAATTTCATTTACAGGGAGTGAGAATTTGTTGCTGTATTTTCTATGTGATAAATAAATGAACTTGATTTTTAAAAAAAAGAAAAAAAAAAACCCCTGTATCTTTTGCTATGTAACAATTACGCAATTATTTCTGGTTAAAATAATAGAAGATTGCTGGAGAGCATTTGGTGAAGAGAAGAATTAGATAATAATTGGACTCTAAAGCTAAATTATATGAAGACATGCCACACATTAATTATTTTACATCACCCACTTTCCCCTGACCACAGCATGTAGGCCTGATTGTGACAGTACCAACATATAGTCCCATCACGTATCAGTCCTATTAAAAGAGAAAGAAAGAGAGATCCAGTTAGGCTATTTTTTCATCTTAATACCACTGCTTTATCACTTTATAATTTTGAAATTAAAACCTTTTAAGAGAAACAATACCACACTGCTAGAATAAAGCTTTCCGAAATTGCGTTATCCTGATTCCCATCTGCCTCACTCTTCTGAGAGCTGCACCTCAAGTACTGTGTTGAGTTTTGGACCCCTCACTACAAGAAGGACATTGAGATGCTGGAGTGTGTCCAGAGAAGGGCAAGCTGGTGAAGGGTCTGGAGCACAAGTCTTAACAAGGAGCGGCTGAGGGAACTGGGGTTGTTTAGTCTGGAGAAGAGGAGGCTGAGGGGAGACCTTATCACTCTCTGCAACTACCTGAAAGGAGGTTGTGGTGAGGTGGGTGTTGGTCTCTTCTCCCAAGCAACAAGTGAACAAGAACAAGAGGAAACGGCTTCGAATTGCTCCAGGGGAGGTTTAGATTGGATATTAGGAAAAATTTCTTCACTGAAAGGATGGTCACACATTGGAATAGGCTCCCCAGAGAGGTGGTGGAGTCACCATTCCTGGAGGTGTTCAAAAAGCATGTAGACATGGCACTTCGGGACATGGTCTAGTAGACATGGTGATGTTGGGTTGACGGTTGGACTTGTTGATCCTAGAGGTCTTTTCCAACCTTAAAGATTCTATGATTCTGTAGTCATTTTTGGCCCTGCAAAACTTGATGATGTTAATCTGGTTAAACATTATACCTTCTTTGTATAAGTGTTAGTGTCCCCACCAAGATAAGATGGTAAAATCAGGTCCAGTGCACCCATTTGCCTCTATTATTCATTGAAAAGCGTGTGTGTGTGCATGTGTACACCTATAATTGATACAGTAAAACTTTTGAATACTGAAGTGTACATTGTAAATTGGGGGGTAGGGGGGAGAGTTCTGCCTCTTTTTCCTTCTATCCTTGCCACTCTAAGTCTTCTTTTAGCTCTTTCATTTCCTTTATTTCCATCACTTGTATTTTCATTCTCTATGCTTATTTTTGGCTTCCTTTTTCTTTCTCCATAGCTATCCCACTCTTACCCCTTAGTATTCTGGTTGTTTAGTGTTATTTTGAAAATGGCCAATATACTCACATTTCCAGTCAATTTCATTTAGGACCCAACTGTGATCATCACTGAATCTGAACGCTCCCTTGCTTTATGAGGGCCAAGGAATACAGCACAAGTCTGCATGACTAAAGGTACTATAATCTGGACCTTTGTGTTTAACTGATTATTTTTCAGATTAATTCATTTATCATTTGAATTGTAATTTGTGTGAGAAATTTTATGGAAGAAAAATGAGTAAAACACAACGGATAACTGCTTCAGAGGACTAATTGTTCACAGCCCTCACCTTTGTTTCATACATCAGCATGCACCTTTTGTAATTAAATATGTGAAGTTCCTTTGAAATAACATGGCCCATGGAGTATATCCCTGAACTGCCTGCCCAGATACACCTCCTGGTAAATGAGATAACCTGGGACTTGTGGAATCCAGAGAGTATTTTTGGACGTGGTACTGACTGGAGTGCTACTACTTAGCTTCCTGAACCCTTTCTTTTATCTGACTCCCCCCAAAAAGCAGCTTGGTTTTACAGAAGCTTGAATGCATTTCATTGGCCTGAGGCGGGCTGACACTTAGGGGCTGCAACAGAACTGGCCAGTCTGTGCCTCTTGATCTGCATGTGGCTCTTTAACTATTCAAGTACCACTCCTGTGCTGGCTGGCACCCAGGCTGTGGCGTAATCCCTGCTCTCAGAATCAGTGAATCAGCGAGAGCCTCTGAGGCCCAAATATTTCTCTGGCCTCTGCCTGTTTGCCTAGCTGAGCCCCATTCCTTGGGTGAACTCATCACCAGCCTTTCTGAACTGTTCCCATAGCCTCATTGCTCCAGAACAGGATAGGCATCTTGAGGCTTTCAACACAGTGATGTTTTTGATGAGACATTTGGAGGGCTGAGGAGATCAGACATTCTGGGAAAAGACTGAAATAATCTGATAGGTTATGGTTTTAAATTAGATCTTTCCCTCAACCACAGTAAATCTTTCCCAAGCCATATGATCATCAAATTACCAATACAAATGGGAATACAATTAATAGTGGTACCATATCTTTATAGGGAGCATCACATTTTTTGCCAGGAAGGCATACCTTTTATTCTATTAAACTGAGCAGAAGTCTTCTCCTGGGCCTCGTCTTCTCTGTATGGTGCCATCTTTTCAGGAATACATCATCATCAGAGTGCTTTGTCCCAGTGATGTATTACACTAATACATCTGTTGCTTTAATGATATATAAGTGTAATTCCTTATCAGAGTGATGCATACCAATGATCTATTACTCAAAAGGTGGTGCCATTCAGGAATGAAAGAATTCATGGACATATTCAGTATAATTATACAGATAAAAGCCAACATACATTACACTGGAAGCTGCTTTCATGGAACCAAGAACACCAGTATTATGCTAGCCTGTTCAGTGCCATTTTCTAGTGCCATTGCACTGGATTTGTAATGCTGAGGTTGTTACATCTCTTTTAAACCTGTTAAATATACTAAGAGCAACTACCATTAACCTCGGGTCACTGTGAAGCAGACTGTATCCAGTTACATTATTTTTACTATATAGTAGTACAGTACTTACTTATCCGTAACCATATGAAACCAAGTAACATTAACCTCCAGATAGTCTGAAGAACATATCATATCTCATTATAATAATCTGGGCTTCATCCTTTGCTTGACTTTAATTACTGTCCATTCTCAAACATTTTTGATTACATGACAGTTGAACTTCAGCCTGTCATTAACTATAGGCCTCTTTAATATCAGCCTTTATTTTCTTTACCATTACATTTTTTTTCATTACTTCAGCCACTGAAAAACAGATTAAGTCAGTCTCATTTACATTGTTCTGTGTAATATGTTAATTAAACATTTCAAAACACTATCCAGAGATTGTGGCAAAAAACAAGTTCTACTTTCTATTTTTTAAACTTTCACTGTAAAGAAGGGTAAAAAATATAAACTGATGATATAAAAAACTCAGAGCTTTTTCCCCTGTGCCTTAACTTTCTCACTAATTGAGTCCAAGCTAAAGAGAAAGACAATCAGAACCACATTTTGGCTTGTGGTAATTTAACTGAGGTATAAAGTATTGATTAGCTTATTTACTTTTCCTCTAAATACGCTTTACTCCGAAGTATGAAGAGTGTTGCTTAGTAGAACACTAAGACCTCTAACTTGTTTCAGCTCATCAGAGCAGGGGGAGGTGTGTAGGTACCTCTAGAATTTATGCCAAATAATCCAACACAAAACAATTAGTAACTTACGTACTGACAGAAACGAGGGAGAAAAGGACAGGCAAAGTATTTATAGTATGTAAATACTGCATTTTTTTTCCTCTTTACTTTCTCTTCTGTTATCTTCAACTTCATTGCTAGTGACAGGTATAATTTTAATTTGCAGAGAGGGTTGCTAAAGCAACTTTCAGGAATGTATTTAATCAGGTGGTAAACTGAATTCAGAGAAGCTATAAATGGGGATACAGTATGATGGATGCAGAACATCCTACTCTTTACATTCCTACTCCTCCAAGTTCACTCAGCTGACCTGTGACCTTCCAGTTTGGAAACTGCTGACCCAGATCTTTCTCCTGCCCCACGGGGGTGGGGGGATGAAGGAGCAGAAGCTGTAAGAGTCTGATGCAAGTAAACTGCCCTTATCAGTAGAGCAAGACTGAGTAGAATAGCTTGTGTGTTATAGAATGGCTAAAGCAGAAGGTGGCATAACAGGTTACAGTAGAAGGTGAGGTCTGTGGCTGTGTAAATGAGGCAGCAAGACACAGATCAGTGCAGAACTCCTGGGGCATCAAGTGGCAGTGGCACTGGTGGGGCTTTTCTGTCAGAAGGCTTAGCACAGCCAAACTAAGCCTTGGCTCGTGAAGTGTCAGTGTCTGAGAGGAGATTGCTATAGCTGAGTGTCCCAGTCATCGTCCTGTGAAACACTGTGGTGTTTTTTTTTTTCTTTTTATACTATAATCTCACTTATAATGTAGGAATTCATAGGTAGGGCTATGCTACCTGATCTCTGTCAGAGGTGGAAGCAGCCTGCTAATAGAGCAATGCAGGAAGTATGGCTGCAGTGAGAGTCCTTCAGCAAGAAAAAGGGACAGATTTAGTCTGATCAAGAAGCCTGCAAGTTACCTAATTGCATCTTGGGGGGTGAAGGGGGAAAGGCATCCTCTTTATCTGGCCTGAGAAACCCTAAACCTCAGTAGGACTGACCTCCGGGGCCAGGCTAGAAATCGATATTTTACCTGAAAGTATAATTGCTCAAGTCACTGGACTAGGATATTTGCAACCTTTCCTGCTCTTCTTATCTGAGGAAACTGGTTGTTTCACTGAGTATTTACTAGGACTCAGCACTCCTGAAAGTCTACTAGATCTGGCAGCCGAAGTTTCTGTAGTGTTGGCCTCCTGGTTGTGGTGCATCTAGTATGTTTCTTGTAGAAGTCTGATGTATCATCTGTCTAATAATGCCTTCCAAAGCATTATTAGCAAACACAGTAACTGTTAATTCTGATAAACTGCAGGTGAGCAAATAGACCTGTGTGTAACTTGCTTTGTGTGCTGAGCAGTTGGAAGGGACAGATTTGGCATGGGAAGAGAGACTAGCAGGAGGGCTTCTGATACTGTTGCTCTTCTTATGTACATACTTACAGACCTTATGCAATAACATACACATTAGCAGCTTGTGATATGTAATATATTTAGGGTCACAACAGTCTAGTCAGGTAGGGAGTGTGTTAGTCTTTTCTTAAGAGATGGAGATCTGTGTGGAGAAAGAGAATAGAGTGAAATGCTTAATAGTGTACGACTGCCTAGAGGACTGTAGGCAAAGTGTGTGGTCTTACCCGGCATGGCTTTAGTGGCCATTCAGTCGTAGGCAGCCCTTGTTTTCTGCTTTAGAGGTGCAGTTTGCGGGGTCTTTGGGAACCCATCTGAATGATGAGTGACTTTGGGGTTTTGTTTTTCTGAGTTAATTTTAGCAACATCTGTTGTCCAATCTTGTTCACTGTGTGCTACACAAATGCTTTTGCTAGTGTGGTGCAGAAAAGGAGGAATGATAGACAAGGTGGGTGGCAATTGCTTACATTTGCTCAAAGTGTACTGCCACTGAGTGTCAAATCATGCCATGTTAGTAGGCTGTGTCAGATTATGTGTGATGGCTTAGGACACAGCACTCCTTTTAGTTAAATGGCATTCCTTTTAGTTAAATGAATGATGAAATGCTAATTGATTTTTAAGAGTTGGAGCTTGCCTTTAAGCTAGGTTTAGCTACCTACAATTTGATGTTTTGGGCTGAACCAGTCTTTCAGTTCCCTCTGTAGTCCATGGCGAGCAAGGCTTCTCCAGAGAAATTCATCCTACCTTCCACAAGATGGAGAACAATTGCCAACTGGTAGTGTTTAACTCTTTCTTTTGACAATAGGTAACCTAGAAATCTAGGTTACATTAAATGACTAAGTCTATCATAGTGAAGACTAGCAGAATTTGCATTTGCTATCTGCTGCCTAAAACTCCCCAAGGCTGGTATCTTCCCTTAATTTCAAAAAGCTTTGAAACAAAATCTGGCACTATTACATGTCTGAAACTCTGTCGACAACAAAGTGGCTATATTAGCTGGAATTGGTTTGAGAGAGGAGAACTGTGAGGTGACACATAACCCCTGACAGCATATGTGTGTTCCTCTGGTACAGGCTGCTACCTACACAGCACAGTCCCTGGCAAAAGCTTAGTATTTTACCCTACGTTTTGTGTTTCTTAAAACAGAAGAAAACCCCCAAACCCAACCTAGGACAGTAAGACTGCAAATCCGAACTAGAAAATGGTAAGGCAGAAAGTGAAACCAACAGAACAGAAGCAGGAGGAGGGGGTGCCAGGACATCAGAAACGGGTCAGCAACCTCTTAGGCTGGATCAGGAGCAGCTGGCTGAGTTTGCCTGACTGTGTCTTAGCACCTGGACTGCAAAATGCAGTGGCTAAGGTGAAAGTACATGATTAATTCTGCTGATTCTGTAATGGGAAAATTGACTTCTGGCAAAGGGATGGAAAGAGCAGTTGGGGGTAGTAAAGTGGCTCAAGTCTTGGAACAATTTGCTGTGGTGCATAAGAGCTAGAATCATTAGCCTCTATGAGCAAAACCGCAGCTATGAGCAGATCAGTGAGGATTTTGGCATTGATTAAATTGGGACCGGGATTTCACTGTAATTACTAATTATGGCAAACATGCAACAGTTGTGCTGCTGCTTGGAGCTGAACTGTTTGCTTCTGGGTTTGTTGGTTTTTTTGCCAATGATAGAAGCTGGTTCCTTCCCTCTCCCAGCTTTTCAGCATGGGAAGCAGGGCTCATAAATCCCTGTGCTACTTGCTTTTAACATGTGTGACTTAAAAAGTAGGATTTGGCTGATGAGGATAGATGCATGGAAGGAGCATTCAAGCAAATGAATGGTGAGTTCTGCATTACTTTCCTCTTCAGCCCCTCAGGTGCTGCTTGCTGACCTAAGTGCATTAAATAACTGCATAAAATATTTGTGGATTACCTCTCAGGTACAGTAGAAAAAACTGATTTAAAAAAAAAAAAAAAAAGGACTTGTAGCAGAAAAGGGTCTTTCTATAAAATGCTGGTACTATGTCAGTGGTAATACAGGCATTCTCATCTCATGTTGACATGATAGCCGTTTCTGTTTATAGATACTTCTTCAGGAGGTTTGGTGGTTTTTTTTTTTTTTTTTTGATTGGTTGGTTGGGGTGGGTTTTTGGTGTTTTTTTTGTGTAGAACAGCTTTCTTCTGTTTCTGGTCTAGCTGGTCTCCAGAGAGCTGTGATAGTTAGTAAAAGATATATGAGCCTAGAAAACAAGTTCAGAGAACTGGTGGCTTCATCAGGACGATTGAAAAGAAACTGTTAAAATTTGAGGTTATGCCTATTAGGAAGTCTGAGGAAAAGCTGTTTTTCATTTGGAAAAGAACACTGTTTGGGAAAAGTGTGCAGAGGACTGTTGATTTATCAGAAGTTAGTTTTTTCTAGCAATGTTGACTTAGCTGACCAGCTGAATACCCCAAATCAAGTTATATATGTACTGGCTAGTGGGCCCATCTTCTAAAGCAGAACAGGAACATATTTGGTAGGACTTCAACATCAGGATTTGATTTGCATTTTTCCCTAACACCCACTCCTGAAAAAAAAAAAAATATGCTGAGGTGTTCTACAAAACGAGAGGAAAACCAATACTTTGATCAGCTGCACCTTGTAAGTCTTGGTCACTGAATGCCTGATTGCCACCTGAGTCTGTGCTGGAATGACAGCTGGCATACTTTATTTTCTGGTCTGCCTGGTTTCCTTCAGAAGGAAACTCATGCTTTGAGAGGCAGAGAGACTGGTGACTAGGAGAACTTCCTTGCAGTGAAGATGCAGTCTGTGGCAGACGGACAGGAAGATAGCTGAAGACTAACAGTGAAGTCCTGTTATTTTAACTCCTTAGCATTTGTCCTAAATCTTTATAGGATGTTTCCATCAAAAACACCCAGGAAAAGTTATTACTATTTCTGTAGAAGAGAAATAAAACTGACCTGTTGAAAGTGGTGGTGGGGAAGATACAATGAATTGCCCCACACTTCTGTCTGCCCAGACTGTGCTCAGGGGCTAGTATTCAACCGTTTTTACCAAAAAAAACCCCCTGAACCTACCCAGCTCCCTTCCCCCCAACCTAAACCTTACCTACATCTAAAACTGCAATCGGGGGAAAAAAGTCTCAGCTGTTATTTATTTTTGCAAGCACCTAAGCTTAGCTTTCACTGTTAAAAGTTTTCCAGATTCAAAATGAGACCAAACTGTAGCACACAGTTTGACCAGAGATTGTGGTTTAGCCTTGTCTGAATCAAGATGTCCACCAGCCTCCACTGATGGAGGCAGTGGTAAGCGATTGGGCTGCTCAGAAAAAGCATCAGTAACTACTGTTTTCTTCCAGGTCAAAGGAGCAGAGGAAAAGCGAAGAAGCTAGAAGAAGAGTTGATAACACACAGTCTGTCATACTGCAGACCACTGGTTAGTGAACTCCGGGATACAGGTGAGCTAAGTTCAGTTTCTTAAATGAACTGGTTCTAACCTGTAACTTACTTTATAAAGTGTGCCTATATTACCTGATATCTGGCTATTTAGGATGGGGAAACTTGTTGAGGAAAATGCGTAAACAGCTAGTAAGAGTAAAATCTGTTTTCCACTTGCCCTAGGCAGCTTCTCAGTGTGTGGGCTGGTCACAGATCTGGTTCAGAGGCACCTACAGTCATGAGCTACGTAGGGACCTCGGTAGCTTAATACAATTCTGGATTCTGCCCTAGAGGTGAGACTACAAAAACACCTTTTTATTTTTTTAACTGTTTTTTCTGTATTTGTGCATTATGTGGTGCTTTTTCTCACATTCAAATGTGACTGCATCAGCAATGCTATTGCTATGACCAATTTAATAAGATGAACAAGTAGAAGGTGCTGAGCTGAGGAAATCACTCTCTGTTTTCAGTGGTAAACGTAGCAATTTTCTAGATGCTCAGTAAACGGTCATTAGAAAGATAATAAAAATGGTAGAACTAAAAAAGGTTAGTAGTGACAACTGAAAACTTGGCTCTTGAATCCAGGATAAGTTGGCACATTCAGAATGACTCCTTTATTTCCAGTGTGCGTCCTCCAGTTCAGAACTTTAAAAACCCACTGGTTTAGGATTGTACTGACTATTGCAGGCTATTGAGTTACAATGGCATAATGAGGTAGCTGACTGTGTGCTTGTCTCATCTTTGGCACATTTGAAGCAAAACAAAGGTATTTTAGTCTAACACATTGTACTTGACATTGTAACAGTCTAAGAGGGTGTGGAAGAGCAGATAGGGAAGTTCAGCTGATGAGCAGCAATTTACTAAACCACAGTAATTTACCACGTGGGATTATCTATAATCTATATCCTAATTGTTGCATCTAATTCTTTCTCTGACGCTGCTATGGAGTGTGTGCATTTTAACAGCAGTTGCTCTCTGTGCTTTCCTGGTGGGTAGTAACGTTCATGAATACCTTATGAAGAAAGCTCTGGGGCAGAAATTCAACCACCAAAAAAGCGTTCTGGTAGTACAATGGTTAACAGCATTAGTATTTACACTTTTTTACTGGTTTGAGCTTAATAGGTGAAATTCATAACCGCTCTAGAGGAGTGTCACTTGCATCTTCTGTGTTAATTCGCATCTTCTGCATTAATAATGAGCAGTTCCGCAGCTAAAGCCACATGAAAATAGCCCAAGTGAAAGCTACTGCTCAAGTCCAGTGGCAAATCTTGCATGGTATCAGACTGGGGAAGCTCGTGAGGTGTGAAGGGACAGACAACAGCTTTGGTTCACCAAGAATCTAGTAATGTGGGGAAATTCTAGAAGTGCAGGTGGGCATGCTGTTGTACTATCTTGTTTTCTTTAAAATGTTGCTACTCATGTTGTAGTTTTAATTAAGCAAAAGGAAAAAAGTTGGCTGCTAAACAGAGCATCTTTGAGCACATGGTGAGGCACAAATTGAGTCACACAACCTACCAACGAGTTTGGGTTATTTTTAAGATGGCATTGATTAATAATTCTGTGCTGGGGGTTTGGGGGGTTTTTATTTGTTGGGTGTTTTTTTTTCCTAATTCTTGTGTTAATTTACTCAAAAGCTGACGTTACAACAGTTTGCACAATATGGTAGCTAAAGGCTTGCCTGAAGTTTTGCTTTAATCATCTAATTTTTAGTGATTCGGCATATTTAAGGAGCAGAAATAGTAATGTAACACAGTTATGTGTATTTCCAGGGGACTTGTTTTGTTTGGGGTTTTTCAATGGCACTTTTTTTAAACACAAAGGAAACTAAACATTTCCTCTGAATGAAGAAGCCTGGGTCCATCAAAACCATGTTAAGAATCCCTGTAAGAATCGGAGGTAAAAACAGAAGAAGCAAGGAAAGCTGAAGTTGGGGCCGGAATCGCCCCAATAGCCTCCCTATTCGCAACACAATGGGGCATATCCTTAACTCATTTGTAAAAATGCTGCCGTTTTGCATGCTAATGAGGTGACTTACAGCCCCCTTCACCTATCACCTAGACGTCCCCGTTCAAACGCGCCTTTGGCCGTCCTGGCAGGGCACACAGCGATGCCTGGCACACAAGGCCCGTACCGCTGCCTTCCGGGGGCCGGGCCGCGCTCAGGAAGCGCCTGGAAGGGTGCCCCGGCGGTGGCTCGCCGCTCCCACCGGCACCAGCCGCTCCCCACCCCCGCAGAGCAAAGCCGGCCCCGGGGCCAGGGGAGTAGAGAGGGGTGCCTGCCGCCGCCTCGTTCTTAAAGGCAAAGGCGGGAGCCCCTCCCCGGGACGGCCTGCTGCCGGGGGCGGCCTGCTGCCGGGGGCTGCCGTGTCAGAACGGCACCCCTCAGGTCTCGGGAAAGAGACCCACAGAGCCAAAGGAACGCTTTGGAAGAGTCGGTGCTGCTATACGTGCGCTGGCTCTTCTCACCTGATGCCAGTTTCCTTCTGTTCAAATGCATCAAAAAAAGGTGTGGTGGGTTTCAAAGGGTAGCTGTGTCTTGGGGTGATGTGAATGATGAGCTTGGTCTTCCTTAGTAAGATGTAAGAATCACTTAAATTCATGCAGGATTTTTATTCCTGCACCTGTAAAAAAAGTCACTATCTTATCTTCAGTAGTCTTAACCTTATCACTAGGAAACAAGTATTGGCCTATAACCTAATCTTTCTGCATTTGTGACTTTGTCATCCTTTGCATATTGACACAGCCTTTTCCCTTGGCAGACTTTCTTCCTTTTGTGAGAAGGATTTTGAATACAGGAGTTAGGATGTTGCCTGTTGTAAAGGACAGGTGAGCAAGGCCTGAAGAGTTTCCTGGCTCTTGGATGTGGGCCAAGAAAGAAACACCTTCACTCCAAGTGTCTGATAGTATAGCTGCCTCAGTCTGGGTTCTGAAGAGGTGCAGTCCCTTAGGACAGAGCTCTAAAGGGTAAGGCCCTTGAGGATTCTTTAATTTTCTTTCTGCTCCTAATGGTGTGGCAAAATCACGTTACCACTTCGTATATAAGACGGCTTTCCTGTGCCAGTAAAAACCTGAGGCTTGGTTGTACAAGGAGCAGCTAAAAAGAGTAAGACACTCAGTAGTATGGGAAGCCCCACTGAGGACAGTGTCACTGAGATAATGGGAGACTTTAACGGGGCCTGGAGATGAGCAATTTGTCAGAAAAGGTCAGTTTGAAAAGTGTAGACAGCCCGTTTTGAAAGATACTGGACAGAGAAGTCTTTGTACTACAGGAAGTTGTTGAAGGCACAGCAGTTTGGAGGTGGGAAAGAGTTTGATAAGGACGTTTGATTTTTAGCAACAAATTAAGCTAGAAGCTTTGAATTAGATAGGATGGTTGATAAGAGGAAGAATATAAAGTTTAGATATTCGTGTAGGTTATAAGAATGTTCTGGGGCAGGATGAAGGGGAGGGATGTGCCTCAGTCGTAAAGATAAAATGGGAGAAATGGGAAGGAGTAAAAAACTGGATGAGGCAACAGTTCAGAGGTATTTGGGGAAGAGAAAGGCCCCTAAGCTTAAAAGGTTCATAAGTTAGATATTCTCTCAGATTATTTCAGTCAGCTGAAATATTTGAGCCATCAAACCAAAAAGTGTTAAGACTTTCCTTGCAACCTAAAATGTCTTCATCTTTTTAGCATCTTCTGGGGGTTTTTGAGTAGTTTGTGGGTGATGTTTAATTTTGTTTGGTTGGTTTTTTGTTTTGTATTTTGGAACCTGGAGTATCTAGCTCCAGGTAACTCATTGGACTTTATTCTTTTTAATATATAGGCACTGAGAGCATAAAGCAGGACCTTTGGTAAAAGACCATGTGTTGTAAAGATTTCCAACAATGTCAGCAATGAAGAATGCCAGTCTTCATATTTTTATATTCTCCAATGAAGAGTGTGATAAGCTCTCAACATTTTTAATAAGTTGATTAAAAGCTATGGAAGGGAGGGAAATAAGTTGGGGTCACACTTGACCCAGCTTCCTTGATTAGCATACTGAGATGGGCAGCAGAAGTAATTCTGTCTGATGTGGTATCAGAGCTGTGGGGACTGGAGGGTTGTATGAATCGTATAAACCTGATAAGCCCTGAACAGGAGTGTTCCTGTTATATTTTCTGCATTACTCTTCTCCGCTGAGCAGACTTTTTTTTTTTTTTTTACACTAGCAGATCAGAAAGATGTTCCACACTGTTTCTTCCTAATCTCAGTTCCACTGGTGCTGTTTTCTCTTGGAAAGCTGCACTTGAGTACCTTCCTGGCCCTCTTCCCAATTGTTTTGCTACTCAGCTGATGAGTTAAAAGCCACTGATTTTGCTTTTTTCCCCCCATGTAAATGAAAGCATCCCAGTACCTCCCCCCTGAGTTGACTTGATTCAGCTCTTGTAGGGTTCATGAGGCAGCCAAAATGTTTTATTTCTGGTGCCTGCTGTTCTTGGTGCTTTGGGGTAGAGGCCACCTAACTTAATGGTTATTGAGACCAAGAAAGCTTACTTGTTTTCTCGTGAGTTGCCATTCAATACATTGGCATGAATAAAACCTCCCAAATGTAATAAAGATTTCCAAGAAAACCCAACTAAAGCATCTTCAATCTGATAGGCCTTGCACAAGTCAACGGCCTTGCAGGACCTCTCCTCTAATAGTCATTCACTTTGATTTATTTTTTTATCCTCTGTTTGATGACCTTCACAAGACTACGTGGGAGATCTGTACCTTCTCTGGCCAGGCAGGAGATATGGTTCAGGCTCCTGCCAGCTACCATCGATTTGGCTTGTGCAAAATCCTCCCCGTGTAGGAAATATGGAAAAAGTACTCCTTCCTTTACTTTAAGAACATTTCAGCTTCTCTCTTCCCCACTTTCTTCTTTAATACAAAAATGTGTGTGTGTTCTGGGACATATACAAAGGAATAAACAGATTCACTCAAATGTTTTCTAGTATATTCTTCCATTTTCAAACCCTCAATTCTTCATCCATACAGTTCCTTTTCGAGGAGGGAGCCATACAGAGGGGCAAACCACCTGCCCCACAACTCCTTCATTTTCTTAGTTTGTTGATCCAGCTGGGGGGAGAGAGGTGTGGGAGAGTGTCTTGCGTGGGACCGTTACTCCCTCTGCAGGCAAGAGCACGCTACTCTGCTGAGAAGCCACCATGACCTCTATGCAGCGCCTTAAGTCTTGAAAAATGCTGCTGGAATCAACTGGTGTTTCTCAGCGTGCAGCAGTATCCGTATCTGTCCCAACATCTAAATGAGGAAAAAGAGTAACAAGAAGTCAAATTATATGGATAGCTCATGATTTTTACTTAGATGAAATAGCAGCCTTTAGGACTAGCAGCCAACATATATGAGGGGATGTACGAGTAAGCTGTATGCTTACTGGGAAGAGAATTGCACAAAGGAAAAATGGGTGCAGGTTAGCAAGAAAAGCAATTAAATCTTGTGGCTGCATCACCTATGGATCAGGTATGTGTTGGTGATAATGATTTGCTGGGAACAGCAGCCTTAAAATTCTACATGTAGCTTCGTTACTGAACTACCATGTGCTGCTGTTGAAAGCAGAGTGCATGTCCCCAGCTGAAAGGTGGAGGTAATGATGCTTTGCAAACGTCTAAGAAAAAAAAGACAGCAAACTTCCGGTGTATGCATTTTAGAGGGGTTAAAAAAACAGGCACTCTTCTACCTGCTCTGCAGTTATCTTATAGCTTCATTTGATTTCTAAAATCTTCAGGGTAGGAACCATATTGAGGGAAGAAGAGTGAGGGAGTAAAACACCAACTGTGGTTTTGGAATGATTAGTGAATGTTTTCTGTTAGGAAGTGGCTCATAAACCAGTAGGAATTTTAAAAATAAGTATTTGGACGTGAAAGAATTCTGGATATCATAAGGATATTTTCAGGGAAGAGTCCTAGTAGCTTAAAAAGCAGAGTGGAATATTTGTACTCTGTAAACTACTCCTATAAAACCAGACATGAATACCATGTTTAGGAAACAGTAAATGCTCAAGTTACAATACTTTCACAGGACCGTTTATGTTGGGAAGGTCCTCTTGAGATCATCTAGTCCAGCCTCACTGCTCAAACAGGGTCAGGTAGAGCAGGTGGTTCAGGCAACCTCTCTGGGCAACCTGTGCCAGTGTTTGACCATCCTAACAGTAAAAAAAAAAAAAGTTTTCTTGTGTTCAGATGGAATTTTCTGTTTTGGTGTTTGTTGTTTTGGTTTTTATTTGTGCCCATTGCCTCTTATCCTGTCAATGGGCACTGCTGTGAAGAATCAGGCTCTTCGTGCCGGCCCGTTAGACAATTTTACAAATGGATAAGATCCCCCCAAGCCTTCTGTTCTGCAGGTTAGACAGTCTCAGCTCTTTCAGCCTCCTCTCATATGACAGATGCTCCAGTCCGTTAATCATCTTTGTGGCCCTGTGCTGGACTCGCTCCAGAAGGTCCAGATCTTTCTTGTACCAGGGAGCCCTGAATGAGACGCAGCACTCCAGGTGCAGCAGTGCTGAGTAGAGGTGCAGGATCACCTCCCCAGACCTGTTGATGACAATCTTCCTAATGTTGGCCTTCTTGGCTGCAAGGGTGGTCAGCTTGTTGTCTGCCAGGATCCCAAGGTACTTCTTGGCAAAGCTGCTTTCCAGCTGGTAGACCCCTGGGATGTGCTGATGCCTTGGGTTATTCCTCCCTAGATGCAGGACTTTATTTCCCCTTTTGAACTTCATGAGATTCTTCTCAGCCCACTTCTCCAGCCTGTCAAGGTAGTACTTCTGAAAGGTGGTACAACCATCTGGTCTGTCAGTCACTCCTTCCAGTTTTGTATCAACTGCAAACTTGTTGAGGGTGCATACCATGGCTTTTTTTGTGTGGAAATGTAAACTTCTTCTCTCCAGGCATTACCTCTTCGCCTTTCTTCCTGCTCATGAAGTTTTGTGCTACTCTGTGTGATTTTTCACTCTTATTAGTCTACTTCTTATGGACAAATAATTTGCATCTTACTGTAAACTACAAATGTGAAAACACTGGGTGGCCTTAGTGTTGCTGAAAAGTAGGGACTAGAAACAGTATTTTCATCAAACCGTGTCAGCAGGGGTTGAGGAGACTAGACTTTATTCCTAGTATCTCAAAAGACAAATAATCTTTTCCTCTGTGCTGTTCAGTACATGGGGAAGTGCCAATGCAAGAAGATATTCCCTACAGGAGGGGACTGGACACATGACTTCATGCTCAGCACGCAGCGGTGACAGCAGGCTGACTTGCAGCCCAAACCCTTCTGCCTGCCAGTAGGTGAGGGCTGATGACTGAGGACATGCAGCATGGTGAAGCATAGCTAAATGCCATGTGAAATTCATCACACCAGGCAGGTGAAGTCTGCTAGAAGCTTGATCTCCACGTACTCCTCCTCTCCCTTACCTTAATGTGTTTCTTTTCCCTGGAAACATGAGAGCTCAGTGCCACCATACTTGTTTGTCTCCCAATGGCCCTTCTAGTCTCTCTCACCTTTATTTATGCTGTTAAGGTATTGCAAAGAGGGCATAGTTGACATCAATACTGCTAACGTCCACTTCTGTGCCTGCCTTCCTCCTGGTGTATTTCTGATAAGGTGCTATGTCAGAGAGAGAGAGAAGATTTTGGTAAATGCACAGTCTTAGATGGTAGATGAGCTCCTTGGGATCTTGCCATTTCTCGGTGTCCGGAGCAGTCTCGGTATTACTCTAGTGTTTTAACAGAAAACTAGCTAGTGAATTGAGAAACCAGAATTGATTTCCCTGAGGAATTTGCCACCTTGCTGGTGCAGCAGACTCTGCTGCTCAACGTGTATGTAACAAGGTGTTTAAGAACTTAGACACACTTTCATTTAGCAAACAGCTGTGGCTTAAAATGCTATTGCTTTGCTGCTTAACTAAGCTGCAAGACTTCACACTGAAGCAGATGAGGAGGCCAAATGCATTCTGTTTTGCCAGTTTGGGGGTGGAGGCAGTTAGCTTCTCCAGGAGGGTGGTAATGTCTTAAACTATGGCGGGTGTTTGGTAATGAGCATGTACCTAAACCTTCAATTAACCAGTGACTAACAAAATGTTAAGCAGAAGCAAAATGACAGAGGGAGTGCTCTAGGTCTCACTCTGATTTAACTTAAACCATTATTAGGATGGGGTAAAGCTATTGATTTGAATACATTTAAATGGAGAATGAAAAATGGTGCAAAAAGATCAGGATTGGAGCAGATATTTATAATTTTTTATTTCTACATTTGTAACTGTAATAGCCCTGAGCTAAGTGTTCCAGTCCCCAGTTGACTAAACAATTTTTTTTCTTACCAGTTCAGAAGTTGCTTAGTATTTTATGTTGTAAAATATTTATTTTTTCTATATTTAATCTGTACTGGGTAAGATGTTGTTGGTTTGGATTTGGAGGAGAAATTCTGCATTTCAAGTACCTGTAGTCTAATAGTCATAGGCTCAAGTGAGGTTTTTTGCAAAAATGTGCTTACAGAAATGGAGTGTGAAGAGGTGGTATAGTGAATTATGGAATTGAAAAGCCGACTGCACTTATGGTAGGATAAGAGTCATGAAGAAACATCCCATAATATTTGAGTAGCAACAAAAAGATGTGGACACTAATTTAGTCCCTCTCCAGACCTATAGACAATGTATTTCTGGCCTGCAGAACCTAGGATTATATATCAGCATGGGTTTAAGGCTAGCAGCTTTAAGTATTGATTTTTTTTTTTCCTTGAAATTAGGAGCTATATCACCTTTCCTAGGTAGTGTGCTATACTAACAGCTGAAAAAATATAAACACCATGGTTCTTCTGAAGAAGTATTAACAGAAATTGCATTTCAACTAGAATCATCTTGTGTTGAAATTATTATAAAATGTTTATGGCTAGTTTGCTTGCCAGGATTTAGACAATATTCTGAGAAAACCAGTTGTGGTTTAGCTAAGAGATGCAGGATATATTGCACACCTCCTTCTTGGTGCGTTTCCACTCAGGCTGCAACATTGCAGTGGAATTCAGGAGAATTTTGGTCTTGAAGAACATTCCTGATTCAATATGCTGTCTGCTCACATGCATGGCATAGGCAGCTAAAGAATTGGGAGAACACTACCAGTGATTTCAAGGGGTTGCAAGAAGAATTCTTGTCTAGGTTGCTGTGATGGTTCACTGACTGCGGCCCTCTTATTTTTAAGAAGGAAGAGGTTAAAAACTTTGGGGAAGAAGTTGGTTGCCTTTTACAAAAGCTAAAGTCTGTCTGTCATTTAGGATCCACTGGTTATGCAGCTCCACCTCCCACTTGGTAATTGTTTGTTATCTGTCCCAAGGTAATAATCATCAGATAGTAATGACCTCTGATCATTGTTTATTGGCCTTTGTGAAACTGGTTGGTGGCCTTGCCAGTCACTAACTTGTCATTATTTATTATTATTACAAAGCCATTACTTAATGTTATTTGTTTACAGAGCATTTTCAAACATGGATGATGGTATCCATGAGCTGTTGTCCTATGGATTTGTTCATCCCCTTGTGTTTACTTCTTAAATCAAAAAAGTTTGTAATCAAGTCTTGTTTGCAGGATTGATTCATAGTTACTGCTGAGTGTAGAAATATTGACATCAATTAAAACAGAAAAGAGGAGGAGTTTAGGCCATTGAGGATATCCCTCCAAGAGATGTGGGAGAGAGGGTAATTTAGATGAAAAAGTGTGCCTCAGATATTGAAGATACAGAGGCAGTAGGCAAATATCTTCTATGTTCATTAGGAAATTAATCTAAAGATAGGAGTACCATTAAAGAGAGCCCGTGGAGCGTGAATAGTGCTCCTCTGCATGCTCAGGGACACACAGCTGACCTGACCATCATTTTGGTAGGCTGTACTTTAAGCAGAAATGGCCTAATACCACAGTTTGGTTTGAGGCCCAAGAACTGATTAAAATGGTCCCATTTTTCCAATCATTACACTTTTGTAAAAAATCTGAGCCTGGGAACAGAACTCTTTAAAGTTTCAAAGAATAAAGAAAGGATGTCAGCTAATTTTTAAGTTTCTGCTTAGCAATCTTTTCAAGTATTTGCTTCATTACATAAAGATAGTTTGGATGCTAGACACCCTGCAAAGGTTTTAAGAATGTTACATCATTTATTACTGTGTAAAATCTTATTTACTCAATTTGTTTCATTTTTCTTGTGTAAGTGAAGAAAATATTTACTTTGTTCAAAAGTGGTTTCTTAGACTGAACTTAATTCATATGTGTAACTAGGTTTGGTGTTTGGAAGGTGCCATACAATCATTACTTATTAATAGCAGGACCTGCAGAAGCAATGCATTATTTATATTATGTTATCTGTGGAAGAATTGCAACTATTTTCTTGTGTTTGGACTAGAAATGTTCAAATGCATGGTCAGCTGACTTCATTCTTTTTCCTACTATATGACCAAACATATATGGAAGATTATTTTTAAAATGGCATTATGCCCTTAGTCATCTTCCTTAAACCAGTGTAAAGTTAGGACTGATGTGTCTGTGATTTCAATGCAATGGCGATATATTGACTAGGACAATATGTGGAGTAACGCAATTAGCCAGGATAGATACGAAGAACCAAGTTGTTCCCATATAGAGTATTTCCAGGCGTGGGATTAGAAACTCTTCAAAGCTATAGTATATAAAGTTTCTCCCTGATAATTCAACCATCCGGATTTCTTTCACTGCAGAACAAGCTTAGGGCTTAGCCCACTAAACTCTTAGGCAAACTGTTGGGACGCCTATCGAAGCCAAGGTCACCCTCTGAGAGATTTAGTGCTGCTCTTGCCAGTCCCCATGGCCCTTTCAAAGAGCTGTGTTCCTGTAGTGTCTTTGCTGCAGCCACCTCAACTTCCCTAAAGGGGGTTTCAAATGATGGAGGGGGAAAAAAAAACCAAAACACACAGCATATTGTAAATTAATGTTGACATTGTCAGCATTAATTTATGCCAGAAGTACATGAGGAATAGAGGGTGGAAAGAGTGATGGTGCAGAATGCAGCGTTTCCTACATCCTGTTCTCCTAGAGCACCTGAGGAAGGGCTGCCGCAGCAGGGGTGGGTGATAGCACAGAGCCAGTACTCTTCCCCTTTCTGAAATGGCTACTTTGCGGCCTCCTGCACAGATAGGATCATTCAGATGGACAGAAAGCCACTGCTCACAAAGCTGGCTTAGTTCAACACAATTGCTATTAGAGTGTATTTAAAAAATAATTAAGAAGGGTTTAGCACTGCAACTCTTACTAGTGAACAAAGTTCTGTTGCTAGTCCCAGGCATGTCAAAATTGAGGTTTGTGAGCAATAGTAAAGAATGCCTCTGATATTTTTGGTTATCATTACTTAATGCTGTACAAATCTCAAAAACCAACGTAATCTGAAGAACTGAAGGAAAAGACAGGACCTCAATATTCTGAGGGAATTCTGACTCTGGTACTCTTGATCAGGAGTAAGTGTAAGGTAGATGTTTGAATTAATGTGCAGCCCTGTTTCTGTCAGTTACACGTTTTGGTTTTTATTTCTGGATTAAAAATAAGTAAATCTCTCCATGAAAATGAAGTATTTTAGCTGCATTGTGAGATGATAAACCAGCTGAAGTCAGGAGTCTATTTTATCTCAGTAGAAGTGTACTCTGCACACGTGGTTTTAAACTCAGAATTGCACGTGTGTGCCAGCAAACCTGAGATTCTCATATATATAATCTTTTAAATCTTACTTAGTTTTTTTTCCTGTAGAAAAGATAATTATGGCTTTAAAATGGGTACAATATTATTTGAAAGCATTCTAACTGGAGGTGTTTAAGAGTGTAAGCTGACTGTTTAAAAGACTTAGGTTGCAAATCTGCTGGTTTGTGTTTTCCTAGACAATTTTTTTTTTTTTTAAATAAAGTATTTTGAGGTTAGGATAAAAAATGATGTGATAAAATGATGAGTCAGGTTGTTGAAAGCAAAAAAAATTCTAACAGGTATACATGCTAGAATAATGTATTTTTTTTTATTTTTGCAACATCTGACTCATGATTTCGATTACGTATTCTGCCAAGTTCAAAGTTTCCTTACACAAAGAGAGCGCTATAGAAACAACCCTGTTTCAAACCATTCTACTTCAATTGTAGTAACAGGTTTTAGAGTTTAAATCATTAACAAACTCTGTGTGAACTTTTATCCAAATGACTGCAAGTCACAAAGAGAGCACTTCTCTTTCACGAAGTACCTTTTGTGCTTTAGTGAGACCCAATCCCTCTTCTATTTTTTTCCCCCACCTTCATGTCTGTCTTTGAAGAAAGATGTGTGATTTGTGAAGTAATGAAAGTATGTATCAGTTAATGAAAACGGTTATCCTGGCTTCATAATACACTCTGGAATTGCTTCAGGATAAAGCTTCTTATACCTGCATTACAGCAGGAAAAAAAGTAAATTTCAGAAGTCCCCATTGCTGTGTGCACTGTAGGAGTATCGTGTAGCAGTTAAATCAACCATTAGGGGTGACCTAATCTTGATTTCCTCCCCACCTCCCCACACACACACTTCTCAAGGAGTTGTGATTTTCATGCTGCTTGCATTCTTTCCACTTTTTAAAACCTGCACTAGAAAGTGTCAGAACCTTATTACTGGAACAGCTTATCCACGTACTAACTTGCCCACCTTCCTTTCTTGCTTATTTTGTATGCTTAATTTGGGATGGAGGGAGATGTATCTAATCACCCTTTCCCCTTCCCCCCTGCCCAAGTTCAGTTCCAATAAGCCCCTCCGGCCCCTATGCTTTGTGAAGGAATAGCTGAACACATCCAAGAAATTCTGTGGGGTTAGCTTTGGACAAGTACATTTTTTCTAACACAGGAAGACAAAATATCTTAATTTAAAAAAGGATTGTTGTTATTTTCTTTCCCACCAGAAAGGAGATTACAGTGCGGATGGTCGAGACCCACAAATTTCCCCCCCCCACCTCTTTTTTTTTTTTTTTTTTTTTTTTTTAAAGACCGAATTAGGAACCGGGTGCAGGACTGGGGCAGCGCATCCTCCGCCTGAACCCCGCCGGCGCGCAGCGCCGCGCCGCGCCCCGAGCGCCGCGGGGGAGCGGGGGCACCTTCCCCTTTGCTCTGCCCGGGCGTGCGTGTGTGTGTGTGTGTGTGTGTGCGTGTGCCCGCCCGCCGGGGTGTGTGTGTGTGTGTGTGTGTGTCCCTGTCTGCCTCTCGCTGCCTGCCTGCCTGCCTGCCTGCCGCCCGCGGGCGAGCCGTGAGCGCCGCCGCTGCCCTTTGATCCCGGCGTTAGTGTTAGTTAGGGGCCGGGAGCCGCGCGGGGCGCAGCCCTCGGAACCGCCGCGCCAGCCCTCGCCCCGGCACGGCGCCCGCTCGCCCGCCGGGAACACATCCCCGGCCGCTGAGGGATACTGCGACCGGGGACAAGCCAGGTGCACGACCGGGTTGGGGGGGGCGGGGGGGGGGGAGAGGAAAAAGAAAGAGAGAGGGGGAGAGGGAGCCCTTCGCGGTGGCTCCGGGAAAACCGGCTTCAACCCCCTTTCCCCCGGCGAAGAGGGAAAACCTGCCCCGGTTAGCAGCTCCCCCGGGGGCCCCGGCTTTGTGCCTGTCTGTGCCCCCCCCTCCCGGTCTTATTTGATCTCCCGTTAAACCAAGGAGGAGAATGTGAAAAAAGGGGGAAAATGCCCAGGAGGAAGCAGGAGCAACCCAAGCGCCTCTCTTCACGTAAGTGCCCCCTCTTTTTGCCATTTTCTCCTTCCTCTTCTCCCCGTCTCCTTCCCCTCTGCAGCCGCCTCCGTCGTTTCGTGCATTAGTTTAGGGTTACAGAGGTGAAACTGACAAAGACACAGCCTGGGTTATTCCTCTTTTAGGTCTGAGCTAAGGCAGCCATGTTGGTGATGAACAGCCTTGTGCCCTTTTAATTTTTCCTCTCTCTCTCCTTTCCCCCCTTCTTTCTTCGCGTCTCTCGCCCTTTCCTCTCTCTCCTTCCCCTCGCCCGTGATTGTGCATTTGTGCTGGGGGGGGGGGGGGGGGGGGGGGCGCGCGGTGTGGGTTTCTCTTTGGGGCCGGGGGGGGGGGGGTGTCTGTTTTATTGGGGTAGGGAGGGGGGCTAGCACCGGAGGGGAGGGCGGCGAGAGGGGAAGCGGCTGCTGGCGTCTTGTGCGGAACCAGCCGAGAGGTCCGTCCCCGGCTAAAGGTTGCGGCGGGGCTGGGCGGCCCGGGAGCGGGGGGGAGGCGGGCAGCGGCCGCGGAGGGGGCCGGCGGCAGTGGCGGGGGCACCCCGCACCGACCCTACGGCCACCCCGTAGGGGGCCGGGGCCGCTGCCGGCGGCGGGGGAGGGGGCGGCGGGGAGGCAGACCGTGGCAGGCGAGGTCCCTGCAGAGCAGGGAGAGGCGGCGGCGGCGGCGGGCTCGGGGCTCCTCCTGGCCGCAGTGAAATGAAGGGTCAGGCGAGCCAGGCGAGACTCGGGCTTCGGCGGCGCTGCCCCAGACGAGAGCAGCAGAGCACAGGGCTAAAGTGCATCCCGATCCTCCGCCTGCGGGCACCCCGTGCGCACGCACACATCCCCTGACACAGCTCACCCTGCCCTGCTCCTTCTCGTTCCCTCCCCCCTCCCTGCCTATTTTCTCCCCTCTTTGCAAAACAGTTAACTTTTCTGCCGCTCGCTCTCCCCCCCGCTCCTTGTATTAAGCGCTCGGCAGCTATGGGAGAGGGAGGCGGAGGGGAAGGGACCTAAAAATACCCTGCCCCTGCTTGGCCCCAGGGTTGGTTTAAGGAGAGCGGGGGGTGGATGGAGGGGTCATTTGTCTGTCTGCGGCACATCTGCTCGGAGCGTGCCTGCAGCTCCTCCGCGCCGGGCTCGGGGCAGGGCGAGAGCTGAGCCGCCGGTGCCGTAGCCGGGCTCGGTCACCGGGAGTTCACCGGGGCGGCCCCTGCCCGGGGGGGGCGCCGCTGCGGGCGGAGCGCGGACCGTTCCCATCTCCCCCCGCCGTCGTCGTCCCTGTCCCCCCCCCCCGCTATGCAGGCGAAGGAGCTGGGGCAGCGCTTCCCTCCCGCCCTTCCAGCACCGGCACATGGCCCGGGTCTGGGGGTGTCGGGGGGGGGGGGGGGGCGCGGCACTTGCAGCCCCGCAAATATTTCTCTCTCCTTTTCCTTTCCGCCGGAGTCAAGGGCTTGAGTTGTGGTGGGGTTGCCTGGGGGGGGTTTTTGGTGGGTTTTTTTCCTCCATTCCCATCCTCTCGCCGTTTGCCCCCGTGCAGCTCTTTCGCGGTCCGCCCGCTAGAGGAGCCGAGCCGGCAGCCCCGGTGCTAATTCCCCGCGCAGAGCGCCGGCCGGGGCGGCTTGGCACGGTGGAGGCGGCGAGAGCGCGGCGCCCGCCTCTGCAGCGCCCCGGCCCCGGCGCGGCGGGCGGGGGCAGGGGCCAAGCCCGGTCGCGCAGGGCCTTGCGTGGCCGTGGAGGGGCGTTTCGGGGGGGGGGGGGTGGTGGTGGTAGGGGTTGAGCGCCGCCTCCCCCGTTTGGCAGAAGCCCTGCGGGAGCGGGGAGCAGAAAAGGGGCTCTCGGGGCGGGAGGAGGCGGCGAGGCGGGCGCTGCGGCCGGCCTGGCGGCTGACCTTGCCCTCGCCCCCGCCCCGGTGCGGCTGCCCTCCGCCTGCCTCTCGGGCTGACATCAAACCTGGGCTCCATTTTAGCTCGCTCGGGCGTGCCGCTCCCGTGCAACGGCGGCGGGGGCTCGGCTCCGGCGCCGGGCTCGCCTCTGCCCCTGCCTCCGGGTTGCGGCTGAGGCTCCCCTCGGCCCCGACCTCCTGACCGCCCGCGCCGGGGGAAGTCACGGCTTTTTCTGGGCCAAGGAACAATTGCCTTCATTGTGCAAATCGAGTTGTGCGTGTGTTATTTGTTTTGGGTTTGGTTGGGTTTTTTGTTTTTTTTTTTTTTAAATTTTAAATGCACGGCCTAATTTGCAGTTCTTTCAGATTAATTTGTTGGTTCAATTCATGGGAGTTTTTTTCCTGATGTGTGAAACACACACATGCTATATGTCCCACACGAATTTAATGGATTTTATTTATTTTAATTTCTTTGGCAACTAGCTTGCATTGGATTAAAAGCTATTATTTAAGAATAATAATAATAATAATATATTAGATAATTCAGGAACAATTGCAGGGATACTGTTCTAGCCTGCAGTCCTACAGATTCAGAAAATGCCTTTGGTGTGCAAATGCTGTAAATAGTGATTTTTTTTAATTTATTTTTTTTTTTAGCAACATGTTGCTTTAATAGGTACTCAGCGTAAAATATATTTTTATTCTACAATTCCTGCTGGGTTTAGCAATACATTTCTTAGAGGAACAGTGTGTGTATTTTATTGTGAAGTATTAATGATGGCGGAAGAATGTAAAGTGCACCATGCGCATCTAGAAAGAAGATGGCTAATACTGTATTCAACCTTAACGCTGCCCTATTGTGGGTATCACGCTATGATTCACTCCGAAGTTGTGTTACAGGTTGCTGCTGGTGCATGAATGCTCTTCATTGCACCTAAATAATGTAGCATCTTACTGAACCTCTCTGGGATATTTTGGATTCTGTTGCAGTTGTTGGGAAATAAACAGTAAAATGTTGATATACAGAATAATTTACTGGTGTTACAATGTAACTGAGGAAATGTAACTTAGTCTGACAAGTCCTGTGGACTCAAATGTAGCTTAGGTAGGAAGCTGTGTTCTCAGTATCTCTAGGCCTTAATTAATTTCTTATAAATGGTTACGTACCCTGAAATGCACCTGAAGAATGCTGTCACGCTGCTTGAAGTGACAGTATGCAGCTGCTGCTGACCAGGACCCTGATGTTACACTTCTGTCCGTTGACTTCATTGAACAGCCCTTGTGTATATTTAGAGGTAATCTCACAAGAGAAGACTGTACTGCCAAAACGCATGGTGTGGTGAAGAAGTTCTCTGTACAAGAGTTTGTTAGAGAGGTATCAGGCTGTTGCAACAATTTCATTTAGTTTCAAGGGAGTTGCTAGATACTGATACTTCAGTTGTTGAGGGAAAAAAAGATTAATATTGTTATATGCAATAATACTGTATTTCGGTGGCATCTTCTTAAAATGGCAGAGTTCAGGCTGAGCTTCCACTCGCTGGAGTTGTTTACAACATAATTGAGTTTAGAAGGATCTTTTGGAGGTTGTCTGGCCTAATCCTCTGCTCAAAGCAGGACAAACCTCAGGGTTCCATCAGGTGGATGGGCCCTTTGAGACCCTGATATTAACAGGTATTGTAAGCTGAGTTTCTGTGTGTAAGGAAGTCAGGTTTTGGGAACTGTTTAGTCACAGATGCCAGCAGAATGTCTTCACTCACACTCTGTGAAATACAAGAGAAAGTGCATCCTTTTTAATTTAAGATAAAAGTGAATGAGGAAGAGACTTTAGGAGTTCCTGGACGGACAATGGCTCATTCATAGCCAAACTAAGTACTACAGCAGTGTAGAGTCAGTTTACAATGACAGAGTTAGGTCCATAAGTTAAAAATTTTCCCAGTGCGCTTGTGTCTTATGATTACTTTTGGATGCGACTAACTCAGACAATTCATTTTCACTGGAATGTTTAAAGGAATTTTGCTATTCCTTAGTGTGTGTATGTGTTAGAGTTTTTTGTTCTCCTTCAGCTACTTCAGCACTTAGATATTATTTTTTTTTAATCTATTCAGTTAGCATCAGAATCTTTAAAAATGTATGTATAAATACAATTTTACTCTGGTTTTTTTCTCCTTGTTGCCTTACTTTCCATTCTACCTCACGCTATTATTTTCTTTTCTGAGAATTCCTGAAAGTCTGTTTCCCCTGAGCTGCACAAATGTGACTTGCAAGAGTTCAACCTGAAAAGTAAAAGTTTTGGGAAGTTTTGAGGCACTCGAGTAAATGTTTAACATCTAGATCACTACATTGCCTTAAGTGTAGCAATCGATACTCCTTCCATACTCCTGATTCTGTCTGAGAGGCTTGTAAGCAATGCAGTTGGTGAACGAATGCCACAATACCATTTATACAAGGCTTGCATTTGTTAGAAGACTATCAGGCAGAATTAGTTGCTACATTGAGAAGTTTGAACTACTACTACTTTCTGAAGAATGTGTTTAATGTAGGACAAACTGCTATGGGATTTTCTGTTGTATTTATTTTGTTGAAGAAGAAGATGCAGAATTGATACAATAGTAGTTTCAATATTGAAAGCTGGATATGTGATCATGAGGGGGCATAACTCTTCTTGCTTTCATGGTCAGGTATTCTGTTAGATATTCCGGATACTGTGTTGAAGTGTTCAGCTGTTTCTATACAGTAAAAAAAACACCTTAAACTCTGTGAAGCTTTTTATTATATTGTTTTTTTATTGCTGGATTATATCATCAGAGTGTAAAGAAAATACTGTCAAACAAGTAAATTAACAGTGATTTAGAGCGTCCTCCTTTTTTATTTCTGCAGCTTGCTTCATTTGATACTTTTTGATAGCAAGAGAGGATGTGTTAGATGGGTTTTTCAAAAGACTTCCCAATGTCAGAAAAGCCTTTACTATCATTCGGCATTCAAGAGTTGTCTCCAAGACAAAAGGTTCTTGCCAGGAACAGGAATTTTTCTCTCTTAATAGAGTTTATTACTTTACTACCAGACATTGCATGTACAAGGGGAAGCTTTTAACATATTTTCTATTTACTATTTTTAACCTCTTACCGCTGCAGGGACCATGATATAGCTCATTGATGACAAGAAGATCCATGTAGGGAAAATTATTATTCTTAATATGATTAGGTTAATAATTTCACTGCTATCATCATGGTTGTCATGGTGGTACCGTAATGCACCTCTCAAATCAACAGCAGCCTTTTGGTGGATGGAGTAGCATCCACATTACTCCACCTGAAAACACTGTTCTATTTTGTCCCTCTCATGGTAGCAAAGTTGTCGTCGGCTTTTAAGAAATACCTTTTCCTTTTACAGGAATTCTTTCTGACATGTAAAGTTTCTATCTCTTTAAATTTGTATGCTTTTTTAAAATTATTATACATAAAAGTCACTTGTATGAAATCATTCAATGATCAATGTCTACAGCCATTCAGTAGTAGACTATGTCTTAGTATTGTCTGATAGTACAAAATATGAATAAATCATACTGGACTATAAATTGGACTACCAAAAAGTCAGTGTTTTGCTCATTAAGCTATTTAAGTCTTTAGGATCTTATGAATTAGATTTTAGAGGGGATGGGGGTGCAAAAGATTATAGAACAAACCCACAAACTTCAGTTGGCCAAACAGGAAAACCTGCAGGTAGAGCAGTGGCATGGGAAATGTGAGAACATGCAGACAGAACGCATTTTTGCTTTTAAATTTTAAAATACATGAAGAAAGAGTATGACTTAATCTTTGTAACAGAGTGATTGTTGTCTTTTTCATATGTAAGAAGGCAGGAGTAGGAGGAATTAAGTTTAGGAAAAAAAAAAAGAAGAGCCAGGAGGACCTGGCTGTTCAAAGTGAAGTATTAGTAATTTCCTATAATTTAATCAGACCAGATCCCAGAGCAAGATAATGAGAGCATGACCTACAAAAGAGGACTTTTTGGAAGTTAAAAGGGTTTCTAACATGAAGCTTTGCAAGCCATGTGATTTGTCATGAAGCACCATATAGAGGACTTTTTTTCTTTCATGTTGCAAAGAAATCATAATATAGATGTTAGTTCAGATGGTTAGGGAGAGCTGATATGGCTTATGCCTGGAATCCTTTTACTGTTACAGCTGTTAAACTACTCCAGAGTCATGCTTGAAGAGTATATCTTCTAAATAATATCTTGTCCTGGTTTCTAGTATACCATTTTTTTGTTGGTAGTTTGCCATTCATGGTACGTGATTTGTATCATTTAGGTTTACAGATACAAAACCCTTCAGGATGTATGGAGGCTAAAGTATCATCATGTGTTTTACAAAAATAATAATATGCACAAATCTGGACTACAGAGTAGCTAGCAGTATGTAACAGAATCCAGTTTTCAAGGGGGTGTGGGGAATTCCCTTCCTCTTTCTGCTTCCTAAAGTAAAACTTTCTGGCTTTATTCCACTTTAAAAAAAAAAGTTTTCTATGAAGAATATAAATGATATGAACTAATAGGGGCATGAAGAATAATAAATTATATTGGGCCGAAGGGAAAAAAAAACAACTCAAAAAGGTGGATAATATCCCTTTCCCCAATGATTTATTTTTATTTTAATGTAGTTAAATAATAAAACTCATACTTGACTCATACTTCAGTTGAAAGGATGTGTGCTGCAGGGTACAGTCAGCATTGGTTCTGCACATACATGCTGCATAGTGGCTACTTCAGTGAAGGATTCAGCAACATGTATCCATAAGCTCACATGAGAGCTTGTCTTTTAGTTTCTCTTCTGTACAGACTAACTCAGGGTCACAATTATGGAGGCATTATGCTCCCAAAGACAATTTCTCTTTTCCTCATGTACCTTCAGTAGCACTTACAGGCTAGTCTGAACTCCAAGTATTTTGAATGCTCAGTCTGAACCTGTCCGCTAAGTAGTTAGCTCTATTCCTTAAAGTTTTTCCTGTCTTTCAAGGGATTCCTGCTTGTGGTATAATTACACTGAGTAGCAGAATCCCAAGTTAAGCCTAACACTAAGACAAGCCTTTTCTGTGTTGCGGGTTAAGAATTCACAGAGTCCAAGTTCAATTAATTTGGAATCATGAAAGAGTTATGGGGAATTTTTTTTTTTTTTTTGAGAAACGTGCAGCAAGGAGCTAAAAACTGGGCTGCATAAGTAGTCCTTTCCTTGTTCTTTTTAGTACTTAGGCAGTAGGGATGGAAGCTGGGGGGAAAGAATGACTGGTGCTGATGATACAGTAGACCAAGAGAGAGAAGTTTTAATGCAAGACTGATGATTTAGCTGGTGTTTAGAATAAAATGCATTAAAAATGAGAAGGTTAGTGAATGGTAGAGGTCTTGTAATGAGTGGTTTGATCAGTTTCAGAAAGCGAAATTAGGTTCCAAACATCTGCACTGTTTCGTTTCTTTTATTTGAGATGCTCTCTCACTAGGATAGAAATAAAATTTTTGAAGCGACTCAAAGCAAGCTACTGTCATCATCCCTTTGAATTCTGCATTGTCCTACCTCTAGGGATTCCCTTCCTCAAGCAGGGTTTATAGCTCTGCTGGCCCTCATCTGGGATTTGCTGCTTGGATGTGTTTTTCCTCTATTGCGGGGCTTTCTGTGCAGGTATAAAGAATTCTTTCCTGCATGGTCTTAAGTTTTATCTGAAGGTTTCTGTAAGGGAGACGATTTGGCATAAACTTACTTTAAAATTACAACTTCCTATTTTAAGTCAATGTTTTGGACATGTTCTGGATCTTGGTGCCTGTTAGAGTTTGTGAGATCCTTATCAGGGCAAAAATGAGAATTCTGGTGAATTCTTGAAAATAAATGGCAACTAACTTTTAGAAAAATGCATTAAAAGAATTCATGGCTTTAACAAGTCTGTATTTAGCTTAATGAGTGATCCCCATGTGTGACTTTATTGATAAACACAAATTCTTTGCAAGGTACTTCTAGGCTTCACTTTGACCTGTGTAGTACTACAAATAATTACTCATCTAAAAAAGAAAAATCCCCAAAATTAAAGTAAGAACAGATCTTCCACAACTAGATGATCATGCAGTGAAAAGTAGGTAAGGAACAGAGATGGTGGCAGGCAAGTGGATTTACACAGTAGCTGGTGGTGTTTGCTTGCTTTCCTGAAGCACAGCCAGAGTGTCTCCCCGTGTAGAACGCTGTGCCAAATCTGGACCTGGCAACTAGTGACTGAGAACCCAGTGCTTTATCTGTGTTTAGAGCAGAACCTCCCCTTATCTACCTCTGTATTTCTAGCACTTTGAGCTAGAGCCCTTCTCAGGCACCAGTGTAAGCATAACAGCCTAGAGCTGCTCCAATTTCTGCTGCCCCCAGGCTCTCACCCTGCTCCTTTTTCTGGAAAGGAAGGGCTGACATAATCCTTTTGTCAATTCTGCATTGCTAAAGGGAGTTCTTTGCACAACGAATAACTCTGAAGGGGGCTCTTCTGCCCACCTTGAGGTACTTTTACATTGCCCATAAGGTCTAAATAGAATTCACCATAATTGTTTATATTGTCTTCCTGTGCAGTGCTGTGCCACATTGAGATAACAAAGCAAGCTCTAAATAAGCTACCTTGTGTACAGGAGGCAGTTATCACAGCAGTCTACCCAGGTTAATTCAGCTATAATACTTGTGGGTATACTCAAGCTGGCTCAGATACTGCTACATAGCACTGCGTTATTTAGTATAGACATACTTGCATGAGGATCAGAGTTGTTGTCTTTGAAGGCATTTACTGACCTGCATAAAAAGTGTTGGTAGGTAAAGCCCACAGAATTTTCAGCCAAGAAATGCACTTTGAAAAAATAAAATCAAATCCCACTGCCATTGGCACACTTGTTTGTTCAGCGGAAAAGCCAGCAATGGAATGGACATGAACATGAAACTTCCCCTTCGCTTCTAGCTATTCCTCTGCATCTGAATTTTAGGTGGATTTTTAGGCATAATGTAGAAATGGGTTGCTGCCATTTATGCTGTGTCTGTGCCCTAAGTAGTCATAGCATTAGTGTCTTGTACTAGGAGCTTGGCACAGAATCCTAAATCTCTTCAAAATAAGTTAAGGTTTGAGGAATGTCCACTCTTTATTCAGTGTTCGCACATTAATAATGTGACCTCTGACTTTTCTTAAGGTTGAAAGCTGAGGCAGTGCCTTAAACAGGGTGTCTAGGAGTGAGGAGTGCCTATTCCACATGGAAAGGTCTGCTTCTGTGTGTTCGCCTGCCACTACGAGTAGCTTCCTAATCCTCACTTATTTGGCTTTGCTTGTTAACCCCAAGCAATCCTCTCAGGGACAGAGAAAGCAGCTGTCTTTGGTAGCAAACACAGCACAACAAAACAAACACTTTTTGAAGCTTCCCTTAGATACATTACCATATCATCCTTGTGGGACAAATTAGAAACACAGAGAATATAATTTGCCATGTTTTAATCTGACTTTGGGAGAGAGGAAAAAATTAAATTATAGGGAACTAGATTCCTGTGACACAGAAAGGAATCATTTCAGTATCTGAAACCTAAACCTTTTGTTTCTGAACCAGTCGGAAAGCTAATGTGCATAAAACACCTCAGGTGAGTAATGGGGCAGAGTAAAATAGCAAATCAGGAGCGCATTATTTACCAAAAATAGAGCAGGAGAAGCTGCATATAGCAAAAATAAACAGAAGCTAGTCAAAACAAAAGGAGATCTTTGTTAGAGCAGGTACGCTGGTCTGATGTCACCTGCTACATGGCTGAATATTGCTATACATATGGTTTGTGAGCTCCTCCCTTCACTTTGTGACCCCTGGGTAGAGGTTGTAAAGACAACAGGGGTAATTAAAGGCACCATAGCAGCTTGATCTGAGGCTTCCCATGTTTTGTTTACTGCCACCTACATATTAAGGTGACATAGGGATTTCTAGTTGATTTTGTTGTCTCTTACTTTATTGATCACTGGAACAACCTTCATAAATGTGTTCTAAAGCAACAATTCCATATATTTTAAAAGTATTTTTCTAAGAGTCAGTGTTTTGAGTGGTTAGCGTGGGATTTTCTCTTTCTGTATTTTAATAAAAGGAAAGAAAGTTCGCAATATTTGCTGTCAGTACCTTTCCAGCTTCAATATTTAGAATAATTTAAGATGACTTCATTGAGTTCCACTTAACATTATTTTTAAACTAGGACTTGATGTTTATTATCAGCAGTGGGCCAGCTTTGCAGCCTTCCTCTGATCTCCCTTGTGCTGCTAGGGTGATGCAAATGTTATGGAAGTTGCCTTGGCCTTCCCAGATGGGGATTCTCATTGCATGGGGATGTTCCTAGAAGAGAAATAATACTGTTGTTTCATACATCTTCATATCACTGTAACTTAGAATAGACTGTGAATCCAAGATGGAAAAGGTCAGAGATGAAGCCACAGCTGGAATACACTCGAATCTAGTTGCTAGTTAACAGCCATTTCCAGCTGCTGTTGATAAACGAGTCTCCAGGCTGAGTCTAGGTTAGAAAACACAAGGGAGAATCGGAGTGCTGTGAAGGTTCATGCTGTGTTCCTCCTTTGCCAAATACTCACGTGTCGCACAGGAGAGAACCTGGCTCTATGCGTTACCTGAACAGAACTGTCTGGATCATTGAATATGTAGTGGTAACAATTCTTCCGAATCAAGTGGAATGAATTGCTTTTGCCAGAGTGCCACTGGGGCTGTTGGGAAGTTGAGATGTCTTATTCGTGCTCAGAAAAGGAAATAATGAGCTGACCAAAAAAGTCAAAGTAAGCATAGGTCAGAATGTACAACAGTGCATCATATCATCAAGGCAGGCAAACGCAACCACTTCTTTGACAGTTTTTCAAACTCCAATATGTCCTTTATATGAAGAGCAGCCAGCCAGCCTCCTGCAGCAATAAAGAGACAGAGGGATAGAGAGAGAGGCTGTGTTCTTCTTCCTTCCTTAGAAGCTGGCTGGGTTAACTTTGTGCTCAGGAGATGAAAACCTCCCTTTGGCAAGCAAGAATTTTTGTCTTGCTATTTTACTGGTGCTATAAGTTATAACTGTGTTCCTTGGAACAATTTCTGGGTCCAAGAGTTCTAGACTGCAATGACAGAGCTGTTGGGTTTGTATGATGTTTGTGGGGATGTTTGGAGGCTCGGCAGGACAGTCTACAGACATGACATCTCCAGCTTTTTTGAGTTCTTGTTTGTTTTTTTTTTTTTTTTCCTGTGGCTCAACAAGAAGTTCTCTTCAGAGATTCTTCACACCTATTGGGAGAGCTTCACAGGCAGCATTTTTTTCCCAGCTTTAATCCTTGTGTAGTGCTACTACATTGACGAGGACTAGTTTCCTTCCTTTTTGTCTTTCTCCAAAACCACTTATGATATAATCACTGCTTTTGTCACTGATAATTCTTCTCTTTTTTAACCCTTTGCCAGTCGATATTTATGGTAAGTTTTCTGGACCAGTTTTCTCTGTCTGGAGAAGATTGTTCAGGAAAGGTAGGAAAGTAGAGAAATAGCCATTTTTCATTTTTGTAATATCACTACTTTATCACTTCCTGAAAACTATTGGCAGTTTCAGAGGTCAGTAGAATGAGAAGTTATTTGGAACTGGTTCAAGAGAAGACACAGCATGCCTTTAATCCATTGGAGAGAAGAGGAGAAGTGAAGGTTGCTATTTGTATTATCCTTAACATTGGCCTGGCTTGGGAAATTAGAGCCAGTAGTCCTGGAGAAAGCAGATAAGAAATACCATCTTCTTCTGTAGGACTTCTGATTACTCTTTCAGCTGAGTGTCTCCTGGACTTCTGTTTTCTATGGTAGTGATTAGACATCAGAAAGTGCTCTCAAGGATTACCTTGTGTATGAGAGAGACAAGGAAATATTGTTTCCTTCTCCTTTGTTATTTTTTGTATAGTGCATAGGAGTACAAGCCAGGCAGTCAGCCTGCTGTCCGAGGCATGTGTGACCCAACAAAAAGATAGTTTCAGCCTGAAAGAGAGCCTGTATTCTAATTAGGATTAATTCTAATTTCCTGTAGGAAAGATGCACTTGGCAGTTTCTCAGGTAAACCAAGGTTAACAATAGATGAGGTTGTGCATCTGTTGTCCCTTCGAGGAATAGAGGTAAGCAGGGAAAAAGATGGAAAACATGCTCCTTGAAATGACTGGATATGTTCTGGATGTTGCTGTATGTTTTTACAGTGCTGCTGAAACCTTCTAAAGAGCTTTCCTCAAGTATTGAAGCTATGCTGGGCTTACATTGGTCTGTCCCTGTACAAGCCCTGGTGGGAGTTTTCTGCTTCTCAATTCTTAAATTTGACTATACTTTTGAAGAGATACAGGAAACCAGATCTATTGCACAGTCCTCTGTACTTAATAAATTCTGTGTGTGGAGGAAGAAGGACGATATATCATTATCCTGTTGGTTTCAGCTTCTGTGTCATTAGTCAGGTATTTTCTGTTCTCCTTTTCTGGAAATCACTTGCTATTGCCAGTGAGAAAGGAAGTATGGAAAGGGAAATTTTACCTGAAATCATGCACATCTACCTTGCCATAGATTTAGTATTCTATTTTGAGCCCAAACCAGCTCACTGGCAAGGACAATGGCCTTCTGTGGTTTTCCCATACCCTCCTGGCACCTGCGGGGGATTGGACTGTTCTTTAGATTCCCACCAGGGGCACTAAAGCATCTCTACCTTGAAGATGAAGTCAGTAATTGCAGTCATTCGCTAGTATTTGCTTGTCTTTACCTTCCTCTGTATGTTAATGATTTCTTCTTTTACAGGGGCAGGGGGAGTGTGTGGCTTGGGGAGGAAGGTGGTTTGGGCTTCATAGGAGGAGCTGAGGGGAGACTGGTAACTTCATGTGTGTATATCCTGAGCCATGCAGGGGGTATCAATGGAAAGACAGCAGGTGCTCTTGCTGTGCCATTCAGGTGGGCTGAGGGAGCGCTGAGGGTCGTGCACAGAGCAAGAGTAAATGTGGAGACGCAGCCTCAAGTAATGACAGCAAGGGAGCTTTCTTTTCTGGAGCTATCGCTTTGTTGTTTAGAGACCTTTTTTAAACAGGGCTGTTGTAATCATGTTTATAGTAATTAAGGATTTGCTAGTAATTTAAATAGCTGGTTTTGGGAACGTACAGATCGTCTTCTCATGGGTACTGGTACTGGTAATGTAAGGATGAAAAACATTTACACAAGATAAAAAGTCAGGAAGCAGGTAATTGACCGATTTATCAACCTTAGCAGACAATTTTTTCTGGTACATCGTGGTAGCTATAGTAAATTTTACTCTGGATTGCTTAAGGCACGATCCTATGTGGTGTGTACAACCCATGAGGGCAACTCCTTGAAATGAATGGGTGAAGGAACAGGTAATCAGCCAGTGTGGTTTTGGTGCCTCGATTAGCCTTTTGGTCAATGGTTTGTCCCCTAGGAAATTTTGGAATTGGCCTGCACAGCACAGCTCAGAGCATAGGTGATTTATGGCTTTTTCCTGGAGCTTTTAGATAAATTTTAGTCTTTCAGGTAACTTGAGAACTTTTTGCAAACTTATGGCTGTTCCCAAGCCATAATGTTAAATTGCAGTTGTGATCTGGGAGTTATTTATTTTCACTGCACATTGTTTGTATGCAACAAAGTGGCATGTTTGAATACTTTTCTCACTTTAGTCAGCCCCTTTTGCCAGTGGAATTGACACTTGCAACTTCTCATCCGCTTCCTTTCCAGCTGTAAGGGTGACTAAAATCATGTTGCTGTGGTGACCCTGTCAGTTTTAAATGACTAGCCACACTAAAATAAGTTGCACGTATTGAGGGGAAATCAGTGTTACAATAATCTATAGCATAAACATATCACTTTATTCTTGGCTGCTGTAAATTGTGAGGAACATGTGAGGATTCTTGTGCCTACTTTTTACTGTTGGGGTTGTGACTGTGCTGAGGCTTGCAGTGCATTTCAGACAATGAAGATGCGTTTTGTTGCAGTAAAGAGTTGAGACGGCTGTCACCGCAGCTGGTTCTGGGGAGGTGGCAGGTCAGGTACAGGCCTTAATTAGCATGAATTGTTGGCTGATGAAGGCACTGAGTAAGAGCAGGCAATTTATAGATGTACCTCAAAACTAGAGAACATAGGTATGTAAAACAGAGTGGACCACCAATTTTATTTGTTACCAAGTTAAATGAAGATTAGAAAGCAAAGCAGCTTTCCTGCCTTTTTTCACACCTAGATCATACAAAATGTGATATAAGAAACTGTAGTATTCATGCTTAATGCCTTACTTCAGTTTTGCCATGGAGGCTTCTTTTCTTGGGAGGTGCTTGCTACATAAAAGTGATACTGTTAAGGGTGCTTCTCCCAATTTTCTTCTGGTGTTTGCCAAAGCCTTGTGGATTCCACTGACAGCCAAGAAGAATATAATCACTTGTGTGTCGAGTCATCCAGTCAGCAGATAAATTCTCTAAACCATGTCTTATGCTTAGTCTTTGTCTTGGAGACTGATCATTACAGCACCAAAAAGCATTGTAGGGTATGCAGAAAAAAATTCTGCTGATCTTATTTGAGCTGTTCAAGGCAGAAGCTTACCTCTCTGAAAATGGATAAATTTCCTTTTTTTTTTTTCTCTGAGCCTTTTATTCTAGGTCATAGGTCAAGTTTTTGTCTAGTTCCATGATCATTCACATATGCCCACTTCCTTTCTTGAAATCCATTGCCTTTTAAGGGATGAAAGGTATAAAGAACTGAGGTTGTTACACTGCTTTTTTCTTCTAGATATCTTAATAACATAGTACGATTCTTCAACTTTCTTCAGGCAGAATTGTCCAAGTGAATAGATCTTGTCTTCCATAACACCTAAACAGAACTGTGATGTGACGAATAGATTTGGAGTGCTGAGTTACTTCACTGCTTGAGCTCGTGGTGATGGTCTAGTCTGATCATGGTTGTCCTTTCTTTGTAAGTCATGAGATCTTCATCAGAAAAAAAAAAATAATCTGTATTGTTGATGTCTTCTACCTCAAATATAAAATAAGACTAATGACCTAGAATTGAACCTACTACAGAGCAAGTAGTCATTTGGAATGAGTAACTGAGCCTGTGGTTTTGCAGACAGACTATGTTTAAGATAAGGCAGTTTTTGTGTTTCTGCTTAGAATTTCCTAATAGAGACACTAGTTTCTGTGTTTCTGTAAGCAACTTTTCGAAGAAGATTTCATTAATGACCTGGCAAAAGAGTAAAATCTCTTCTCATTCATGGAGTTAATTGTCATTCAAGGATGACTTTAAAACATTATGGGTTCCTATATTAACCATACATCATTCATGTCATTATCTCCCACAGTAATTTGACGCGGAATGGAAACTAAGCTCCCTCATTTGGAGATCTGGTTGTAGCCAGCTTTTCGAAATTGTTTGCTAGAACTGTTTAGATTTTCATTTCTAATGAAGACCCATGGTGGAAATCTTAAAATATCCCCAGTCACAAGTGGTGTTCCACAGGGCTCAGTATTTGGGCCACTTCTGTTTATCAACGGTCTGGACGAGAGGATTGAGTGCACCCTCAGTAAGTTTGCAGACAACACCAAGTTGGGCGGGAGTGTTGATCTGCTTGAGGGTAGGAAGGCTCTACAGAGGGGTCTGGACAGGCTGGATCCATGGGCCGAGGCCAACTGTATGAGGTTCAACAAGGCTCAGTGCCGGGTCCTGCACTTGGCTCACAACAACCCCATGCAACGCTACAGGCTTGGGGAAGAGTGACTGGAAAGCTGCTTGGCAGAAAAGGACCTGGGGGTGTTGGGTGACAGCCAGCTGAATACGAACCAGCAGTGTGCCCAGGTGGCCAAGAAGGCCAACAGCATCCAGGCTTGTATCAGAAATAGTGTGGCCAGCAGGACTAGGGCAGTGATTGTCCACCTGTACTCAGCACTGGTGGGGCTGCACCTCGAGTACTGTGTTCAGTTTTGGGCCCCTCACTACAAGAAGAACCTTGAGGTGCTGGAGCATGCCCAAAGAAGGGCAACAAAGCTGGTGAAGGGACTGGTACACAAGGCTTAATGAGGAGTCGCTGAGGGAACTGGGGTTGTTTGGCCTGGAGAAGAGAAGGCTGAGGGGAGACCTTATTGCTCTCTGCAACTACCTGAAAGGAGGTTGTAGTGAGGTGGGTGTTGGTCTCTTCTCCCAAGTAACAAATGACAGGACAAGAGGAAATGGCCTCAAGTTGCACCAGAGGAGGTTTAGATTGGATATTAGGAAAAATTTCTTCACTGAAACAGTCATCAGGCATTGGAACAGGCTGCCCAGGGAAGTGGTTGAGTCACCATCTCTGGAGGTATTTAAAAGATGTGTAGATGTGGCACTTAGGGACATGGCTTAGTGGTGGACTTGGCAGTGCTAGGTTTACAGTTGCACTTGATAATCTTAAAGATCTTTTCCAACCTAAATGATTCTATGATTCTGTGATTTCCCCTCCTTTATGACGTAGGCTAGGATGATCGGTCTTGACTCTATATGCTAAGGATAATAGAAGTCTTGAGAAGAATGTTTAACTCTTCTTATTTTGGAGGTGCCAGCATCCCTATTACCTTTTGGTATTTGATACTTTCTCACTGCAACAGCCTATTGCCAAGACTTCTATCTAGAGCAAAACAAATGAACAAGCAAAGTGAATTTTGGCTAACTAGGAATAATTTTAAGGAGTTTTTAAACTTCCTTATAACTAAGAGAAGGTAGAATTTCTAATCATTGTACTGAAATTAACATGTAAGTGAGCCCACAATGGTAAATGTGCGGTGATGTAGATGATACACTACCACTCCAGGTGCAGGGAATCTCTCTGAGTAAACTTGCACGTGGACCACTTGAACCATCAAAGATTGTTAAAGCTGATTGCCATTTCAAATAGAGCTGTGGGAATAGGTGTTGATCTCCCACATATTTAGTTTGTTCTCAAATTTATAATACTCCATCAGAGCCTTAATCTGATATCATCACTGGTTTGAAAAGAAGCTGAAGGAAAGCCTGAAATTCCTGATAAGGGACTTAAGTCTGGCTGAGAAGTTGACTCCTAAAAAAGTGTTTGGTTTTGTAGCAAATGGTTTATTATATTCTCTGTTTTGTCAGGCAAAGAGGTGTATTCCTTTGATATGTTAATGTACAGACTTCAGGTTTTGAGTTTGCCATATTCCTTTAGTGTATAAATTAGTCCGATCACTTATCTTGTGCTGTATGAAAGGTGTGTCCAAACTCAACTGTAGGTTATTATAGGATGTTCATGAGGGCCTGTGGAAGAAACTTGCCATAAGGCTGTCTGTGGTATTTTGCTCAGCCTCCATAAAACTGTTACAAGAACATCGGTACCATAAAATATGTTTTGTAAGGAAAGTGATTTTCTATTGTTATACTGACACTTCATGTGCTTTATGAATCTGTCTTGGGGCTACTAGACAGCCTTTGCAGTGTAAGCTTACTTCAGAAATACTTGTTTCTTCTGAAAACCTCAATCATAAAAATCAACTGTCTTTGTCTAACTTCTCTCCAGGAATTCTAGGTATTGGTCAAGTCAGCTGATGAAAGTTTTTTTGTGTAGGATGCTCTTTTGTGGCGTACCGCTTGAGAAATGGTCTTCAAAATAGTCCCCTCCTCTAAGGCCACGTGTGTTCTGTTCTGTTTCATGAACACACCTCAAGTACTTCAGCTCACTGAACCTCAAATAGTGCAAAATCCAGCTAGAACAAAGTAATTCTAAATTGTAGTGAGACAAATATTAGACATGTATTATACACATATACTATGTATGTGTACATATGTATGTAACATTGTTATACGTATATATTATACTATGAGACGTACTGCTCTGCCCACCTACTTTTCAGGGTTGCTGATTATTTGACCTCACTGTTAGAATATTATTTCTGGGTCTTTAGGACTTTTCTTCTCCCAGGAAGATGCTGCCAACCAATTCTAGAGAAGAGATTTTTTTAATTAGTATCAGAAGAGTCTATGGTAGCCAACCCAGCTGCAGATGTCCCAGATGAAGCTTCTAAAGCACCCTGCGTGATACTGATTGCTGTGGCCATCCTGACTGCACAGGCCAGCTCTTCCCTGAGAGGTGTAGTACATTGTTGAGGTTTGGGATGGAAGGGAGAATCCTCTGGTGTTTTCCATTGACAAGATGTGATATGCTTTGCAACCCAAAAGACCTCAGGAGATAGGTGGCTCAGATGGTTGACGACGACTCCTGCTTCCCCGTTCCTGCCCCCTTCACATCAGTTTTGTTCTGTTTTCTTGACAGAGTAGTTTTCTGCCAAATTAGTGATTGAAATTAGCTCACCAAGCAGTCGAACAAACAACAGAGCAAATGTAAGGGAGGGCACAGGACTACCACTGCTGTTCGTCTTGAGCTTTTGTCACCTTAACAGTGTCTTCTAACTGCACTGTAAGGCAATTCCTGTTCATTTGGTGCTTAAAATCTCAGAGTCCTAGTGGAAGCAACACTCCTCAAACTATGATCCCACAGCTACTAACTATAACCTCTTGCCTAGAACAGAAGAATAGTTAAACTTTCTTGGAGGCAAGATGTCAAACATCCATTGTACTAGGAGTTACCTTTTGTAGAACTTGTTTTGGGGGGGGAATCAGATTGTTGTCACTATCAGGTCTTATCTTGTGGTCTGTCAACAGCCCTGAGAACCTTCATCAAGTAGTGACAGCTCACCTCAAGAGAAACCATGTATTTCTGTCCTCTTCCATGGATACTTAGCTAGTAAAGAAGGATCTTTTTGGCAGGTAGTGAAACCCACTTGACAGATTTATTCTGGGGCTTGTGGCTGAAAATAAAAGGCCACTGTTTCTGTTTTCCATCTACTACAAAATTCTTCTTCTTTGAGGGAAAGGAAATAAAGGCAGTTTTATGTTTTCTGTGACAAGCTTTTTCAGTACTCCATCCTGCTTCCTTTCTTCCTCGGAAGAGTCCATCACACCTGGATCCTGCCTTTGTGAGGAAACTGAGGTGCTGTACATGCATTTTGACCTTCTATGGTTGTCTAGCAGTTGGGAAACCTGAATGCATGGGACTTCTGCACATTCACAGTTGTTTGTGCGTATGGGCAAAGTGTCTGGAGGAGTTCCAGTTACTGCAAGATAATTAACTTTCTCTAATCTTGTTCGTCTTGGAGCCCTTTATTAAAAAAGCAGTACTAGAGAAATTGCTAGGTGAATATTCTGGGGTTTTCTTCTAAGTGGATTTTTTTCAAAGTCACTTTAAGTTAGGGATAAAAGTAGAGGATATATGCCTTGTCTTTAAAAGCTGTGCCTTTCTTTTCCCCTCTCCTCCTTCCCTCCAGTTAGGAAAATCATTATTTTAGAAGATGTGGAGATGAAATACAGAGTCCTACCTAGGGCTTCTTTTCCTGTCTAATTGTGTGAGTATTTTCACACATCTTAAACACAGGGGAGAAGGACAGAACAGAAGAGCTATGGCTTTTTGGCAGTTCCTTCTTGCAGCTGTGCTGCTCTCTCTGGGTCAGCCTGCAGTAGAGAAATTTGGTTCAAGCACAAGCAACACTGCTAAACCATTTTGTGATGAGGTCAAGAGTTGACTAATCATCCCGTTGATAAGTGAGCGAGCCAGAAATTCCATTCAAAGAGGACAGCAACTTCCTGTGCTACTTACCTATTATAGGTCACAGAAATCACGAAGGGAAAATGTGGGACCGAGGGCACTCTAGCACATGACTCTTTATGTAACTGGGACTTTTAAGTTTTATTTTCTGCTGTTGATACATTAAAAGGAGTTAAGGCAGGCCTTTGTGTCTTTATTAAAATCATGATTTTCTTGCAAGCATCCCGATGGGAAAATCAACATAGCTGCTGCACTGGATATATAGTCTAATCAGAGGTGGCTGTAAGTGCTTTTTAGAGGTGGAGCCTGTGGAGTGTCAGTGCACAGTTTGCCCAGCTGCTCTGAGGTAGTCCTACAGCAAACACATCCACATGGTCTGGTGGGTGTGGGAACCCACAAAGGTTGTTCAGCCCAAAGAAATGACATCCACTGTTTTTAAATTTGAATTGCTTAAAACAAAACCCAAATACAAAAAGGGTAGTTTGTAGGCAGCTAGACTGAGCCATTTATATAGGATACCACAGAATAGACTTCCCAGCTATGACTGCCATTTTTAGGCCTGTGCATGCTGCTTTCTGTAGTACCTGGCTGTGGAATCAGCAAGGCTTTATGTGAAGCTGACACCCAGAGACAATTAGCAAGTGACGTGATGTTAGCAAGCAATCTCTTGTAATTACTTTTTGCTATTGCTAAAATGATGCATTTACACAGTGTACATAGTTTACCTAAAGGTATCTACTGTATTCAGTTCTTAGCTCCTTCATTCATTTCTCCTCTGTATTATCTGGTCTGCACTAAATTCTGATGTGACACTTTTGTGGCTCATAGTTCTCACTGAATGTGCCATTTGCAGTTAGGACTTCAAGTTCCTCTCCGCTAATTTCATGCTGGAGCTTCTCCAGTATGGCTTCTGCTTTCCTCGTTCCACTGCAACTGTTCTGCCCAGGGTGGCTAGCAACCAGTCTCTGGCAAATTTCAAGGCTTCCATGCCAGTGGTACTTACTGGGTTTGCCTGAAGGAAGTGAGCATCCTTCTGTATTCCAGTTCTAAAGGGTGTAAGTTGGCTGACTGTCACAGAGCTAAGATGGAGATGTTGTGGTCCTGTGTTCTCTTCTTGAACATGCAGCCATGATGTGGTGGAAAACTCCTCTTATTTGGATATGATGCTGATGGTAACAGTCATGATGGAACCTGGGTTACAGCACCTGTAAAGAGAGGGTATTCTGAACTGGACTGCCAGAAAGGCCTGTTTTTGCCTGTGGCCTGATCCTTCTCTGAGGAAAGAAAGAAAGCAGACAGGAGGGAGTAGGACATGGGAAGCCATCCTGGAGGCCAAACATGAGCACATCAGTTACTATCAGTCTCACCTCTTCCTTGTCCGTGACTAGTTGTCCATGCCTTCTCAGTTGTCAGCTGTTGCTTCTCTTCATTCACTCCCTTTTTCTTGCTATTCTTGATAAAAGTCACATGAGGCTAAGTTCTACGTTGTTCACATGTTGTCTCTGCCTTATTTTTGATGCATCTGCCTATTTACTTGGCCTTAAACTGACTGCTCATCTGAGTCAGTCTGTGTTTCCTCAGAACTCCTTATAGATGGCTTACTGCTTCATTTAAGTTTAATGCATCCTTTTGAATTCTTTAGGTATCTTTGCAGAGCTCCTCAGTTCCCTAGTGTAAACCTATCACTTAACCCTAGCTCTTTCAGTAGGCCTAGGTATAGTGTTTAGCATAAGATAATACAGAGAATGGTTTATGATAGGCATTAGAGGTAGAATAAGATAAGCTGTTGGGGCAACAAATTAGGAAGATGACCTGGGTGCCAAATAGCCAACAAATGCAACTGTAACTTTATTTAGATTAACACAAACTTGAATGATCATATCTGAAATCCTTATATAGATCAAGATATTGGAATATCAAGATAATAAAAGTGAGGTTTGGCACTCCTATCACGTTAAATCCTGATCCTGTAGATTCCCAGATTTTTCTTGAAATGTAACTGCTGAAGTTAGGGCAATCTTACCTAATTTATCTCATCAGCAATTTTCCTGTGTGCATTTCTTTGAAATTATATGACTTCTACCTACTTTTATATTTGTTTTAATTTTTATTCTGTACACCCATAATTACAATTTCCATATGTTTCATATCCCTGTAGCATGTGGATTTGCAATGTTTATTCTGTACTGAAGTTTTTTAATTTACTTATTGCACTGAATGATTAAAATGAAATTTTATCCCTCTTAGCATGAAAATTCAGGCTCTTTGGGGTAGGTTGCCTGTCTGTAACCTCTGCTTAGATAATCTCTGGTGGTCCAAATGGTGTTCTTTCAATCATGTTTTCCCTGCCCATGTCTGTTGCTCAGAGCCACAACTTGGAGACTTTTCCCTTTCCTGTGTGCTGCACAGCCTGTTTCTAGATCTAGCCTGCTACATCCATATTTCTCCACTCCAAGTCCTACAAAGTGGAACTGTGGATCATCTCACACTTGCCACTTTCAGGAATGGCACCTGTACATTATGTTGGGTACACTTAAAGTTTCCAGCATTTGAATTGGGTGGCTCAGTATATAAATCAACAAACATGTTTGTCTTTTTCAGTTTTCAGATATAAGTACTGTGGGCAAGTTAATATTTACATTTCTGATGATAATCAGGGTCAAATTCTAATCACCACTCTAAGTAAAAGAGCAGATGCTCACCAAGTGAAATAACATACTTTGGGATCAATAAGAATTGTCTGTGAAACTCATCTCTTGAAGAGAAAACAGAACTTCTCCATATTTGAAAACAAGCAGATGAGTGGGCGAGCGAGGGAAACTGGCACTTCTTCAAACAGTGTTTCTGCACACATTTGTGGCTTTGCCAGAGATTGATTGATATTGGGCTACATCAGTGGCATCAATCGCCCAACAGTACTTTGGTGCCTTTTGTCATCGCTGGCAGGAGTGAGAAGTGCTTGTGTGAGGCTCCTGGGTGCTGTGTGATGGGGTAATCCAGAAGCATGCAGGACATCTGTAACTTCCACTAGATTCTGCCAGTGGCAAATGGTTTGGGAAGTGGTTCTCCTTCCAGAACTGCCATGGAAATCAGGAAAGAGAAGCATTGACAAGTCCTGACTCTTGAATCTTGTTGAGAAGAGGCAATCTGATGAGCGGTTACTCAGTAAAAGTTGGTGAGATTCTCAGCCAGGTCTTGTTCCAAATGGAGTTGGTGAGAATTTGCCCCTAACTCTGAAGTTACCTTTTCCTGCTTTGCAACTTCAATGTGGTTTCTTACCCATGTTTAGCATTTCAAGCTGCAATAGAAATGAAATGCCAGTAGCTTAACATTCATATGTAATTCTGTAACAGCAAACTATAGTATGTTTATGGTGGAGAGAAGAAATTTAAATATGGTATTACATTTCTATTTCTAGCTTTCAAGGACTTCTCACTGGTTCTCCTTAGCTGTGTTGCAAGAGGAAGGAAAAACATGTCATGCAGATCTTCTGCCACAGACCTGAGAAACAGCTGAAGTTTCTTGACAGACACATAGAGGTTGGCTCCTTTTTCAGACAGACCTGGTCTGGGTGTCCCATGAACCCTCTGAGTTCTGAGGGAAAGGTTTTTTTATTTAATTTAAAATCATAGGAAAGTTGGTGGATTGGGCTGATTTCTCTTGGAGTTCTCAAGCTTGTTCAAACGCACAGGCTTACAAGTCAATGTGAATTAAAATCCTGCCCTGAAGGCCTTGAATGGCAACTTTGCTTAGAAATGAAATCACCAGGCTTCACTGTTATGCTTCTAAACCAATTCACTAGTGTTTCAAAGGAGGCTTGGCTGAGCTCATGACAAGACACTGATGCTGGCTTTTTCAGCATTAACCTTACAGCCTTAAAATACAGTGGACTTGGTACTGCAGCAACTGAGGGAGTTACTGAGAAGAGGAAAATTAGAACTGTGTCAGCAGTTAGAGGTCTGGTTTCTGGGTACAGAAAGAAACTGGACTGACTGATAGGAAAAAAAATCCAGCTGGCTTTTGGGATAGAGATGCTTCAGAGGAAATTTGTCCTTTGTTATGGAGACTGCTTGGAGATTTGTGAGAGTGCTTCAGTGGTTATAGGTAGATTAGCAACAGGAAGGGGAGCTCTCACTGTGTTGCCCAAAGAGGAGGGAAGTTCTGGACTGGGTAGCAAGCCTTTAGATGGAGAGTACTGCACTCCTGCTGCTCCCTGTCAGTGTTGGTGGCTGCTCTTCATACAGGCAAGACCAAAGGAGAATGTCCATGTTTGGAAAAAACAAGGCAATCCATGTCCTGTTCCTCTCTCTCCTGCTATTGCTACCTTATTTTTTTTGGTTCCAAAGAGTAGTTGTGTTACTGTCAAAGAAAGCTGTATTGCAGCTCTGCTGTAGCAGATGTAGTTCCTTTATCCCTATCCTTACCTTCAACTTCAAACAACAGTGTCATGTTCCCTGAGATGTCAGCTTTAGAGAGGAGAGATAGGTAGTAAAAACACGTGTGACATTACTTTTATGGTTAGAGCAAAAACTGGTGCAGGTGAGAAGGAATAATTCATTTCCAGTGCAAGTAGGATGAACAAGATGGAGAAATTTGTAAAACAGTGTTATTAACTGGTATTTTTAAGGCTGGCTGTGACTAGGAAACATATAAATGTTAAGAAATTGAGGTACATGGCAAGGAACAGAGAAGTTTGGAGATTTAGTAGGCTGGAGATTTCTCTAAAACCAAAACCCACTTCCTCTTGTAACCATTTACACTTAAATATCTCTCAAAGTGTAATTTTTGGATAAGTGAAGGGAAATGCAGTTCTCCCTCCCAATTTATGGATGGGCAGCAGAGACACAGAGAGGTTATGGCTTGCAGGGGAGAGGAGGGGCTGTTTTAACACAGACAGATGTAAGCAGATGTATGCAGGCTAGCTCTGGCTCAGAAGCTGCGTAGTGGTGTCAACTCTAGGCTGTGTCCCAGAGGATGTGCCCTGCTCTTGGTGTATCAGTTCAGGCAAAGTGCCAGTAAGATGCTTTTTTGACTTCCAATCCAGAACTTTCTTGCATCTGGGATGAGTGGATGGATCTCTCATCTGAATGCACCCAACTGTACTGACGTGCCTCAAGTTACTTTTTGATGTTCACAGGGTGAAAAGGGAATACATTCAGTTCTCCTCTAGCCTGCTTAAGTGCTGGTTCAACTGATTAGCATCTATCTTCTTTTTTTGAACGTGCATTGTATTGGCCTTTATGCACATGTTATTGTTAATCTTGCTGTGTCTGTGATGTTAACTTGGATAATATCAAAATAATTTCAGGTAAGTGCTTTGGAGTTTGCTTGGCTTTTCTTTGTTTTGAATAGGAAAGATGCTAATCCTGTTCTGCTTGAATTACTAACCTAAGGGAACTGAGTGGTTTCATTGTGGGCTCTTAAAACATTGGCGAATTTTTTTCCAAAGGTTTTTGAGTAAAAGGAAGTTACTGTGAGAGACTATGCCTCATATCCTGTATCACATTTAAAAAAAAAAAATTTGCTTTGAGAGTGTATGCTGGTATCTCTATACTCATGATACATTTGGCTGGGGTTTTCCTCCTTAAATTCATTGGATCAAAGCAATAATATAAATCTAAGTTTTATTCATCAACTTCTCTCCAAGTTTTGTAATTTGCTGGAATTAAATAGGGAATCTGGGAATAACACATGATCATAGATACAGTATATATCATGCAGGTTCATTTCCAGAATGTCAGTGGAGGGTTATATTAAATCCTTTTGTTTTGCTGTAGTATGATTACAAAGATTCTTTTGTAGCTTGGGACATTGAGTCGAAAAGCAAGAAATGTGAGAGGTATCTGGCAAGAGAAGATAACATGAATTTAATTCTAGCAGTGCTGTTGTTCTTAACCACGTTCTCGTTGGCCAGCAATATCTGCAAAAAAAAGTCTTGGTCATGTCTGTGTGACTTTGAATACCTATCAGACTTTGAATACCTATCAGGAAGAAGAGCAATCCAGGGTCACAGTGCTTTAAACGCTGTCAGTTAGGTCTCAGGAGAGACTATATGTGTTGCAGTTACCAGAGAGGAGAAAATGTAACTAAATGCATTGAGACCAACACTTCTTTTTTTCTCTTTTATTTTTTCTTTTCTTTTCAGCTAAACTAAGTTCAGTTTAGGATGCTCTTTAAAACTTTAACATTAGTGAAGAGTGGCAAGCAAATGACAAGCAAGTAGTGTCTATACAAGAAGAAAAAACCCCAACCCCAAAGATTAATTTTGTGTGTACGATATTCCTTTCCCACATAGTTTGAGAGATGAGAGCTTTAGCCTGCATTCATGTATTAGTCATTTCAGCTATTCAGGAATGAATTGTGTATTATCTGTACAAATTTTATTTTATTTTAGATAGGGGTCACTGCAGGATTGGGCTGAGATTTAAAGTCTGTGGAAGAAACTACTTTGAGTAGCTACACACCTGATCTGCTTTTGAAGGCCTGCCTGTGCTAGCTGTACAAAGACACAAGTATCCAGTAATTTCTGGGCCTGGTAAATCCCTGCTTTATAGCACAGAGTTCATAATATTTTGCAGGATGTACAGACTGTACCAATAATGAAATATTTGCAATATATCAATATATATAATATATATTTGTACTGTTGCAGTTTTAGCTGTTCTAGTTATGCTGACTGAAAGATAATAGGTTTGTCATGATTTTGTCTTCAAAGAAAGACTTACTAATTTTCAAAAAACTTTTTTCTGGTCACTCAATCCAGGCTGATGCCAAGTCTGTGCACTTCAGGGGATGTTAGGTGATTATTCAGGAGGGTCATGCAGAGGCCAGGCATACTTCATGCTAAGAAGTTATTTTACGCAGATTTGGGAATAATCCTGTTGTTCTTGGTTCCACACAGATGGTACCAGACAGGAAGAAGCGGAAGGTGAACTCAGTGAAGAAGAACGCTGGTTTGGAAATTCTTCAGAAACACCTTCAGAAGCATCATATGGAGAAGTCCAGGAGAACTTTAAGTTGTCTCTTGAGGACAGAATCCAAGAGCAGTCCACTTCCCCGGACACTTCTTTGGGAAGTGCAACTCCTAGCAGCAACACAGCGGAGCTGGGATCCATTGAAAATGAGGCACTAAGAGACACATTACAGAGTAAAGAGCACCTTTCTCCTGATGTGTCACCTCTGTGTGAAGAAGAACCTCCTGGTCCAAATAAGCCACTGAGTAGTAACCTGAGGCGGCTACTGGAGGCTGGCTCCCTCAAGCTGGATGCTGCTGTTACAGTCAATGGCAGAGTCGAGTCCCCCATAAATCTTGGCTCAAATCTCTCCTTCTCTCCACCTGCTCATCATGCCCAGCAGCTAAGTGTTCTTGCCAGAAAGCTTGCTGAGAAACAGGAACAAAGTGACCAATACAATGCAAGTAGTCACTTTATATGGAATCAAGGTAAGTGGTTGCCAAACTCAACCACCACCTGTGGTTTGTCCCCTGATTCAGCTATCCTGAAACTGAAAGCCGCAGCCAATGCTGTTCTGCAGGACAAATCTCTTTCAAGGACTGAAGACACTATAAGATTTGAATCCTTTTCCTCACCTTTTAGTTCTCAGTCAGCCAGCTCCACGTTAGCAGCTTTATCTAAGAAAGTGAGTGAAAGAAGCATGACTCCTGGGCAGGAGCACCCGCCTCCGGCTAGTTCTTTCCTTTCTCTGGCTTCCATGACCTCTTCAGCTGCCCTTCTCAAGGAGGTTGCTGCAAGGGCTGCAGGCACCCTGTTGGCTGAGAAGAAGAAATCACTGGTTGCTGAGGATCCCCTGCAGCTTTCAGAGATGAAGCAAGAGAAAGCAACTCCATCACAGTCTTTGGAATTATTGTTGCTGCCAGTCCCTAAGGGAAGAGCATCCAAACCCACTAGTACAGGTATGGATACAGTTTGAGCCATTAAGTAGAATGTATTTGTTTTGCTGTAGGCTTATACAGCATCTCTTCAATGGCTCTGGATTTGGTTTGATTCCATGTATTATGAGAATAAGAAACGGGTACTTTAGGTAAACAATAGAAAAGCTTTTTAAAATACTACTTGAAGACCAAACTGTCACAAATGTTTCCATATTTGAAAGATATGAGTGTACAGTTCAGTACTTTATTTTTTTTTTATTCCATACAATGCTGTTTCCACCTCTTACCAAGTTCAGAGTAAGTCCACAAAAAATATTTAACAGAGAAGATCAAAGAATCCCTGTTAGGGAGCTCACGGTATCAGCAAGAATGTACAAAACTAGTGCTTTTGAAATATTGGACAAGGGAGAATTCTCCCTCCTGCTGTCTCTGTCACAAATGGAATTTTGTATAATTGCTTACTCCCCTGTCCTAATTTACCAGAGTATATTATTATGTTGCCACTTTTCATTAAAATTTTTTGCAGCAGTTTGGTATTTTACAATCCTTTGTCGTTTAAAAAAAAATAGGCGGACTGCATTTCTCTAATTTGCTCAACAAGAACCATTTTCCACTTCTGACTTCCCTCCACCAGTTCCAGCTGTTGGCAGTCAAGGAATCGGGCATATAGGGAATAAGAAGAAACAGTCTTGGTAACAAAAGCTTTCAAGAACTGGCAAGCCATGCAGGGAAACTTCAATGATCCATCTTCAAAATAAGGAAAAATAAGGTTTCTTTCATCTCTTTCTATAAAAAGTTCACATCATGGATTCATATTTTTGGTAGAACGTACAGCTTCAGATATTGCCCGTGTTCTCCCTGGAGTGGTGTTCTGCTGCAGAGGGGAAGGAAGCATGTCAGCTCTCTTCAGAGATGCACAAAGTGATTCAATATATTAGAACTTTATCAGACTGAGTTTTATCAGGAATACTAGGTTGACTGTACAGGTGTAGCAAGCCAGCGTACACAGACATGAAGTCTGACATGGATGTTGTATAATTGCACTGCCGTCTTTCTGGCCTAGTCTTTTTGTTTAGGGATATTATGAGGTCTGATCTGTCCCTGTGCAGCTCTTGGTAAAAACTCATAGCATAGAAGCTCTTGGATGGACAGCAATGCTCGTTCCTCCCTTGGAAGAGGAGGAGGAGGAGGGATGTGATGTGGTGCAGCCGGTACCAGTTCTTTGTTCTGAGTTACATGTGTTTTACAAATGCTTTGCTGTTGTGTTTTGCCAGGGCAATTTAAGTGGCAAACTATTCTTGGCATGGGTCTGGCCTAAGGTTTTCATTAGTGTAGATTAAGTCCTTTTTGGAGTAACGTAAGCTAAACCAAGGAAAGGTCCTTTCGTGTGGGAATAGGAGTACCCACACTGGCTACACCAGTGTGACTGTGGGAATTAATTTAATGTAATTTTCTCTGTGAAGACTGGCCTTCATGTAAGAAAGGCAGCAATGTATAGCAAAGGAGTAAGGCTAAAATTTATTTGAAGTTATTAGTTTATTTCCTGCTGGAGAAAAAGCTGTTACATCATAAGTTTTTACTGGGGAAAAGTAAATGGTTGTAGTAAAATCCGGTTTCTGTGTTTGACCAACAAACTGTGGGATTTGTCTGTGCAGCTTATGCTAGGGGAGTGCTCTGTACCAGCACGCTGGTAGTACTGGCACTTTATAAACTAGTTCTGATGCAGCAAATTCCTAGCAACTGTTCTCTGCTGAAGGCCCAAACATACTGTGCTGCTAAAAGATAACAATGGGGGATGACTGCCTTAGGTCCTTGGTAACCAAGGAACAACTGTTCATTTTTTATAATATATGGGACTAGTATCCCAAGAGGAAGGGTGTTTCCTTTCAGTTCATACGCACGGGGCCAACACCAGTTGGCATCCAAGTAAACTTTATAGTGCAGTGTTCATAACAAAAGTTCTTTAAGTCCATTTTCTGATATGCTGTTAAGTTTTTCCTTTCTAAATAATTAACCAACTGAAAAGTAAAAGCAAATTGTTGGTTAGCATATCTGGATGTTGATTTATGGACAGCCAGACTCCTTGATTCCTTCAGCCATGGAGAAATGCAGCTTGCAAAAAGAGGTCACCGTTTAGTGACCTTTGATTGAAGACTTCACTTCTGTAAAAGCTGAGTAGGGCAGCTGTGCGTATATATTTGCCATGAAAATAAATGTCACACGTTCCTGATTCCTTTTGCACCTATAACCTTATGGCACTAAAAGCAAAAAATAGTATTTCATTTTATAATGTTTTATCTTTTTGTGTGTGTCTGATTGCTCCTTGAGACATGGGGGTTTTTGTCTTATTCCCAGAGAGAGACATCTTTACCCAGTAGGCATAGCTTAAGAGGTGGTTTTCTCCTCTCTCATACTTTGGATGTTTAAGGCACTGGTGAATTTGCTTTGTTGTTATGAATCTGATTCACTTACCCACCAGCAACATCTAGCTTTGGTTATGAGATCAATACTCAGTGAGATTAATTAGATGGCGACAAGTGAAGAACAGCAAAGATGGAAGCTATTTAAAGAGGAATATGTTAATAACAAGAGTATGCCTGTTGCTCTTTTGAGTGCATGTTGAGTTATTTGTTCAGAATTATTACAGGCAAGAGGCTGTACCCAATGGCTTATCAGAGCATAGCCACCTCTGAAACTGCGTGTCAGGTTTGGTGGACCTAATCTTTACTTGCATAGGTTGTAGCAAAGCGGTACAGAGAAGACTAGCTTTTCTATCAATCTGTTAATATTGCCAATTTTATAAAATGCTCGTGTTTTGGATGAAATTTAAAAGGAAGCCTGGAATCTCTGTTAAAATTCTGATGTTGTTTTTGAAAGAATATGGGTGGCAGACCCTTCTTTGACTGACTGAATGCTTGTTTGGTGTAATTTTTTGCCCATGATGCTTGCAATTTTGTTCCTGAAGCTTCTTTGGGAAGTACTGCCTGATTCTCTCCTCACTGGAGTCACTCTTTCCAACTAATTGATGACATGTGACATAGAATAGATATCAATAAAATGAAGGAAAGCCGAAGCCCATGATTTTCTTTCTTATGCTGAAGTTTATAGAGTATAGTAAAGAGCTAACATAGTTCAGCTTTAGAGAGCATTGACATAATTCCTGTGTGCCGTTAATTGTCATTTTTATTGGTGAAGTCACATGCATTCGGTCCAGTTCTTTGCATATTTTGTATCGTGCTAAATTACTACTGATCCATCTTGTTTGCAGATTTATTTTTAATAGGGCGGAAAACAGGTAATAGCTTGTTACACATTTCTTTTCTGGATCCTTTGTGATGATAACCAGAGGCTGGAGAAAAGATATGGTAGAAGGAAAAGAAATGATAGGTAAAAATGTTACTAATGGGTTTTTTTTGTGGTTTGTCTTTCTCCTGCCTTTTGTGAAGATGTAAAGATGTTTAAAAACTGAAACACAAGCAATTCTAGCATTAGTTTTGACTTACTCTGTAGAGGTGCAGAGAGGGGAACAAGTTGATAATATGTTGAGTGTGATAGAATATTTCATGAGGAGAATTTCTGAACTTGCAGAAGTGTATGCTTTGACAATGTGTTCTTTTTTGTACTTGCATAATGACTACTACTAATCAGTTGAATTATGGTGGGTTTGTTTCCTACCTAATACCGAGAATTATATTTTCAGATCTGACAAATCTTCTGGAGGTTTTTATCACTTAGTTCCTCATCAAGGGAATTTGATGTTTGCTATATCCTTATCAGTAGGAAATAACTGATAATAATGAGATTAAATATTCTCAGAGAATTAATTTCTAAATAGCAGGATGCACATTGCTGAGCTCTGGATATTTGAAAATAGTCTGTCTTTTACAGTGAGGAAGGAGGCTTCCAATTCCATGGTAATGCTAGGCCTTTCTTTATAATAAGCAGAGGAAATCGTAGTGAGGGGATGAATGGATGGTTACTTATGTAAAGCTAGCAGCAAGGAGTTTCTCTTTCCTTCAACCTTGCGATGGTTCCACATTCAGTCGACTAACCATATTTGCCTGATAAATGCCACCAAATCTTTTCTTATCTTAGGTGAATTGGGCAGTAAAGCTAAGTGCAAACATTTAACAAGGCAGTAGATTTAAAGCGCTGGTAACTAGACGAGCAGAAGGAAACCCAGGACTCAAAGACCCCTGATGGCTGCAGTTGCAGCAGCATCTGCTCGAGCCATAACTAAAGAAGTTCAACAGCAGAGATTCTGAAGTTACTCACTTCTGGATTTAAATATATCTGATATGCAATACCAGCATGCTTTTCAGTTAAGTTATGGATTGTTCTATGCTTTATATCCTGCTCCCCTGCTAGCTAACAATCAGATATGGAAATGGATCATTTTTTAACAGTTAAGCATATTTTTTATACCCTACTACAACCGGCCTTTGATAGGAAATGAAGCTGCTAAGTGATGATTATGAGAGACATCCATTTAGTTCAGTTAAATTATAAGGAACATTAGGACCAGGTGAGATAGAGTAGCATCCCCTACTGATTAGCCAAAGGATATTTGGGACATTAACCTTTATATATTATAGTGACCTTCCTTAGAGGGAGAATAGGAAGAATTAAGAATAGGAGAATTAAGGGGAAAAGGGATATGCAGGGGGGAGGAACTGAAATTTCTGGTACATGTTGTTGTTTAACTGATGTGTCTCTTTGCAGATGAAATTCTAGCATTGAAAAATGGTATCTTGAGTATGTTTACAAGGGGAAAGTATTCGACAAGTGGCTGTAAAGGATCCTCTCTTTTTCTTCCCCCTTCTGCTAAGCCTCAGAAGAAGAAGGAGGAAAACCTTTCCAGTGTCCGATCTGTGGTTTGGTTATCAAGAGGAAGAGTTACTGGAAACGGCACATGGTGATTCATACAGGTTTGAAAAGTCATCAGTGTCCACTCTGCCCGTTTCGCTGTGCACGCAAGGACAATCTCAAATCACACATGAAGGTAAGGGAAGTGTTTACTGACAATCAAAACACTTGAATGATCAATCAGACCTATTTCATTTGCATTTGCAAGAACAAATTTTCCCTAGCTGTACTACTTTTATTTTAAATGGCTTTAAATAAAGAGACCATAAAAAGAGAAAGAAATAACTTATTTTCCTTTGCTTGCCTGTCCATTCTATGCAGTGTACAAACTGCCTCGGGTTATGTCAGCTTGGTGCAGCACAAGCTGTCTGACTGATTTGGTTCTGGACCTGGAACCACCAGAAGCAGAGATGGTAGCTGAGATGTGACATCATGCAAACACAGCAGTGCTGCTTTTCAGGATGCCAGCTAGTATCTCTGCATGCCATTGCATCACACTAAGTGGGCATACCAACTTGGCCAGCACTAGCAGGGCATCTCTATTACTTTCTACAGACAGGCCTGTAGAACTTTTTAACTTTTTTCTGGCTGTAGTTTTTAACTGCAGGCATTTCAGGAGTGAAGGATCCAAAGCAAAATGAATGACAGATTATACTGTAATGTTTTGTTTTCAAATGTTTCCATTAAGTTTAAAGTGTGCTTTAAGTCTAATTTTTTTGCTCAAACTGAAGATGACATTTGAAGGAAGCAACATCTGTGTTGATATAGAAAAATATAAAAAAGAAACTCTCTGTCTGGTTAGCTGAAATACTACTTGGTTGCAATGTACAAAGTGTCTGGTCTTGCAAGCTGTAGAACATACCTGGTGAAGTAAAAGTGGTACCTGTCTCATTAGCCCATGGATGAAGAAGCTGAAGTGCAAAAAGCTTACCTTGTTGATGTGGCTCAATTTTATAATAACAGTGAAATGTTTTATTATAGTTAATATTTTGTCTGTTTTAGACAAATGTGTGTAACAGAGTATCAAGCTGATGCGGAGGGGGACAGAAATGCGTGTTCAGCTTTTATATTGCAGAGATCGCTAGACGGGAGTCTAACCTTGCTTACACCCAAGTAACTATTCACTTCAGTGTAAATGATTCAGATGATTCCACTGATCACAACAGCAGATCTTGCTGTATTTCAGGTCCTTGCTAGATCTGAAATCATCCCTCTTAAGTATGAAGGCTCATCCCTTAACTCTTCCACAGTGGATCAATGCACTGTTCCCAGGCATCCTTGGTGTATCATGCTAATCCTTACCAGGTACAAGTGGGTTTGGCGTTTGTGGCTCTTTCTTTTAGGACTTCATGTTCCATTTTGACTAGAGGGCTCAGATGGCTATCCTGAGTAGAAAGAGTGGGAACACAACATGATAAGAAAGATTTTTTGTTTTCAGTTGTTGACAGCCTGCACAGAAGCATGCATCACCTAAAAGCTTGCTATTCCCTGGCAAAGACCTGTTGTTGTCCCTTGCTTTGTAAAGGACATCCCTATTATTCCCTGCAGAAACCCTTGTTCTCTGGGGTTTTTTTGCCTTTTTGGAATTATTATTTTCAGGTTGAGGGCGTATCACTTCCTTTTTGGCATGGTGATTTCCATAGGTGGCCACAGGTAGTATGCTGGAGAAAATTAGGGACTTTTTCACTGTCTCTGTGTGCTATCAAATTGATGGCTATCTGAAGCCCTTGTGCTCTTTTCTGTTCCTCACCTAACATAAACCCCTTCATTAACTGAGCCCATGTCATCTTAAAACAGATCCCTTGTACAAACACGTAACACGTAGTGTTAATTATTTGGTAATATAGTAATTATTGCCAAGTAATGCTCAGTTAGACATCATTGAGGTCAGAGTCAGGCCCAGAGCTTCTTGACACAGTGTAAGATATTACAGCCTTCTTTAGCCTTACTATGGAGATAACATCTGAAGTCTCCTCAGTCAATGCAGTCCAGTCATGCAGGTCATGATGGACCCAGTGGTCTTCGCTGGTAAAACTGCTCCCTATTTAAGATGAAGGCAATTGTCCTATAAAACTAGATGGCCTGTATTTGGTCTTTTGTCCTTGTTATAGTCTTATCCATAGATGTAAAGAATCACAAGTACAAGAATCTGAAAGATAATGCTTTACCTTAATTTCAATGGGTTTCATACATTTTTCTCAGTTGAGTAGGCCATTCATAAAAATATTTTCTATCACATCAAAATTGAGACAGGTGAGTGAGGTAGGGGCATGTCAGTCCAACAGTGTCAGGCATAATTTTAATTCCCATTGGTGAAAGTATAAATTGATAACATGATTAAAAATAAAACCCATCAGATTTCTTTTCTCATTATAAAAAAGTGCTGCTTTTAAATCTGTATGTAAATAAGTATGAGGTTATAATAACCGACACATATATAAGCCAACTGTTCAAATTTGAATGAATGCACATTAGAAATGGTACAGCACAGCTGGGAGCTACTTAGGATGCAGCAGTCTGTTTATGCCAGTCAGATGTTTCAGGTCTCTTTGTTGTCCTAGGATCCTTTGGGAGCCACCTGGCTGTCATGGTTTAACCTGACCAGCAGCTAAACCAGCCGCAGAGAGACATTCACTCACTTCTTCCCCACTCTCCTCACAGTGGGACAGGGGAGAGAATAGAAAAGAAAAAGGTAAAACTTGTGGGTTGAGGTAAAGACAGTTTAATAAAATAGAAAAGGAACATGATTAATAGTAGTAATAGTAATAATAATGATGGTGATGATGAAAGAATATACAAAATAAGTGATGCACAGCACAGTGGCTCGCCACCTGGAACCAACACTCAGCTAGTTCTCGAGCCAAACCACCTCCTGGCCAACTTCCCCAGTTATATACTGAACATGATGTCATATGGTATGGAATAGCCCTTTGGCCAGTTTGGGTCAGCTGTCCTGGCTGTGTCCTCTCCCAGCTTCTGAGGCGCCCCTTGCCTTCTTGTTGGCAGGCCAGTATGAGAAGCTGAAAAGTCCTTGACTGCTTGGCAACAACTAAAATATTAGTGTGTTATCCACATTATTTTCATCCTAAATCCAAAACACAGCCCTATGCCAGCTGCTAGGAAAAAAATTAACTCTCTCCCAGCTGAAACCAGGACACTGGCCTTATCTCTTTCCTGGCAGGCAACCCACGAATGTAGAGCTACCTCTAGCTCTCCATCCCTCTCTCCTTCCCCATGAGTCAACTGTGGCAGGTGAAGACGCATTTTTCAAAACCAAGACTACTCAAAATTAGGGTACTAGGCTGGTGTTTGTCATTCATTGTAAGCCAATTTTTATTCTAGGATGCTATCACAACCCAAGCTTTTTTCCTGAATGCTGCTGTTTGGTTTTCATGGTTTATGTTCTATTGATAAAGATGACAGGCAAAACCTGTTGAGCTGTTTTGTCCAGCTGCAGTTCTCAAAAATCTAATAGTGTTGTCTTTGTTTCTTTCTAGGCAGCATAGCCCTGATCTGAAGCATCTCCTCTTTTTTCTATGTTCCTGTAGGCATTTTCGATTGAAACTGGTCATTTAGAGATTTAATTGCCATGAGTGGTTTGTGTGCATCTTTAGGTTAACGAATAATAACTATATAATATAAATACTGTGTAATTTTATGGTAATTATAACATGTCAAACTGATTGTCCCAGAATACAACATTGCCAACAGTTTTAGTGTCTTGTCCCCTGCAAAAGAAAATCTTAACAGAGAGCTGGATTGATTCCAGCCCTGACCATATTCTCCATGTGCTACCCACCATGTTGATGAAGCCTTCTTCCAGTAAGGGCACTTTGCCAGGACCAGCTCACAACTGGAGGTAAGGAAGTGAAAGGCAAGAAGGGAAGCAAGCAGAAGGAAAGTTTCCACACAGACACACAGTTGACAAGGGAGGCTGAGCGGACTGCCATTTAAGGCACACAGTGTTATCTATAATTGTTATATGGCATTTAGATTCCACAGTGATAGGCACCTTAGAAAAATCCTAAAATAGACACAGTTTGGAATTTTATTAGTCTGTTTTGGAGACAAATTATAGTACATGCATAAGCACAAGTTTTGGCCCTTATTCCCAGGAATCTGGGGGTAGCATCACAGGACTTGATTCTGGTATCATAGTGTGGTTTCCAGGAGTGCTGAGAATACTGAAAATGAAGCTGGACAAAATGAATGGATAACTGAGAGAGGTGTCTTGTCCAAGCAGACAGCGAGGGTTGTGCTTGAGTCCTTCTCTGTTTAGCTGGAATATGTTGGTTTCTTCTTGAGAGAGAATCTCTTCTGCAGAAAGCATACTACTTCTGCAGAAAGCAATGGAAAGGGGTGGTGTAATTCTGCAAGATGTATTGAGGCTTTTCTGTTTTTCCTGGTAGGGAAGTAGGGATTAAATTTACCTCAGAGCAATACCACAAGCATCAGTCAGACTTTGGCCAATTGGTGTCTTTGGATCATGCACATATCTTCCTCAGCAATTGGTGGATGGATAGGCTGTGAGATCATACAGATACGTTCCAAGAAAGCAACAGGATATTAGCCTGAGCACTTGGAAGGGGGGAATGAGGAAGAGGAACATATGGCCAAAAATAATATCTATAAATGTTCCTTGTGCTGCTATATAGACATGGGTGAGCAAGCTCTTCTAGCAATGGAAAAGAAGGTTGGTATTGTGAACATGTGCTGAAGCATGGTGGTATGGCAGAAAATGAGGAAAGGGAGGATTAAGCTTAACAGAAAAGTTAGATGCAATGGCAGGCAGGTCATGTGATGCTCAACCACAGGATCTTCCTGCTTCTGTTGCTTATGAAGAGGGACCATGTAGTGAGATCTCAGATTAATATTCCTTTGTAATATAAAGAGGGTTATAAACAGCCTCCTGATTAGGGAGAGGCTATTAATTACATGATAGTGGGAATAAGGGAAGGCCCTGAAGAATGTAGCCAGGTGCTCACTACCCCTTAGTGATTTGCTTTTCACACTTTCTTCCCCAGCTAGGGTCAGACAACTGAATAAGCATTCCTAATCCATTTTGGTGAGGTATAGGACAGGTTATTTTAAAGCATCTTCACCAGATTGGTGAAGATCTGGTGAAGATGCTTTGGGAGATTGGGAGAAGGAGGTTGACTGTGTTTTCTGGGTGGGTTTCTTGTTTGGTTTGGTTTAAGGTAACATTAAAGAGCCCTGGGAGGCACCTCTGATTCCATTACCTCCCCTCAGCCAAGAGGAGGTAATGCAAACTTGCACAGCTTTTCAACAAGTGAAATCTGTGCCCTGAGTCTTAGACAGGGGTCTAAGTGACTTCAAATACGTGCCTTTAAATCTTGTCACTTTTTGCATATGAGACAAGGATAAGACAGGAAATGCATTGATAGCTTAAATCTTAAAAAAAGAAACAAAAATATTTTTTTTTTAAAACTTAGTCCAGTCCAGCCCTGCAGAGAGGCTTTCCCCCCCCCCCCCCCTTTGCTTTCAAGCAAAGCAGGGAAATAGTTTCAAAAAGAAAATGCTATATAAATAATGTATGTGTCCTGAGGGGAAGGATCATATAAAAACTAGCACTGTAGCACTAAATTTTTGAAAGTGCAATATTTTAAAAATGAGGGAACTTGTCAGAAAAGAGCATGAAATGAAAAAGCAGAGGGCGCATGATAGATGCAAAATGGAAACTTCTCAAGTGTATTCAAATGGAGCTGCAGAAGAAGGTATTTTGCTAAAAGAGATTTAAAAAAAACCAACAAACCCAAACTGAAAAAATCAGTGTGCAGGCAGGTATGGCTAACTGGCCAGGTTGTAGTAGTTGCTTAAATAGATACGCTTCATGGAAATGTTAATCTGCTTGAAAGTTGGTGAGAAAAATAAAAACTGTAGTAGGCAAAGAAAGAAGTGATAATTAGGTCACAGAAAGTAAGTAGAGACTGAGTAGCCAGAAGCAAGTGTAGCAGTGAATGGATTCAGCATCCCAACCCCCTTATGTTCAGAATTTGCTTAGGGATGAAGGTTCTCAGAAACATTTCCTCTTATTCTGAGTGTTTAAAAAACAAAAACAAATTACCCCTGTTAAGTCCCACAAAAGAAAGGTGAATGGCAATCCTTCCTATGCCTCATAACTAGAGGGGAGAGTCTGTGCAAAGCATTACCTGAAGTTTAAGGAAGGGGAGAAGATCCACCTAACCAGTACTACAAAATTGCAGGACATGCCTGTGTCACTGTTTCCTTCAGCCCTACTCCCCATTGTGCCCTGTTAGGTGGGATCACGTGTGTTTGTGTGTCTTGGTTTTCAGCAGCTGGGATAGAGTTAATTTTCACAAGAAGCTGGGAGGGGACAGAGCCAGGAGAGCTGACCCAAACTAGCGAAAGGGGTATTCCATACCATATGACATCATGCTCAGTATATAAAGGGGACTGGCTGGGGAGGAGGAGCCGCTGGGGCTTTGTATATTCTAAGTACTACTGTTGTTGTTTTCCTCATCCTTTGCTGTCCCAGTAAACTATCCTTATCCCAACGCGCAAAGTTTTACCCTTTTCTTCCCATTCTCCTCCCCATCCCACTGGGGCAGGAGGAGTGAGCGAGCAGCCACATGGTGCTCAGCTGCTGGCTGGGGCTAAACCATGACACTGTGGTACATCTGTATGGGTCAGTGTGTACTTCCCATGACATAGATTGGCTGGTAAATCAGCAGGGGTGTTGCTTTTAAGTATGAAAAGAAGATTTAAGAAACTACTTATGATACCAGAAATGTTAGTATGTTAACAAAAAATGTAACAGAAAAAAATATGAATGATGTGATATGATACGGACATGTGGTTTCTGTAAAAGAAAATCATGTGGTGTTCTACTAAGATGTTTTGAGCATGTCAGGAAAATCCTGGACTTAAGAATCAGTTGAAATTTATTTGGTTGTTAAAAAAGTCTTTGGCAAAGCTTCTCACTGAGAAGCTGCCAAATAAATTAAGCAATGGCTATGGCAAATTAGAAATTCACCAAGAGCCAGTAAAACAAAGGGTAGGAAGGAATTAGCAATTTTAAGCATGACAAAAGGCTAACAGAGGGGTATTCCATTACTAAGAGTGCAATTGTGCATATTTTAGTAAATGTGATCTGCTCAAAATGATAACTGTGAGTAAGAGAGTTGTAGACAATTCAACCTTATGTGCATGAATCAAGATTAGAAAAGGCAAAGCTTGAAAGAGACTGGCTGACAGATAAACAATGGGGCAAATGAAGTTATTGTTGACAATTACTAGGTACTGCACCTTGGAAACAAGAGTCTAATCGTGCACCTCGCTGTCTGATACAATGAACTGTAACTACTCAGGGAAAATATCTGAGTATCGCTGTAGACAATTCAATGAAAACCTTTTCTTGCCATGCACAGCAGTGGTTAACAAGTACATTGGATATTTGAATGTAGAATAAAACAGAAATAACGCTGAAAATATTACAATGTTATTATTAACATATGGTATGCTGCCACTTAGGATATTCACTTCTGGTCACTTCATAAAAGAGATATATCAGAAATAGAAGGGATTTTAAAAACTGTCAATGAAAATGCTTAGTGGGATGGCAAGAACTCCCTTTGAAGAAAGAAGCAGCTAGAAGCAGCTGACTGACAGGTATAGAAGGGGTATGTGATCAAAATAATGCATATGATGGAGAAGATAAATTGAACGGCTGCTTTTTTTCTTTCTTATAATGTGAGAATGAGGAGGGAGCAAGAGAAACTGAAATAAACAAACTAAAAAAAAAAAAAAAAAAAAAATTGACCAATAGATAATTTGTACCCAAGTCCTCAAACTAGGCCTAAATTTTGTAAGGAGTATATAGTTCTGTTGAAAATTATTGCATATGTCATATCAAGCACACACTGAAAAAAACTGTAGAACTGCAAAATACCATTTGAGACTGGGAAGACTGTAGGGTTAAAATAGAGATGCTACAAGTACTTTGCACCATCGAGGATATCCACGGTTAAATGAAATAAACTCAGAAGGTAGAAGTCCTTAAATGTTTTTGACATAAGTCAAACAGTAGTTTTATGGGATTTTGAAAGAACCATTCTCTATGTACAGGTTGTGCACTGTGGGTTGTTGCGGCATAATTCAGAGGGATCCGAATCTAGCAGCAGCTGGGCTCAGACTGGGACTTTGGAGAAAACTTTGTCAGCTGCCCTCTTGTCTCTTCCTGCCTGTGGTTCTTGCAGCAACAGCCCAGTTGAGGCTAAAGAGGACATCTAATGGTTTGGTTAGCATTAGCACAGTGTAAGAGCATGTAAGAATGCAGCTTTTTGGACTGTAACATTGCGTGAACTGGATCTCCCCTGTGGCTTTCTGTGTACCTCTACAGGGTTTCTTGTTTCTTATTCTACAGCAAGTAGTTGCTGCCTTGACTTTTCCCTCTGAATAGCACAGAATGGCAATTCTTGGCTCTTTTAGCTGCTGTCGAATGAGGAAATAAGGGATAGTTTTTCCTTTAAAGGGACTTTAATTCTTAGCTTCTATTTCTAATAGTGTTCAAATTTTAAAATAAATATTATTTATTTTTGAGAATAAAAATTAAATCAAGTCTTATGGTGGGACTGGACCCAGGATACTGGGAGCTTGATGTTGTTTCATATGGAGTTTTTTTGTAGATCTAAAATTCTTCCTTTCAAAACTCTAAATATTTGTGCTTGAATTCTGTCATTCCTTGGCTGGAAGTTATAAACGTACTTTATTTTATGAGAAATCCATTGGTGAGGCTGCTATTGTCTTTGGGCAAGAGAAGAATCCAAGTCAGATGAATCAGTCCCCCTATTCTCATCCATTCCCAAAAGATATTGCAGGGGTGGCATGCCACGCTCCTGGAAAGAGAAGGTGGGCTCCCACACACTTTCCCACCCAGCTGCAGCAGTGACAGCCTTCAGAAGGCATCATATTGATGATTGCGATAAGGGGCCTCTAGAAGAAGTGGTTAAACATGTAGGCAGGGAAATGTTGATTGAAGGGGATCCTGGAGAGAAACCCTGGCACACAGAATCTCAGTGGGTGTAAGAGATAAAGTTGCCATGGTGAGAGTGCTTGCTACCATTAGTACATCTTTGTGCTCTTCATGAAGACGAGTGCTTACATACTGCTGTGCTCACAGACCATCCTGTTTCTAGTAGCGTAGACAGGCAAACTGGTTGACATTTCTCTTGTAACCTATTAATATTTAGAATTTATTGTGCTGCTATTCTTGTGCAAGGTTGTTGCTTTAAAACTGTCTTAGGTTAACATTGACTTCTAATTTTTTTGTTGTCAGATGCAATTTTAAGATTCCAGAATTAGTTTGTCTGTAATTGTCATGTTTATATGATACTCAGAATGTCATTCTGTAAAGCAGCCGGCCAAGAGAAATTCTTGCTATCTGTTTGTTTAGTACCTAATCTGTGGAGCCCTTGAAGAACTACTGAAAGAAAAGTTATACAGCACTAAGGAAATGTGTCTTCACTGAACGCAAAAAGGACTAAAAGAGGGACATCTCCCAGCTTCACATTTTAGCAGAACTGAATTCAGGTCCTGTGTATGTAGAGCTGGGAATGCTGGATATGAGCTCGTGACTGAATTCCTCTTGCTATATAGAAAATGAATCAGACCAAGTCTACAACATGGGAAACTCCAACCTGAATTTTGACAGAACTGTGTTTGGGAAATGCTGCTGTTACCCCAGAACTCTGCAGCGTCTGCACCGGGACTCTCGGGATCTAGATCTCAGCTCTGCAGGAAACTGGAAAGTGCTGAAAGCCTTAGCTAAAGCAAGGTTTTCCAGGCTCCCAGTTGTAGAGCTGAGCTTTGATTACAGCTGGAGCTCTCAGGTCCTTTGGACTCCCAGGCTACAGCAGCCAGCCTTGGATCCCTGGCACAGCTGGCTGCTTCTGAGCCAAGCTTAGGGAGCAGGGGGTAGAGTGCCACTCAGTAGAGTAGGGGAATTGTGCCTCGTTTGCCAAGAGTTCATCAAACCTCTCCATGTTTCAGGTGAAATATTTTGCGTACAACAAATTGCCATTTTCCAACAAAAATCTGTCTCACTGAAATGTTTCCAACCAACTTTCACTTGATTCACAAGTGAAAACGAATGTGTGGAGCTCAGTCTGGTGCCAGTTTGCCCTGATCACATGTTCATCAATTAGTAAGGAAAAAATGTATGTGTTTGTCAGTCTTTCTGCAGGGAGTAGCCTGGAGTGCTACTGTCAGGATTGAAAATTCATTTGTGAAGCTATAGGGAAAAAACTTTTCAGTATACCTGCCACTGTTATGCTGGCCTCAGTTATTCCTTCCCTTTCATGAGTCACTGTGTTAAACAAGACATTACATAATTATATGTATATAGTTTATATTAATGAGTGTGTCCAAATAATATGTAAACATTACATATGGATGGATGGATAGAGTTCTCTTTAAAAGGTAATCAGGATTGGGCCTGAGGATACTAGGCATTGTAGTCATTCTGGAGCATGCAGTCTCTATGAGAAAGAGCCTGCAGTCAAACTATGAGGACAGTAAGATTAACTGTGATCATTAATTTACTGATAAAATAGAATAAATGCAAACATCATCTCTTATGTTTGTATTTTATCATAAGAGAGATGTTTATTTTCTGGTAGAATAAATTTGGAACAAACTGTTTCAATAGTGCCTTGGTATTGCCAGGTGCTGTGTTTTTCATAATACATGAATGGATGATGGACGTTGCTATGCAGGTTAGTGTTTTGCTGGGTTGCTCTGAACAATTGTTATTTATGAGGTTGCACAGAACAATCATGCTTAGCAGAACATGTAATAGATAGGGGGTTTTTTGTTTGTTTTTTAATCAAGAAAGCTAATAGTTATAGCTTGGAAGTCCTTTTATGCGCAGGACATCAGGATCTAGTTGTAAGGACTGTTTGATCCAAAGCAGGCTTCATCATTTCCATGCTGCAGAAACAGATGTTCCTGATTTTTTTTTGTTTTAGTTGAGTCTGATGTTTATGTTCTTTGACTTATGTGTGAAAGAATCCTACTCTTCTTAGTGCCTGACCTCTTTCCAAGCAATCAGAATGAAGAGTTCACCAATTAGTTAACTTTTCTCTTTTTTTAAAGATGGTATGAGAAGTGTAGAGTTGAGATTTCTATAATGCTAGTAATTTCCTTAATACGTGCTTTTATCTTTCACCTCTTGAACCAGGTTCATCAACACCAAGACAGGGGTGAGACCTTTCAATGCCAGCTATGCCCTTTTACCTCCTCCCGCCACTTCAGCCTGAAACTCCATATGCGTTGCCATCAACATTTCCTCAGGACAGAATCCAAAGTGAAGGAGGAAATAACAGAAACTGAGGTGAAGGGGTCACCACAGCTAAATAGTGACTCCTGCCCAGGACCACAGAGGGAAGGAGGTGGACCTGACCTTACAGGATCAGCATCTGTATCTAAAACACCTGATGTGGCTGGGCAACCTAGTGGAGGTATTCCACCCTTACTAGTGAAAGAAGAGCCCAAAGATGACAATGGCATCTCAGCTGCACCTTTTGCTCTTAGCACTGTTGACAGAGCCCCCAACAACACAAAGCTGAAAGACTCCTCTGACTTTGTGGCTAATACAGCATCAGCACTATTCAGCCAAGACATCTCTGTCAAGATGGCATCAGATTTTCTTATGAAGCTGTCAGGTAATCGAGCAGCAAGTGGCAGCATCTGCTGCTCCTTTATGGGCTAAGAAACACTTTGCCTTGGGTTTGCTAAGTCATGGAATTGCAGGGAGAAAAACATTACAAGTTCTTAACTTACAATTTATTATTTCTTTTTATAAGGAGAGGTGCGTGATGGAGGGAAGAGGGGAAACAGAGGGAGAAGAGAAGGATTTTGCTCTTTACTTGCTGGGATTGGGAGTGAGAACTTTTCATCCAGGCTTTCCTGTTCATTGACAGTTACCTTTTTTAATTATTTTAATTGAAATCCATTTCTATGCAAAGCATGTGTTTATTGTGTTTTCTTTCACTGTCAGATTATTGCTGTAAGAATGACATTCATATGTGAGACTGAAATGGAGGATGTGTTTAGGGTGAATCTATTATAATTTATGTGCTCTTTTATTGATTTGACTGAACACTTCAGAATTGTGGACATGCTGGAGGGATGTTCTATACTAAATATTTTCAAAACTGGCCTTTAATTTTTAAAGAGAAAGAAGTCAGGAAAAATGTCACTGAAGAAACTTACGTTTCACAAGGAGATGGCCGTCCCTATGTCAAGTTTTAGACTTTGGAGATAGAAGATACCTTTTTCAATAGAGAATAATTGGTCACCCTTTTTCTTTAAATGGAATGTAAGATTTGCATTTTAGAAAATTTTATTGTTAGGCAAACTAAAGAATTAGCTCTGTCCTAATGCCATTGCCTTGGTGAAACCACAGCCATTTATTGTGGAAAGATTTGCTGTCCTCATCTGCCCAGATCTTTATACCTCTGGGATCGCAGTTCTATGGGGAAATGAGTAGAATGGGTAAACACAAGAAACCAAGCCTGAGGCTTCATGAAGGAAGAATGGAAAAGAGCTGAGGACAAGCAAGAGGTGAAATGGGCTGGCACAAATGGTTTGCTGTGTGGGTTGGAAGAAGCCACAGAAACCTCCCCTTTAAAAAAAAAAAGTGTTGATATAATTTATTATTATGACCAACAAAACATGAGTGAGGATGAGTCTGTTTTGATTTGCTTGTACATTTTTTTTTACTTGTACATTTTTTTAATTGCGTTTCAAATTTGGACTCTACATGAAAACCAATTTTTTGGATTGTCTGACAGCTGTCCCATATATGTTGTCGTTCTGATGTCTATCTTAAATTTGGATTGCTGTACACTAAGTGGCTCTACACATCACCAGTACTGACCTGTAGTAGTAGTGCTCATGATGGCTGCATGTAGCAAGACTGAGAGCAAAAAGCAGGAGGGGGGGGGAAAAGCCTGAAAACTGAGAAAACGTACATTTCGATGTGTTGTTTTTTATGTAGCAGTTGATGGGGAGCTGTTTGCAGTTTGGCAGACGGTCATGTTTTCAATGTCTGATCTATTGGCATCAGAAAAAGGATACAAATGTACATTATTCATGCAAAAGGCCTATGCAGTTATTTTATGGTGACTTACTAAAGGTCTTGAAACCTGACTTGTATGCACTGTTACCTAGCAACATGTTATAAAGTCACTGGGGGAGTGAGATGTATCTGTAATTTTGTATGTGTGCATATTTGGATGAAAATGTACTGCTAGTCACCAAGTTTACTATACAAGAAGAGCAATGTTAAAAGGAAAGGAATTTCTTTTCTCCTGAGATTTATATTGTGTTATATACATTTAGCTTATGCTTTCCTCCATACAGTGTTCATAAATTTCAAGTAGAAGTAATTCTCTTTTAGCAAGTTGGCTAAGTATTAGCTGCATTTTTTTGACTGCTCGCTGTGCTGAACCAAGTTCCTTTGAATAATTTCTTTATTATGACACTCTTTTGTTAGGCCCATCAGAACTTCAATTATTGGCCCTACCTTTTCAATTATATAAATCTTTTGACATCTCAAATTGTATATGCCAATTGTAACAGCCAACACAGATTTGTTGAGACCAAATTATGTCAAAATAATCTAATTTTCTTCTCTGACAGGCCTTGTGGCTAGGAAAGAAGCAGTAGACAGATATATAGACTTTTAGAATTTGGCGTTTATTCTTATTGAATATTGATGGTTTAAATGAACATTTATTTTTGCTTGCCCGTTTGTTTTTTCCTCCTCTTCTTGGTTGGTGTCAGTTTGTATGCTTCCAGTTTCATGGGAGACCACAGAGCCTGTTGGTTCTCATTTCTGTGCGGTTTTGGCCTCTTCTTTTTCCAAGTGCGTGACTTAGGAGCGATTGTCTCTCTTCAGACCTACTAATTGCAGTTTCCGGAAGTTTAACTGGTGCGCCTAGGGTGGAAGACGGTACAAAATTGGTGTTTATTAACTATTATGAATTTTAAAATTGAATCTTAATAAGCATGTATATAATCTTGACTCTCAGTATTATTTCTGATTGGGCAATGCAGTATCTTTCTTGTCTAGAAGAAGTGGATGTCAGATGGTTGGAAAACAGTACGTTGAAAGTAGTTCACAGTCAAAAGAGAGGAGTCGCAGTCAAGAGAGATCTGTAAAAAATGTGCAACTGTTTGTTGAACAGTTGCACAAATAAAAAACGAGGAACAACTAGCTAGGTAACAATTCTGTGGGAAGGGAAAAGGAGTTAACAATGTCATACTGGTGCTAAAAAGGCAGTTGTACTGAGATGTATACAGAGAGAAACAGCCTCAAAGAAGTGGGAAACAGTCCTGCTTTCTCAGTCTTGCTGAAGTCCAAGGTTTTGGCACTATAGTTTATGAAGAGTGCAGACTGTGGGAAAAACTTCAAAGGAGAGAAGCAGAAATGACTGGAGGTTTAGAAAACATGTCCAGTGAGGATGTATAAAAGGGAGTGAAGTTGTGAAGCCTATAGAGAAGAGTAAGGAGAGTCATTAATAAGCCTTTAATGCATTAAAAAGTTTGTCGCGGGGAGAAGGAAATAATCTGTTGGTGATTCACCATAATTAGGACAATAAATAACAGGTTTATATTGCTGTAGGGTTTAAGTTGGCATTAGGAAAATCTTTCCAAAAGTTGTAGTTACACCTCTATGATAGTTTGGCTGGAGACATTGTGGCATCTCATCCACTGGAGAATTTTAAAATCAGATTAGATAACTACCTGTCAGCTATGGTTGCTCACATATTAGGCAGTAGGATGGACTAGATGTACCTCAGTCAGTGAACCATAGGACATCAGAACCAGTTGCAAGAAATTTCAGCTGAACAAAAGCAAGCAGCAAGCTGTAGAGAAGCAAAGTGGGGAAAAAAATTTACAGATGTTCAAAGTTAGACTTGATTTTGTATGGGACAGAAATGAATTGTGGTGACACTGCTCAAAATGGCCCCTGAATTTTTTTCAGAAAGGCTTAGGGGAGCTTTAGATTTAAAGAGGTTGAGAAATGTTGGTGTGGGTGATCTTTTAAGATCCCTTCAGCCCTAATTCTGTGCCATTGCTTGCCAGAAAGATTTTTGGTTACATGTTTTATGAGATAAGGCATAACACAGATCACCAAATGTAAATCTAAAAATAAGAACAAATGAATTTTTCTCCAGATTCCATTCTCTATATCGTAGTTTAAGGGTAGGAAATGTTTTTAAACTCACAAGAAATTTAAAAGGGTTCTCTGAAATTTTATTTACATTTGGAGAGGGTTATTGTTTGTAAAGACAATTAGCAGATGACTCTTAACATATAAACAGAAGAATATTTAAGCACAGGCATGTTTTCACCTTCAAATCTTACCCCTCTTATTTCAGTAGGACTGTTCGTATGCTTTAAGTTGCCCGAGTACTTTGCTGGATCAATGCTGTGCCAGAATGTTTCCTTCCACCAGTCTATTAATTCCACATTGAAACTTTGTTACTGCATTCATATCTTAATTTGCAGAGTATTTGCTTTTCCTGTTTCAAAAGTTTCAGTGGCAGACATTGTACAACACATCTCCTTAAATACTGATGTCCTTCCACCCACTTCTAAGGCTTGTTTTCTTTTTTAATAAGAAACAGCTTTCACAGTGATCCAAATTACAATGGCTGGTGTACGCTAGTGAAGTTATTACTGTGCCTATGTTATGTGCTGCAGTTACTTTTCATAACATTCGAAAATAAATGAATCCCATCAAAATGAATGGGATTCTTGCACTATTGATCTCAAAGGAATTCTGTGTGGAAACAGTAATTGTAAAGCATACTTCATTGCTGGCCTCTCTCCCACACCTCTCTGTGTTCACCAAGTACATTACTCTAGAAAGCATGTCTCTTCATCTTGTGACGGTATATATTATCAAGTGTGCCCTGCTTCTGCAGTTCTTTTATGTTCCCCAAGTTACTCGCATGGAAAAACTTTAAAATAGAGAGGAGGGAGAGATAACATGCCAAGGGTTTGGGGCTGGCCATGTTAAACTATGCTTTCTCCCAGTTTAAGTTATATCTGCTGTCACTATCGTATGAGGAGTCAAATTTTTATTTTGGAAAATAATGCCACTATGGGATTTTGGTGACTGTCCAAAGTACTTGGAGTTTGCATTCACGTTTTATTAGCTGATTCCATTAATGGAATAATGAAATAGTAAATCATCAGAGAGCTACATACAAAATATTAGTAGATAAGCTAAGTAATCACTTCAATTATTTGTTCTGTTTGCCTCTTGAAAATTACTGCATTCTTTAAAGGTAACACAAGTAATTTGAAAAGTCTTTAGCATTTGCCATCGACAGTACTGAACTGACTGGCTCAAACTCTTTAAACAGCTATTTTTAATAAAATAAAAATATGTCCAATTAAATTGTCATAATTGATGTATTTGTGTAGCAAGTTCCAAAGAAAAGACCATACTGCCTATATTTAGGATTCACAGTTTGTGCCAGAATGTAAAATTTCAATTAGAATATGTAAGTTCACAGGACTGGCAATTATTGAGCCATACCCTTAATTTAAAAATACTGTGAATTCCATAATGTTGCTGTCAGTGTAAATACCCCTGATGTCATCAAGATCTCTCTTTGAAGTGTCTCTCCAGATTCACATTTTCATAAGTTTTATATAGACTTTTAATTTAAAATAAAACTGAAAAGGGGCAATAGCATGGCTAATTAAAACTTGGGCAAAGAAAAGCTTGTACTAATCTTTCCCACTGATACATCACCGCCCTTATAAGCTGTTTTCAGCAATTGCTAGTCTTACATCCACAATTTCCTGACATCCTTAAAATCATACTCATCATGTTTTACAACTTGAAGGAATACATAGAATTTAGCGAGATAAAGCAGAGTAGACTCTGCTCTAATTCAGTGATTTAAAATGCAGGAAAACAAACTGCTTTTTTGTGTACTGAGCCCAACACAACTTAAAAGAAGACATGAATATGATTCTGGACCAGCTCTGTGCTTACAATTTAGTTTTAGTATCTATGCAAGCTCTTATACTTGGAGTATAAGACTAGACTAGACTAATGGCTCCTTTGCGTCCCTGATTACACCATTACACTGGGCAGAAGTCCTAGCTCATGAGCCTTTCTGTCACATCTATCCAAAATGGGAATTGAAGACATTGTTAGTTCAATCATCTCTGATTGTTTGGTTTGGGTTTTGTTTTCTTAAACAAATATAAAGGTCAGTCTGGTGAGGTTTCTGTTCTTCTCTGTCTCTGCTGCTTTGTAGAGAGAAGAAATTTCCATACTGCAAACAATTCTTTCCTATTAGCAACAGATTTCCCTTTGCTCCTTTCACTCTCCTCCCCCTCTTTTCTCCAGCTTCCTCAGAATGCTACCTGGTTTATTCTACTGTTACGTTGATTTTTACCTGGAAAGCAGAAGATGGTCTTGGCAGGTATTACAACCTTCTTGTTGTTCAAAGTTGGGACTTTGGCTGCATAAAAGACATCTTGGGGTGTGGGACGATGTATGGTCCTGCAGGTGCATCAGCAATTTCTTTGATTCTTTCATTCCACTTGGACTAGAACATTGTGAAATTTTGAGGGGACGGTAGCAGGCCTGGTCATTCTCCAGTTCTGTATCTCATTTTGCTTGATTACAGCTCCTTACATGCAAAGCAGCTTTAGAGAAGATCAAGATGGTTAGCTGGCCTATTCTTAACCTCTGCTTACACATTTTTTAACATACTTAACAAGATGGTTTGGAAGACCTCATATTTTAAGTGGTCTTTGGAAGCCTGGGGGTGGCAAGTCTTGGCATCATCATAGTTCTCATGATTGTCTATTCTGCCATTCCACTGCTTTGATAAAAAGAAATGTTTTAATTCTGAGCGCCCTTGAGTCATAAGTAACTTTTTCATTGATAGTTCCCATCCTCTTCCTTGGAGGCCTATAGGTTAGTTTATTTGGCTGAGGGCAAAGTAGAGGGCTTTAAAAATGAGATGTAATTGAGTTAGCACTCCCAGGAGGGTTTTGGAAACATGAGGTGCGCTGGGACAGATTAATACTCCAGGGCAGAAGGCACTAAAAATAAATGAGAGACCAGCTAGACTGTCCTGCCAGAAGAACGGTATTTCTCCTTTTGGGCCATTTAGTGCAGACAGCCTCTGTGTTTAGTAAGTTGAACATAATTTATCAGCCCAATTGGATTTTAGTCTGCAGATTCTCCAACAGGTTCCAATTGCATAGATTTTTTCTTGCAAAGCAATTAACTTACTGGAGGCTTCTTCTGCAGTGTCTGTACCCCTTGCTCAGTTCTTGAATGTCATCAAATATAAGCCATGGTCTCCTTGCAGAATGCCAACACCAATTACTAGAGTGAAAATAGTAGAAGACTTAAGTCATACCCTTTGTTGACCACAGCTGCCTTCAGGATGATGATGCCCAGTGTTGGGGAAATGTGTCTTCCAAATACTATGGAACTGATCTGTCAAAGGTCTGTTTGATTTTTTTTAACAACTTATCACCTGGAATGGAAGGCTCCCTGTGTCATTCGGATGCTCTAGCTGCAGTAGGACCTGGATAAAACACTGCCCTTTCTTCCTCAGGTAGAAGTCGTGCCATGGTTCTCTTGCCATAGTGTCTCTGAGCAGAATCACAAAGGGAGGTTTTTCTGCAAGATCTCAAGGAGACCAGTTCAATTTGCAGTGTCTTTTGGGTTGTGTCCTCATTTTCCCCTTTGCCCTCAGCCATGACTGGCCTGCTCACTCTCATCTTTGTAGCTGTAGTCAGGCGTCTCTTGTAAAATAATATGATGGTGCAGCGGTGTACTGTGGTGTTTTCACCACAGTTTCTTGTGACCCAGACTCTGTAGATGCTTTTTCTCGTGGTCTCTTTTGTGGTGGCATTTTTGTTGTGGATTCTTTTTTATTTCTCATGTTCTTTGTTCAGACAGATGGAATAGTGACCAACTCCTTGCTGATTGTGACTTGTAACATTGAGCTTAGCTTGAAGTAATCAGTCCATTTTTCCTCTTTCAATTAAAAACATTTTGAGCATTTAGAAATCCTCGTAAGTGGACCGATGCTGTTAGCAGCTTCTATCAGAGTGTTTCAGATTAGTGGCAGATGCCCAAAGCTTTTCTTGTGGCATTTGGCAGTTTAAGGAAAGTGTTATAACTTTCATCACCTACTTTTGCCAAATAGATCAAATGATTCCAGTTGCCAGGAAGATAAAAATCAACAGCCTGGAATCTTCTTTGATCTGGTTTTTTCTGGATGTGGAATGGAACAAATGGAGAATTATCAACCCTGCGTGAGACTGCTGCCTGTTGGTTGTGTTTGCTGGGTGGTTGGTTTTTTTTACTCACTGCGTATTTCAAAATTAAATTGCTGGGGTTTTGGGTTCAATCTGCAGGCAACACATCCTTCAGTCTGTTCTCATTGCAGTTCAGAATGAATGTAAATTAAATACAAATTAAGTATATGCATGTGTATCTATTTTTGTATGTAGATAGAAGACGTTATTCCTTCTGGGTAGTAATAATTTTGTAGTTCAAATATACTTTAATAGACTTCAGCATCATCTTTTTAATCTTTGTCTAGTTCTAATTTTTAAAAGATTCCTCAATCATAGTGTTTTTTTCAAAAAAACCTGATCTCAGTCAACTTTTATTTCCCTTATTTGCAATGTTTTTACTTATATCTGTTGATTGTTCTCCTTAATATGACTAGTGGATGCATCATAGTTGCTATTTCCCATGTGTTAGCAATTTTGCCTATAATTGTGGATCCAAGACGGGACAGAGACAAGAGTGGTAGAGATTTTTGTTGGGGTTTTTTTTTTTTTTTGTTTTGGATGGGGTTTTTTTCCCCCTCTAGTTTTAATGTATGGATCTGATAGACTGGACAACCTCCCCCCCCCCCCCCCCCCCCCTTTTTTTTTTGTCCTTCTATTTAGGCTTCATTTACATTGGAATCTGCTTTAGTATATTTCAAGAAAGAGTAAAAGCCCCATGAATTGAAGTAATTGGGTTGAAACTGACCTAATAGTTGTCTGATTTTTATTGTTTTTGTTTTCTGGGGAAAGAAAAATAAATTAAATATCTCTTCTATTTTTGTGATTTGTCTACAATTAAAATGTTTGACTTTGGGAAGTGTGGTCAGTTCAAGGAATGTGTTGTGAGTTAATTAAAGAAATAAAACCCTTCTTCTTTCCTTATTTATTAATTCTATCTTCTGTCCAAAGCAAAGCAGCTAGAATAGGCAGAACCAGCAACATAGGTAAGAGCAATAGTCTGGGTTTCTTTTCCCCTTCATGTAATACTGCCAAATGCACATCTTCAGGACATAGCTGGCTTCACAGGTTAATGATTGTTCTTAGTGGGTTGTCTTTATCTCTTCACTCAGACTCATGTTTCCTTTATTTTGTGGGACAATTTGAATTAATACCTTCTTGAAATGAATAAATTAAAAAGATTTTTTTTCTCCAGGTTCTCTGAATGTTCAGGCAGAATGCTTTCTATCAGTTGCACTCAGCTCCTGGTGGAGGTATTTTTCATATCAGTAGCAGGTAGAGTGGCATGTTTTAAAAGAGAAGGAATGCAGAAGGTAGTGTGGCATAGAAGGTTTGGGTTGTTTTTTTGGTGGGGGTTTTTTGTTGGTTTTTTTTGTTTGGTTGGTTTTTTTGGTGACCATTCTTCACCCCAGGTCAAATCCCAAAATAGACTGAGCCTGGATAGAGATGATAGATGGATTTTTTTATTTTTTTTTAAGTACCTTGGTAAAGTTATGATTGGTTTGAGAGCCTTAACCTGTATTTTGATGAATTAAAGCATGCTTTAACGTTTCATATTTCCGCTTTTGCTCTTTTTTTTTTTTTTTTATTAAGGAAAAAGCAATTCCTGATACTGTGAAACGTGCTTATAGGTCATATTAAAAATTACACATATAAGGTAATTTAATTTCTGAAGTAGTGAATAGCACAGTGTGTGTCTACATGCTGCTTATGTGTACATTGGTTAGACCACTTGTTTTAATCTTGTTCTTTGGTAATGGCTGGCCAACCAGTAAGAAAGGAGAAAAATCAAGCAACCCTGGAATACAAACTGAAAAGATATGTGTTGTGTTACAGGGTAATGTAGTAGCTTTAAAAGTAATAATAATAATTAAAAAAACCCATACATGAAGAAAACCACAAAATGGTTTGTGGACTATGTGAAAATGAACAAAGCTCAAAGTAGCAAACAGAAGTGTGTATTTGCAATAAAGATGGCAATTGTACCCCATATTTTAGGGTTGAGGTCTCTGGGAGATGGTGAGCACTTTACAGTGGGATGCAGGAACTCGCATTCCCTGGGAGTCAGATTTTGGGGGAGCTGCTGAGAAGGAGAGTATCTGAGAACATAAGTGAGGAAAGTGAGGAGCCAGAGGAGAAAGTAGACCAAAGGCTTAAGCCGGTGAATGTTGCCAGATTTTGTTGGATTAATTTGACCTGTTAGTACCTGCCCCTTCAGTTGGTTATTACCATCCCTGTAATGTGCCAGTTCCTTGGCTTTTTCTATTAATGTAATGGGTTTGTAAAACAAACAGCTCTCTGCAGCAGGCAATGCACGTTGGCTTCTAATGCCCTGCTGCAGCCCGCGAAAGAGGTGGTGGGGTACATCCTTCTTATGTGGTCCAAGTGAGATTTGACAGAGCTCATCTGCAAGAGTCATGAGGGTAGACAGGGGATTGTCATGTGGAAGAAGGAAAATATGTAGGAGAGGTATTGAGGTAAGTGGTGAGAGAGCTTAGGAAGATAACAAAATGGGGACAATGGTCTATCATATTTGTGGAGTCAGAGGTTGAGAGAGGTGAGAAAAATGTAAACTCGTCAAAGTTTGGGGTACTGAACAAGTCATCTGTGTGTTACTGGGAATTTAAAGTGAAATTTTGATCACGAAAAAGCCACTAAGAGGGAAGTATCTCTTAATGGTCAAGCATAAAGAATTGTAAGAGCAGCTGCTGAAAAATAGTGTAGCCTCCTGTTTGTCATGCAGTCTGCCTGTTAATTTATATTGCTTGGGTTTGGAAATACTGCTTAAGAGGTGTTCTTGGTTTTATCCCTTCAACCAAACAGTGCAAAGGATCTACTGCTGTCAAGGGGTATCGGAAAGACTGTTAAAGAACAACATTGTTTGGTGTGTAGATTTTAAGCAGCCCCAAGATCTCTGTACCCTTCTCTGAGGCTGTGCAGCTGCTTACATGGAATTATTTTAAACTTGCTCTTTCTTTTTTATGGATGGAGAACCTGGAACAGTGCTCTAATAGCATTTTCCAGTGCAGAGCTGAAAATTCCTGTTTTCTTTCTTAACAGATACCAACTTTTAGAACCTAAGAATTTGCTGTTCGTTTCCCTTTTACTCCTCACTTAGGTTTCCTGTCTTTCTGCTCTTCATCTCTTGCCTGTTTTCCATGCTCTAAGAACTCAATATGTAGTACCCATGGGCTTTGCTAAATTTGCCCTTATGTGAAATGATGTTTTAACCTTCCATCAAGCCTATAGAAGACCTACAAATGACCAGGGGAATGCTTTTAGGAGGCATAGGGACAAAATAAGAGGAGAAGGATGGTTTCTTAATCTCTGGTACATGCAGTTTTTGAGTTTCAGAGCTATCCCTTTGTGCAAAAGATGCAGAAGTTTGTTCACCTCTTGAAGCATCTTTGAATACATGCTTGCTTCTGTTACTCTCTCTGGCATTTCTCAGGTTATGGTTTCTTCTTGTTACTAGTTGCTCTATGATTATATATTACATACCTCGTTAAGTCTCACTTCTTTCCTTTTCTTGGCAGCTGCAAATCAAAAAGAGCCCTTGACTCCTAAATTTAAAGTGAAAGAGGAGCCTAAGGATGAAGAAGTTGCAAGTTCAGCCTTGTCTCAGTCCAGCTATGTGTTCAGCCAGGAATCCGAAGCCTCAGTTGCAAACGTCCCTGAGGAGAAACTCAAGCCACAGGAAGCACAGGCAAACGTGATGAGGCAGGACATGTCAGTCAAGGCAGCATCTGAGCTCCTCATGAAGCTCTCAGGTATATTCTTTAATAATATTCAGCTTCTTAATTTTTTTTCATGCACACTAGCAGGGTTACTTGCAGAAGAATATTTAGCTTTAGTAGTAAGTGAAGGAACAATTGAAAAGGTCTGTCTACACACGTTTGTATACATAAGACATCTCAGTTTGGTCACCATAGTATCTAATTATCTGTGCTCTGGTTTTCAAATTAATGACTGTGGGATAAGTCAAAAGAATGATGCCTTAAAGCTTTTAGATATTGTCATTTTTAAAATGTACCAAAACATGTTAGTACCAATTTATTCACGTGTCACTTCATTAACATCATAAGAATGTGTATCTGCACTGAACTGTACTTGATACAGCTTTATAAATGATGACTTTTAAAGCCTTTTATTTTTTCTGACAATATCTTGTCCTCAAAATCATAAGATAGGCTGTTTAAAAAAAATAATGTAAACTGACCCAGCTTTCTGCTGTTAGGGAAACCACTTGAACTTGCCTGCATTGCTTTACATCCTTCTGCCAGACAAGTAGACAGTATGCATGTGTATACACATATGTACTCTTACAGCTGGAGGGAGTCAAATAAAAATGTATGTTCTGCTAATTATGCTTTGTCTAACTTGTCAGAATTGAGGTTTAACTTTAAGGGAAAGTAAAAGGGTAGAATTCTCCCTGCTAGGAACAGGTTAAGTGAATGATGAAAAGGCTTTGAACTTCTAATAGACTTCAAGAACCAAGATGTGAAAGTCAATCTGGGAGGCTGCACCTGAACTGAATCGGTTAGTTTGTAAGTCTTCTCCAAAACTGGACGAGATTTATTTTTTTTTAAGTGTGCCAAAGTAACGCAAGAGGTGCCAGTGGAAATGCTTACAAGTTTAGTAACTTCTGAGATCCCTGGCAAACCTATCTGAAATTATTTGACTTGATTGGATAGTGTCAACATTGAATTTGAGCTCAAATTTATACCTGAAAGACTTTGACTAGGATCTCCCTGATAAATTCTAACATGTAATTAATTCACTCCTGTTCATACCTGCACAGTTTAATTTGCAGAAGAATTTAAGTCATTGATTTGCAAGCCTTCTGTGTTAATGGTGCAAAAATACCTCCCAGGTACAAAAGTTGATCAGAGCAGAAGTTTCCCAATTTTTCACTGACTCCCAAATACTAAACATTTGGTTATTGATATAGTGCACTGTTGCTGCTAGTAACTGGTTCGAGTATGGTGTTCTGGTAACAAAACTTTGCAGCCTAATGAATGTTAACCTGTGACTATTTTTCTTGGTGCCTATAAATTTATGTAACTATTTTCATAAAGACCGAGCTCCGTAACTTAGTGATCTTTCAAATACTTCAGAGACACTGGGGTTCTTGATTGTGAATTCAGCACTAGCAGGCTGTGTTTAAATAGTTTTATTACAGACTATTATATTCAAATATTTGTGCCTTAAATATCTGTTTGTATGAATGAAATCTGGCACGTATAAAATCTTGGTCAAGTCTTCAGTCACTTCTGTTGGGAACTCCCAGCCTTTAAAGGTTGTAGTAAGAAATACGCTAGTTTAACATTTCTGATCTCTTAGTGATGAAGCAGTTTTTGCTCATAGTGGTCTTTTTGGTTAATCCATAGATGAGAAGGTAAAGAATTACTCTAGGATTTATTCAGTCGGAATTGCTGCAGTTGGTATTCCTGAATCAGCCAGTGGGTGGGGTTATACCAAGTTTATCACACACTGTTTTCAACTTAGACTTTTCTGAATTACCATCTAAGGCAGAAACTATAAAGGAGGAAAACACTAAGATACAGTTTAATGTAGGACAAATATAAGAGGAATATCTAAGATAAGTAGCCTCTTTAGTGTTTTTTTTTAATGTTTACTTTATCTGGTAGAATACTCTGAGATCATTACTGGCTTCCCAGCTTATCTTAAGCAATTCTGCACTCTGTTTTTGGTGATTTAGAACTTAAACAATTAAGCCACTTCTTCAGAATAAAGTGAAAACAAGAATAATGTTCCTCCTTTTTCCTGGTACTGGAAGGAGAAGAGAAAAAAAAAAAAAAGGAAAGGAATGAGTATGTCTGGAAGTTTTGCTGTCTGTGGGAAATCTTCAGCCAAGTGCCCTTATAAGATTTGATATATATTATATAATTGGGTTTAAGTCAGGTCCTTCTGGGCTCTATATTCTTGGTAAAAACTGAATGGATTACATCCTTGCTTTGTTATTTTCACTTTCTTCTGTGTAATACTAATTACCAAAACCTGCACTGCATACAAATTCAGCAAGGGATTTCCGACATGATAGTATCTTGCTTTCTGCATTCCTGATGTACATGCTTCTGGTATCCCCTGAGCAATAATATTGCCGATTGTTGCAGCCTCCTGGGAGCCTCTTGGGATTTAGGCATAGGCCTTGCTGTCTCCTTTCATGTGAAGGATACACCAGTTTATATTTTTCACTGGGAAATCTCTTTTCCCAAACAGAGGTGCTGTGTTGTTAGCTCTCAGCTGAGCTTGTACAGTGTAGTGGAAAGCCGTTCCAGCTGGGGAGCCTCGTTTGGGCTGGTGCCTACTGTAAGAGAGACTTCCTGCAAATCACCAGCCCCTATAATGGAGGGACTTGTCCGCCAGTCAGAAACTACTCTAAAGCTAGGAAAAGCTAGAAGAATAAACATATTTTACCATAGTAGAACACTAACAGAACATTTAATAGTTGTCACTGTAGAGGTAAATGTACAGTAACAAGAGAAAAATCACACGCAGCTGTCTATTTTAGTTTTACCACACAAGGCTCTCTCTTTTCTCATTAAGCTAAAAAGCTGTCAGGACACTCGCATGCTTCTAGCAGCACACAACCAGTGTTTAAGATCAGGCCCTTGCCCGGCATATTACTTTGGTGGAGTTGGACCTTATCTGGAGATGCTATGACCTTTTGTACCAGTTTTTTCTCCACTGTCTGCCACTTGGATTCAGATCTTCTACGTCACAGTTCACAAACTTGATACCTAGTCGCATTTCTTCCAAAGGATTACTCAAGCTAAGAAGGCTAATAATGTCTCTTGGGCATGTCTAGGCAGAGCCCATTTCCATCCAGATAGCCAAAACAAAACTTCCTAACAACTGATCTGCCCATTTAAAAGTAAATGAAACGACCATTTGGAAGAAATGGTCTTCGGGGGTTAGCAGGCAAAGTTCAAGCCTCAGTGTAGACTTTGAAGCTTCATTTTACAGAGGAACATAAAATGACTACCATGATTTATATGAATGTACAAAGGTGAGCTGTGAATTCTGTCCATTACTAAGTCTTGACTGAGACTAGATCCAATGGTAAGCAAACAGATTTGAGGAGATAGTGGAGTGGGGCAAATCGCTCTCATCTCTGTTTGGTAGGGTGCCACCCCTCCAAGATTTTAAACTCCTCTTAAATGTTGCACAAAATCACTTATAAGAAATGGAAGTAATGTATTTCAAATACACCTGAACCAGTTTTCTACATTCTTACAAGTTCTTTTTCATGGAAAAGCTAATTTATTTCTTAAAATGTTTAATTAAGTGGTGCACCCAGTGATCCTTGGTCAGTTTTATGCACTCAGTCTTGTAAATTGAAAGGTAGGTTTCAGAGGAGACTGAAATTTAAAATAAATGTTTGCATTTACATGCTAATGTTTGAGTGTAAAAACTCATTTTCTGCTGAAATAGTCATGCCACTAATATGTTTTGGGCACGTATTATCTTTCAGAAGCATACAGTGTTTTTCCTTCTTGTCCAAAAATGAATGCATAGCTGGAGGTGTATAAAATCTATTCCAGGTACTAGCATTTTATAAGTAATATGTTACCCTGGTGCCTTGAACTATGACATTAGTATGTCCCTGTCTTTCCTAGAAATGTTGTCTGAATCACATTTGCCTTTATTTCAACTATATCTTATTTGTGAAATGTAGTCATTTTGCATTTCAGTAGTAACTCCCATTGTTTTCCTCCTCTCTCTTTTTACCAGTGGATCAATTCCCCATATATTGCACATATCCTTGTTATCACTAGCAAATGCATGACCTTTGTACTATTCAGTTCCTTTGGATTTTTTGTACTTCAGTCCCCAGGACACTGTGTGTGTCTCGTAGTACACCGATTCCCCAGTACCAACAATGCTTCATAATTCTGGGTTATCAGCAGATGCAATTAGTGCATATTTACTTTTTGTGCCAAGGTCATGAAGTAAAATGTTGCATACAATTAATTCCAAAAGCATTCTTGATCAACTCCATTTATTATCACCTAATTATATGATAATTCCTCTTTCAGCACAGCTGGTTATTGTGGGGGTTTGGTGGGTGGGGCTTTTTTTTCCTTTTTTGATTAAGCCTTTATCCACTTGAAAATGTTTATGCTGATTTCCTATTTCGTGCCTTGTAGTTAATTTTTTTTTTACATATATCTTACATTTAACTGAGACCACATAGATTAGAACTTGTATTTAAGAAGAGGAAGAAAAAGGGAAAAGAATGATAGTACAATTCTAACATAAGATGAAGGCCAGAACACCTCAATGCTACTCCCATTCCAAAAATGGCACATCGTGCGTTAGGGCACAGCGAGGTGAAGGACTATCCGAGAAGGCTTTAAATTAGCTCATACCAAAACCAGTTGCAACAGCACAGACTTCCAGAGGAACTAAATGACAGCATCAGTTTAAAAAGTTTGCTAACTAGGAGTGCTAACTACGTGTGTGTGGCTGGACAGCTGCTGTCAGATTTGCTTCCTTTTAAGGCTTGGGTGGCTTTATGCTTAGCTGTTGATAGCAATGTGAATTGACAACAAAAACGGGTCCATGGCTAGTAAGCTATTATTCTTAGCAGTCACAAAGTCTTTCCAGGTTTAGTGGGCTGTGTTTGGCAGTCTTTTGGTTTATTGTTACTATGGTGAAGAAAAAGTACATTACTACATTCTTTGGGTGACATGGGGGACAGAGAAACTAACCTTCCTATATATTTCTTTTTCAGAACTTTGTGGGCTCTTCTGGGAAGTGCTTGTATGGAGCTAGGCTGCTGTTGTTGGAGACAGCTGTTGTTTGGACCTCGTAAAAGTCTCTGTACCTAGATTGCAGGGGAGCTGTCAGGGGTGTTTTCATCTCTGCTTAGAGAGCCTTGATAATGGGCAGAGGAGTGAAAATACAGGGACATCTTTTTGCCTTGGTCTCTAAATAGCTCATTAGCAAGCTCTGGGCAACAGCAGGTGCTTCTGTAGAAGCCCAGAAAAGTAAGCAGGGAAGTTTATGACCCAAAGTAAGAGTTTCTCTTGATGGGAACTAGAGAGATGGCAAGCCATGGCAAGTCACATCACCAGATTAAATCCCCCTACGCTCCCGTTTGTTGTTGTTTTGTTGTTTAGTTTTTTTAACCAACAGAAATGTGAAATTGATTGTGGATGGTTAGAGTGAAGCTGTGTTTTAATTTACAGCATAAAAAAAGATACAAGTTTCTAGATAGCTAGATCTATTATTGTAATGTGTCAGGTTCCAGACTTTTTTTTTTCAAGATTTTGAGACTCTCCTGCCAATGCTGTACTCCATGAAGTTCATATCAGGCCACGGTACATTCATTCAGTTTAATAAGCTTTTCTATGACATCTGCATAATAACATAATCCCAAAAGAACCCAACTAGTAATGGATTCTTACCTGTTGATGGGTTTTGCCATGTACCATGACAACATTAATGTCTAAACCCAAAAGCAGGAAAAAATGCAAAAAAATATTGCCTGTTCCCAGGAGAAGTATAGAGTGCGAAGGATGGAAGTCTGAAAAGTTTAAGGTTTTTTTCCCTTATGGATCTTAAAAAACCCCACTTAACAACAAAAATCACAGCAGAACAGATACCTTATAACAGAGCCTAGCTTTTAGTTCAGTAGATGCTATACTATCCCTGTAAGTTATTGCAATTCATCTTCTTCCTTTTTCCCATGTCAAGGTAATCTTGACATTTAATGAAAACTGTGTTAATTTAAAAGATTAGATAATTTGGAATAATGAGAAATCATAATGTCTGTGGTTCAAATATGCTTCTTTTGGTGTTCTGGATTTTGATTTATTTGTTTAAACAAACACCCTGATCCTTTGCTTTACTGCTATTCCTTGATGATGTTCAGCCAGGTGGGAGTTGCCACAAAGCTATGGAGAGTGGGCATGGCAATTTTTTTCAAAGTGTCAGAGGATTGTGGATGGACAATTGTGGATTTGCAAAGGGCCTCTTGAAGTCCCCCTTGCCTTTGGAGAGTCAGCTTGTAAATAGAGGAGAATGGAGCCAGGCTCTCTGCAAAGGTGCAGCTTGCTGCACAAATGCTAAGACTAGAATTTTCTTGAACTAGGAGATTTGCATAGATTGGAATATGTTGTAAAATAACAGTTCACTGCATATGTAGAATTTTATTCAAATTCTTCTTCATCTATGTTTTGAGGGGTTGGCTGTGTTCTGCAAGTAGGGTCTTTCAGGTAAGCACCATAATCCTACCATTTAAATGGAAGGAGCAGTAGATGTGTATGTATCACAAATTATTGCTTTAATTTGCTCCCCCCCCCTCTTTTTTTTGGCTTGCATTTTTGCAAAACTAAACTTGTAATTGCAAAATTCTGTAACGTGGGAGTTCAGAGGTTCCACTTTAACAAATATGAGCCATTTTGTGATTTTATTTTTTTTAATGCAGGATCCTGTTGCATTGATTCAAGGCCCATTGACATAGTCTTATATAAACAGCAGTTTGAAAAAATACTAGCAAAATAAAGCATCAAGCACAGCGCCCTAGGGAACATCAGATGTTACTTGTTGTGCCTCTGTAGCAGAACCTTCAGGGCTTGCCAACTGTTCCCTTCCTCTGAGGTTTTATTTAAGCTAGTTTAGGGCATGTTTATTTCTAGTAAATCAGAACAATTATTATAACAAAATGCCCAATTCTCTGTACTGAAAGCTTTTAAAGGTGGTACAAGTTGACCCACTAGTTACCCCTGTCTGCTTGATTGTGAAAACTAGTACATGTGTCTAATTTATGAGACATACAGGAAAGGCTTTCTTTTCTAAGTTGATTCATAAAGTTGATTTGTACAGCTGATGGGCATTTCAGCAAATGTGAGCAACTTAGAATTTTAGTTGCAGGATGAAGTTTTAAATAAAATGGTGAGAAGAAGCATGAATGATTTAACAATTCATTTGATTTCAGCAGTGGAAAGTCATTGGACAGCTATTGTATCAGCAAAAGCAGTATTTACTACACGACTTGTGCTTTTTATTAAATCTGTGCACTGGGGTTTGACTTTCATCTCAAAGTGAAAAGCAGACTGTGCTGCATTAGAAGAGCATGTTCAGTGCGTCCCCTCTCGAACAGATGAGTGCTGCATAGAATCATAGAATGGTTTGAGTTGGAAGGGACCTTTAAAGGTCATCTAGTCCAACCCCCTACAATGGGCAGGGACATCTTCAACTAGATCGGTTTGCTCAGACCCCCCGTCCTAAAATTTAGGGTCCTGACTTTACTCTTTGCCTGTCCCATATCCCTCAGGACTGTGAACCAGTGCATGATCACTGCAGCCCAGGCTACCTCCAGTCTTGACATCACCAGTTAGCTCATTTGCATTGGTGACAATCAGGTCCGGTATTGCATCCCCTCTGGTAGGGCTGTCTATTACCTGGCTTAAGAAGTTATCCTCAATGCATTCCAGGAGTCTCCTGGATTGCCTACAGCTCACCGTGCTACTTTTCCAGCAGATGTCAGGGTGGTTGAAGTCCCTCGGCAGGATGAGAGCCTGTGAGCGCGATGCCTCCTGTATCTGGAGTAAGAAGGCTTTGTCCATAGGCTCCCCTTGATCAGGCAGCCTGTAGTAGACACCAGCCACAAGGTTCCCTTTGCTGCCTTGGTCTCTAATTCTTACCCATAACCTTTCAACCTGCTTGTGGCTATTCTTCAGAGACAGCTCTTCAGATTCTACCCATTTCTTGATGTAGAGGGCAACCCCTCCACCCCTTTTTCCTCACCTGTCCCTTATGAACAGCTTGTAGCCACTGAGAGCCACATGCCAGTCATGGGATTCATCCCACCAAGTTTCACTAATTGGAGCTGGATTGTAGCTTTCTAGCAGCATGGTGACTTCCAGCTCCTCCTGTTTGTTGCTCATGCTTCGTGCATTGGTGTAGAGGCACTTCATCTGGGCTGTCAGCCATGGCACCTTCTTAGAGGAACACCCCTTAGATCCTGTGAGGTATTTCACTGTTTTTTCCTGAGGGCCATACCAGGCTAGGAAGTTTTCCAGTGATGTCCTTAACCTGGGACCCAGGGAGGCAACAGACTTCTCTAAGAGGAAAGTCTGTTTCTGTCTCAGTCTGTCTCTTTCTCAGATTCCCTGATGCTCCTTAAAACCTTTCTACTTCCTGTATGTGCAATACTGTACCAGTGTTGGGCTCCATGGTTCAACAGGGCTGTTGAGAATTATTAGATGGTCTAGAGGAAGGCAGCAGACCTGATTAAGGGTCTAGGACTCGTGACCTACAAGAAGGCATTGAGGGAACCAGGCCTGTTCAGTCTGGCAAAGGGGAATTAAGGGCAGATCTAATTGCAGCCTGCAACTACTCGAAGGAAACTTAGAAGAGCAGTGGAGTCAAACTCTTCTCTGTAGTGGCAGATGGTAAAAGAAGGGGCAACAGCTACCAGCTGCAGCTTGGAAGGTTCAGAGTGGACATTAAGAAAAATTGCTAATGCAGCACTAGAACAAGTGTTACCCAAGGATGTTGTAGCTTTCCCTTGCTTGAATGTTTTGAAAATTCTGCATAAAACTGCAGCTGGTCTGATCAAATGCCGATGATTCATGGAATAATTTAGTTTGGAGAGGACCTCCAGGGATCATCTAATCCAAACTCTTTCTCAAAACAGGTCCAACAAGACCAGGCTGCTGAGGGTCTTAGTAAGTTTTGATTGTGTCTAGTGACGGAGACCCCAACCTCTCTCAGCACTGTGTGCCAGTATTTCACCATCCTGAGAGTGAATTTTTTCCTGTATATACAAACAGAATTTCCCATGCTCCAACTTGTCTGTTGACTCTTGTACTATCACGGCACATTTCTGAGAGAAGTCTGACTCTAACTTCTCTATACCTTCCCTTTATACCTTAGGGAGTTGTCAACAGCAATAAAGTGTCCCCTTAGTGTTGTTTTCTTAAGGCTGAACAAACCCAGTTCTCTTAGCTGTTCTCCTCTCACATCTTGCAGCAGCCCCCTAACTATCTTGGTGGCCTTCCACTGAATGTACTCCAGGATGTCAGTGTCAGTCCTGTACTGGGGAGCCCCAAATGGGGCACAGTACTCTAAATGCAGTCTCATAAGCGCAGAATAGAGAGTAAGAATCTCCTCCCTCTGTCTGATAGCTGCACATTTGATAATACAGCCCAGAATATGGTTGGCCATGAGGGCACATTGCTGACTTGTGCACGGCTTGCATTGGAGTGTGGCAGTCCCAACTTTCTGAGAGAAGTAGCTTGAATAAGCTCTTTCTAAAACTTGGCAATCTCTGTCCTAGGCTGTAGGGAGGTGTTCTCTAAGACTAAATTTCAGAGGCATGCTTACTGCTACACCTTCTTGAGGTGACACTGTCAGGCTTTCAGGGATGAATGCTATACCCTGAGCTTTTAGGTAGCACAATTATTGTTCTATATATCTGTCGTGTTTGGGTTTTTTAAGCAAGTGCCAGTACTTTGGAATTCCTTGCACTTGGGAATGCCAGAGAACCTGAAAGCTGTGGAAGAAATTACTTCCTCCTGGAACAAGCCTGTCCAATACTGCATTTCTCATATCTGATGTGGAAAAACTGTCTCAGTGTGAATAGGATGAAGTTCATTGAGGCTTTTATAAATCGGCTGATTAAACATTATACTTCTCTGTAAAGAAACAGCATCTCGTGACTTGACATCCACGTATGCAGTAAGTTTCTCTTATTTTGTTAAGCTGTTTCCATACCACAAAGTTAACAGCAGAAAAAGGCGTATTAGGTGATTTAGTTCATCTTCTGCCAGATGAGCAATGTTCACTGCTGTGCTATTGTTCTGAGCTTCATCCAGGTTAGTTTTGAATGAATAGCAGACCCTATTTAGGAGGTTACAGTCTGGATACTTTAAAGCTACTTGAGTCTTTATCCTCCACTGATTTTTACTAGGAATTAGATGTCTGTATTTCTATAAAAATCTGGCATGAAGAAAATTACTCTTAGTATACTAACTTTGTATTCTGATACATTGCATTTTATTTAACCTAGCCCATCTAGTCAAGGAGAAATGCAAAATGGAAAAAAGCCAAAGCTATCATGATTTTAATTATTTGAACCAGGAGACGTTTTGGTGTACCAGTCCTTGACTTGAAAAACTTTAGCTGTGCTACAACTGTGTGAGATACCCCTTATTTCCTTACGTAAGTATCCACAAATGAACTGTCTGTAGCACAGAAGGGAAAATAATCTTCAGAAAGTTACAGTTTGGCTGCCTGTATGGTGAGATGGGTATGGGCATAACCTTACAGTCTTTCACCAGCACAAGATCTAGCATAACTGGGTTGTATGCCAGTCACTGCCGCTCATGGGACAGACTGTCTGTGTTTCCCTTTTGTTACCTCATGTCAAATTATCACAGAGGACACCACCCCACCATCCCCCCGCCTTTGCTCTTCTGTGTGTCTTTGGTTTTGGGAATCAGAGTATGACAGGATTCCCCTTTGGCAGGGACATTCTGTCAGATCAAAAGGGTGCAGCTGGGAAGATAAAGGTCAAAGGAAATGATCAAATATGTAAATTTAGTTAGGGCAATTTGAGTGCTAGCTGATTGTGAGGGAGAGAAGGTCATCGGTATTGCTTGACTCTTGCCTTAGTTGGGGTCGTATCAGTTCGATTCAAAAGCATTTGCAGGACAGGGAATTAAACTGTGTGGAGCAGGAACAGAAATAGAAAGAATATTTTAAAAGCAGAGAGAGCAGCAAAGGTCAGCTTGACTCTGCACCTAAATTTGGCAGCTGGGTGCAGAACTCGGTCTGTCAGACATCTGAAGAACTCATTTGTTTGCGGAGTTACCTGAGCTTTTGATTGACAGTGTTACCTGATGCGTTCCTTTGCTGTTCTGTGTTCACTTTCAATGCACAGCATGCTATTTTTACACTTTTCAGTGCAGATGCAATGTTCTGTGGTTTTATAATAGAGCTAATGGAAGCTTTAAATAAATTAGAAAAAAGAGAAGAGAAAAACCTGCTTAACAGGACACAAAAGGCATTATATGATATTTCTAACTTGTCTCCAGTTGAGAATTCACTATGAAAATTTCCAAAGTCTGAAATGTATCTGGTGGATCATAGATAGTAAAGATTTTTATCAATGTTTATGCGTTTCTTTTAAAGGTCAAGAAATGTCATAAGAAAAGATTGAAAGCACTTCATGTAAATCATTCCTGGAACATATCCAAGTGGCTTTTATCTCCTGGCTTCCCTTTTTTTTTTTTTTTTTTTCTTTTTTTTTAAGAGCTATAGGCAGCAAAGCCACTTTTTCCTCCACTTAAGAACAACAGGAATGTGGGGAGAGGGAGAAACCACAGGAATGAAAAAGGACTTGGTGACACACATCAGTTGAATTTTAGGTGGAATGCATGTGCCTTCAGGCTAAAGGGATTCTGTTCTAGACACAGAAGAGATAGAGACTACAAGATAACACCGACTAGTTGACTAGCTTGAGGATGTTATCAGGGATGACCAAAACATGTTTTGGTGCCTCTGAGATTCATTGTAATATTAAGTAATTGAAAACAAAAAGCCTGGTGGTGTTTGAAACGTTCACACTTGGAATAAAATCTGTGAGGCTGACACAATCATATGTGAGTTAGGAGGGGAAAAACAGAGATCAGCAACAGATTAGTGTATCAAATTAAGTTAGTGGATCCACTATCACCCCCTTTTCTTCTCTCTGACCCAAAGTTAATAGAAAATACTGTTTGTGTTTGGGCTTTTTCTTACAAACTGGTATTCATTTATTTATTTTTAATATCAGTGCCTTCTAAGTAGTAAAATTTGACAGGTGACAAGGAAACTTCCATGTGAGGAAACTCATTGTGCAGAGTGCCTCCATCAGTGACTTGATGCTATCAGGATGGCCAGCCCCTGTCTGCACCAGTTAACATGCTGGCCCACGGTCATAGATCTGATCACATCCCCCTAGTCTGGACAAGGGCCAGACTGCTCTCTTAGGTTCTAATCCTCTTGAGCATCTAAGCTCTCTGCTTCTCTGGCTCTGTATGCTGTAGCATGCCTGTCCCTACCCTCTACCACAGCCTCTTTTGCTGGGTGCTATGGTTGCCTTTTCCTCCTTTGGCCATGAATTCTGAGCAATTTAAACTTGCACTTTCCCTTGACACCAGCTGCGGAGGCTACATAGGTGACAATTTAGGGCATGTGCTAATCATGAGTAAACAGAAGCAGATTTTCCTTAAGGTTTGCAGTATCTTTGCTAGTACCAGAAGTACGTGTACAGGTTTAGGCAAAATTAATAAATCCCATGTACTTTTTTTTTTGTTGTTGGAATGATTTCTTACTGGTATTTAACTATGTTCATGCATTTATTTATTTTCTTGATTCTCCCAGGCATGTTGCCTGTCTTAGGCTGCCTGTTTCTGGAGTGTCTGGTCAGCATCCAGCCAGCAGAGGTAACACCTAGTTGGGCAGTTCTGCCATGATACCAGTGTCCTTTCAGGAGCGCTGTGAATGAAAATGATTTAAAAGGTCATCATCTTTGAAACTAAATTGAGAATAAATTCTATAGGTTTTCAACTTCTCTTTTGACAGCAGAAAGTCTGAATCAAAAGATACAGATATTTGGGGTCTGGTAGTCTAATTACCTTAGAGCCTTGATTTTGAGAATTCAGAGCTTTTATTCTGAAGAAAAAATGATCATGTACCCTGCAGCCAAACCAGAGCATTCAGCAACACCCAGGGAATCTCAAGTGTAGAAAGTGAACTACAAATTGGCTTCTAGACTATGGTTTTGTTTGCTGGACCTAGGACACCAGAGAGGAAGGCAAGGAGGGAAGGATATGAGCTTATGGAAACTGGTCGTTAAGGTTATTGGATTTTGTAATGCATGAGGGAATATCTATGCTTAGTTACAAAATCAGACCTTAGAAAAGCATGGGCCCCAGAATACTCCTCTCATCTTGAAAGCATACGCACAGGTAACAAACCAGTTCTTCACATAGTTATCTGGAATTTTCCATAAAAGAGAGAGCGGAAGAGGAGCAGATGAGGTTTCCTCCTCCACCCCTATCCCCACACCAATACTTCTGACTGCCTGTGCTGGGACTTCTGCTGATAAAGAGTAACTTAAAGTTTGTAAGAGGTCTTCAGTGCCCACCCACCTTTGGAGAGCTGGTGTGCAGTTGCAACTTCATTTAATAAATAAAAACAAAGCTTCACTAACTGGTATGTGATAACCCAGTATTCATAGAAAGTGATATAACTCTCATATTTACAAATATGCAACTGTTTTCTGCTCTCTAGTTTGAAAAATTATTTTCAAGAGATTGCTTCTATTTATAAGCCCCAGAAGAATACTGTAGCAGTCAGCCGCTTGCTTCCCTTACCATTTGCAGTGATATGGTATACAAATTACAACTTTGTAATTGTGATTCCTGCTTTGAGTAGTCTGAAAAATTGTAGCCTAATTAAATAATTGTGGTGGTTGTTTATTTTTTTAAACACATATTTGCAGCTGAGAGTTACAAGGAAACCCAGATGGTAAAGATAAAGGAAGAACCAATGGAAGTCGACATTCATGATTCGCAGGCTTCAGTGTCACCCAGCCAACCCAGCCAAAATGTTGGCTACAGCACTTTATTAGGGCGAGACATTAGCGAACACATACAGAAGGCACCAGAAGGTCGTGTGCTCCCAGAAAGAAATCTATTCAGCCAAGATATATCAGTGAAGATGGCATCTGAGCTGCTCTTCCAGTTATCAGGTAAAAGCAGTGGAAATAGTCAGTAGTTGAATTTAAACAACAAAAAGAGAGATTGTGTATAACCATTAAGGTGCTATGAAAGTGTGATTGCTAAGGCTGAAAAATAATGGGAGTTAGAGCCCGTCTACCCTCGTGTTTGGAACACAAAAGTCTTGCCAAATGTCCCCCATAGTTAGCATAGGCTTTGGAGCACTGTGACAGTCAGGTCAGGTTCACAATATTTGAACTGAATTAGAAAAGCCGGAGTTCAACTCCTGTATTTTTGAAAGATAATTAAATAATTTGTGACAACTGGTTGATCCAGGCCTTGTTGTATAGGGGAACCTATAGATGGCAGTTACTGGTGTAAGTAGCCAGTGGCTGCAGCACGCAGTGCTCCTGGGGCTGCACTGTCCATTTCTCTTGACAAAGAAGGTGAACCTCAACTATTACATAAAGGCAGTGATATCAGCACTATGTTTAATGAATGCTTGTATTGCACACTTTGCATGGAGCACCAACACTGAAATATGAAGCTGAAAAAATTTGTTAGGTGTTAGTTTAAATAAGGTCATGCCCATTCTCTAATCATCCTGTAACCATTTACCCTAAGTTACTCTGGATTATGCTGTTATCAGAAAGCATTAAAATAGTTCTGCTGAATAAAACTTGATAGGGAAAATATGATATATGCTAATCACAAAAACACTTGTATGTTCCTCTGCAGAAAAGGTGAGCAAAGAGCACAACCACAATAAAGATAACACCATGAGAACTACAGCGAGGTAAGTACAGTCCATTGTTATCTGCAAAGCTGTAGTGTAAATGGCATTGCTTCATTTTGCCTTGTGAACTCAAATGTGTCTGTCTCCCACAAATGTGACCTGATATTACAAGTGTAAGATATTTTCATGGGTAATGTAACCTATATCTGAAAAATTACACCTGTAGATCTGATTGCTTAGAGTTCATGAGACAAAAGGCCTTTGGGCCAAAATGACTGTTCTCCTCTGATCAAGTATTCACACATCATTTTAAGAATTATTTTTTCTATTTTTTTCTACAAAAACTGAAACTTAAAAGAAACTGCATAGTACATGAGCGCTTGAGGAAAGAACAGGCTGACAACTGGATTTTAAGACATGGACCAATGAAAGAAGAGGTGATTTTTGATTCAGTCTTCTGTCAAACTTTGATTTCTTTAATAAAATTTCAATTTAGTATTTCTATTATCTCAATGCCTTCTAGAGATGAATTTTTAGAGGTCAGACTGTATGACAATGCTAATGAAACATTTGTTAAAGATTACAGTCACATTAATAAAATAGATGAAATTTTCCAGGAATTAAAACCATGATCCAATTATAGCACGTGCTGTTAAAGAAATACACGCTTTACAGTATTGTGGCTGGGAACAAGCCCACGAGTTGTTTACATATACGTGAGCAGCAAAGTGAGGTGTCCCTATGGGAAAATTCAAAGCTCTTATGTAATAAGTGGGAGCTAGAATTGGTAAAAAAGTTAGAAGCCCATGGTGAGGAGTAGGCAGAAATTGGCAAGAGTACATTTATTTCCTGCCTGAAAGTTCCTTAATCAGTGTGGCTGGGTTGGAGACTGAGCACACTGAAGTGATAAAGTGTTCCTTCAAAGACAGAGTAAGACCTTCTGTGCCTCTGCAGTCCCTTCTACAGAAGTGCCCAACGTGTTCGGTGCCTGTTAACTAAGACAACTTTGTCCAGACAGAAATTGAAAAGCATTTCAGTTGCAGAAGAAAAGATCTCTAAAATATGTTGTTCTTAAATTCCTAGGCCTATCCCATTCATTCGTAGTAACTGTAATAAATAAATAAATAAATTGTTTTTAATAAACTGACCGGCTAAGTAAATGTTCATTAGGGACTTTTTGATGTTACAAGTTGAAAGACAATTAAATTGAGCTTTGAACTTCTCGCTACTGTGAATGCTTCCCATATTTGCTAGTTTGGGAATCTGTGGGATCTGCAGCCTACATAGCCTGCCCATGACTACTTAAAAAGCATAAGCCTAAGAAATACATATGGAGATAAATGCACATATTGTCCTAACTACTCATCCAGTGTGCATTGCAGGGAGGGGGTGACAAATAGTTGAAAATAGATTTTCATGTCTCATGATGTTACCAGCAGGACTGGTGTGAGAATCCAGGGCTACTTTTGGATCTATCAAAGATAATTCAAACTGGAAAGGTTGAGGACAGTTCAAAGGTAACTTCCCCTTCTTCTGACTGCCACCTTTTAAGAGGGTAGCACAGTTGGCTTGCACTGAGTTGTCCAACTTGCACTGAGCTTTACTGAGAAGTCCTGATAATGGCTGCTACCCATCAGGGCATGAAATGCTGAGTGCCTGATTCAATTCTTCCGGGTGCTTTTCTTATCTTACCTATCTATCAACAGAAGAAGACATGAATGAGAAGAGCTTCTTAAGGGGAAGTGAGTCAGTCTACTAAGTCCTGCGAGTTCAAACAGATTGACTTGAAAGACCTTGCCAAATGAACCCCACCCAAAACCAAACAAACAGCTGGAAGTCTTTGCTGGTAAGGGTGTGATGCCTTCTCAAAAATAAAATGTGATGGAGCAGCCAGTGGAGGATAGAGGCACTCAGACTGCATTAAGAAAACGTGTGATGTTGCAGTTTGGCTCACCAACCTACATCTGGAGTAATGACAGAAAGGCATTTGAATCACAATTGTTATGTGAAATTTGCTGACAGCTGCAGAGAACCAAGGTGAAGTCAGTGTTGTCCACCTGTGAGTAGCTGGGGAGCAGAGATTGAGCTGTGTCATTGGTGAGAGTCTTAAATCAGCAAAGCCCAGCAAAATGGGGTATGCAAGCACTTTTTGCTGTCTTATTCCATATTAACATTTCTAACTGTTGCCTCTCTGTTGCTATTCCTCCTGTGAGTATTCCTGGACTTTGCAAGCATATACTTCCATATGACTTTGCTTAAGCAGCCGAAACTGGCAAGGATTCCTCACAGTTCAATGGCTGAGTGAGATGGTAGAGCCTGCCATCTGTGATATGAAGACAGAAAGTGGAGAAGCAAACGATCTGAAGTGAGTACGCCAGTGTAAGATGCCAAGATAAGTTTCTTTCATCTAGAGATCTGTGTAGCCATAAAACTGGAAAAAAAAAATCCTAAAGCTTAATCTTCATCAGAAGGGACTTTGCACAGTGATTGAGAACAATTTATGTAGTTTCTTACTATGAAGCAGGAGCTCCTCCCTCCATACTTTGCACTGGGAATTGGAAGACATATCTGCTGAAATAAAAATAATAATAGGGCCAACACTGAAGACACTCAGCTGCCCTTCTAGAGGAAGTTAGAAAAGAGGTATCCAAGGATGGTTCTGTAATTCACCGGAGGCCAATGATGGAGAGGGAAATCCTTGGGACACAACATGATGCAGTCTTCAACAGCAACCTGCTCATGATATATGGCCTAGCCTGAATCAGCTAAGCTCTGCATCATCCATTTTGCTTAGAGCCAGCAATGAGCAGTGTCCCGGTGACTGAATCTAAGGCACCAGCATGCAGGCCAACATGGAAACCTGAGTGGATTACAAGATTTTGAAGAGTTACAACAGTAATAAAACGTTTTTTATTGGTGTTTTGCTTTCAAATCATTATTAAACCAGTGAGAGGAATGTTGCAATAAATGATGCCATATTTTTATACAGCGTCAGTCTGTTTTATATTATGTCACCCCTGAGTAGGAGTGTGAGTCTTGGAAAAAGTTAAATGTTGCACATGTGGGCTGGAGCTGGTTTACTTTATCCTGATCACTTGTTTTCTTGAGTATTATGCGTTCAGCTGTCTGCACACACTGAACTATTCAGGTTTGGGGCAGTCACGCCTTACCCTTCAGCACAACCTAATGTTGACTGTGTTTATGGTTATGTTCAAACTTTTGTAGAAATACCAAAATATCCCATTAACTGTCAGTGTATGGAACAGCACAAAGTGAATAATGGCCAAAAAACCTACTAAGAAAGTAAATAATGTGATTGTCAGAAGTGTTACATGATCAAGTTAACTAACTATCAACAAATTTCCCAAAGGCAGAAGAGATCTGACTAAGGATACAAGTGACTCAGTGGAGAACACCTTGTTCCCTCTGCAGAAAAACTGTATGAAGGAAAACTTATGCAAGTGCTGTTGTTTAGATTGACACCTTGGGTATCTGGACTGGTAGGGTCAACTTGGTACTGCTGGCACATACTTTATGGGTCTGGACTACCCACTGTGCAGTGTTTTTTAAGACCTTATACTACGTTCCTTATCCTGAAAAGGTTCTTGGATTTTATTACTGAATAAGAACAGGCTGCAGAAATGAGCTGGCCTCCTGTCCTGCACCTTTAAAACACGTACTATATGCCAGCCTGTTAAGGATTCTCAATATGAGAGAGATCAGATTTAGTATAATTCTCATTTTGTTCAGAAGAAATTGATAGTTTGCATGCAAATGGAATATGCTGCCTTAGAAAATAGTTTTCCAAGAAAGACTGTCCTTTTCTATTTTGATTTTTCTGATGTACCTCTTACTGATGTCTGTCTGTACGGTAGACAAGGAGTTCTTGTTTCTGTTACAATCTTTAATTGAGCAGAAAACAAAATACTTTGACAGAAATGCCAGTTGACTATTGAAATTGACTTTTTACTGCCTGTTAATTAAAACCAAAGCATGCTATGCTTTTTGGAGTCAAGTAGCTGATAATTTTTGCAGTTAATACTCTTTGGGAAGTAACCATTCAGTTAGCTTAGATAAATTATTTCCTGCTTTAAAAATCAAACTCATGGAGTTATTTCATTTATGGAATGTCATGTCAAAAGAGAACTACTCAGCATCTTAACCTAAAATTTGAAAAGTTTTGTTTTAAAAATAATTACTATATACCTCAGATTATTAAACAATAAAATTTTCCACCTTTCCCGATTGCCGTCTCCAGATATGACATTAGAATACAAATTTTTAGACAGTAGAATAGAAATTTTTGAAGCATTCATTTTAATGATGCATATTGTATTGTGATATAGCAAATCTGTGATGTTGAAATGTAGTTAAAAACCTTTTGGAAGCACTTCAGTTTTCACTCTGAGATGCAATTTTACCAAAGCATGCTTCTTCTCCACACCTTGCCTCATGGTCTGCGTATCTTTCAGCGTGACTTCTGTAAATGAAACAGGGCTTTTAACAAGATGGTATCTGTTACAATATTAAGATGCTAGGGTCAAAAATAATACTTACTTCTTTTGTTAAATGCTATTTTGTTTACAAAAAGACATCTTATTTTTTCGTATAGCCCTTTCTTTTCTGAAGACACATTTAGACAATCACCGTTCACTTCCAACTCAAAAGATATCCTGCCTACTGAAACTGCTCTTCATGGAAGGACGTCTGCACCAGGTCAGATACCTTTTTCTTTCATTACTTCCAGTTAATAGATCTTTTTCAATTCCTGCCACTTTAAACTCTACCACCTGACCAGTGCTCTTAAAATGTAGTTTGCTTTATCAAAAGGCAACTCTCTCCATCACAATAAGTGCTTATTATTAAGGAGAAAAAGAAAAAAGTTAAAGTGCTGAAGCATTTATATTAATTTATATTATTAGTCTTTAAACTACTATTTCCATGAATTGTACAAGAGTCTATAACAGATTAAACTCAATGGTATTAATAGACGTGGGGTTTTTGTGTACGCGTGTCTCCTATATGTAAAGAAACTTTACTGATGTTGGATTACTGTCTGCTAGTCTCCTGTTATTGGCCATTTCCATCTCTCAGAGTGCAGATGAAATGTTTGCAATACATGTATTAGAGCGGCTGAGCTTGGCAATACAATTTTCCTGCCTTTAACAATAATTTAGAAACCTTTTTGAAAGGACATAGAGTTCTTAAAATGTACTGAAAAACCTCAGTATCTCTGGGTACATTCCCACTGATCTTCTGAACTGGTTGACAGACATTTTATGTCCAGGTACAGCTTGGGTTATATTCTGCATTAAAATGGAAAATCTAGGCATGTAACAATGCTATTCAAGGTGGCACTGAACACATGCAAAAACTCAGTACATGCCTTTACTGTCCTGTTGCAAAATAACTCGTTTGCTAGTTCACTGGTATCTGTTCTTAAATTAATAGCTCTGGGATTCTAAAGGTCACTAATTATGCAGCCAGCCATAGGGGGGGTTATTCACCTTTTCTTAGCAATCAATAAAGTTTTGGGCACGTTACTGCTAATTTTCAGCTATAGACTGTCATTTAATTTACAACTTAACAGACCCTTCATTTTTTTAATGCTTGAATAGTTATTTGACAGCTTGTGAAGTGGCAGATGAGGTTAAGAGCTAGATGTTGTCTAAGGGTAAATATGCATAGCAGAAAGAAGAAGAAATTTTGTAGCATAAGGACAGGGGTCTTCAGGCTAGCCTCAGCCACCCTTATGCAAGGTAGTAGTGGATTTTGTAACTCGGGGCGAGGAGAACCAGATCAGGTCTGGTGCTTTTAAGTATTAAAATGTAAACCAGGTTAGCACTTCAATCCTGGCTTTTGACCTTGGCATAACATGGAATATTCATATACCCAGATGAAAGATGAGAACTCTTAGTCTCCTCAGGCGGTGCTCAATACCTCAGAGGACATGGCCTCTAGCAGCAATACTCTTACATCATACCAAGGTGAATGTATAAGAGTTTTAATTCTCTGTAAGACTTCATTTTAAGTGAGGCCACTAAAACTGCGGATGAGTTTTGGTGACATGCTTCATCTTCTGCTTAAAAGATGTAAAGTATCTAGTTCTCAGGACGTCCTGGAGTGTTAGAATGGCTTCTGAGGTACTGGGGTTTGTATGTTTATGCTGCCTCACATTCTGCATTATGGAATACAAGTATTACCTTGATAGGTCTGTGTATTATGATACATATTGCTCTGTGATTATAAGACTGATATGTAATAGCAGGATATATACTGAAAATCAAAAAAGCTAGTTTCTGCTTCATTTTTATTTTTGGAACAACCCTATCATTCCAATATGTTGATTTTTCTCAGCTTCATACTAAATTCTTGGACCTGAAGTGCAACTTCACAGTAGCACCAGGAATGTGATTTAAATTTTTAATCAATTACAAATGTGATATTCATGTAAAAGAACAGCAGAATACCCACAGGTAGATTTCCTACTAGTTTTGGCCTTGCAGGAAGAAATAGTCTGTGTAGCGCTATGGATAGCTCAGAAGCAATTTTATCCCTGCAGAGAGTAGCATAAAGGAACAGTAACAAACCATTGTAAAGGCCAACAGGATGTAACAGAAAATGCTGTGGAAATATGTTGGTGGTGTCCCATGGATAAATGGTATGTATGCCTTCACTTGAAATACATTTTGGATATTATCTCTGAAACAAGATAGTAAGAAGTAGAGAAGAACAGCATAAAAAATGACAGGAAATTTCCAGTCCAGTGTCATCTTCAAGTCGTCAACTAAAATCCAAGCAGATTAACTGCTAACGGCCCAGAGTGTTTCATTAAGCAGTGCTGACATCCAAAAGTGTGACTCTGTGCCACTGTCAGCGCAGCTAGCAGAGTCTGATGAACAAGCGTGGGGTCTGAGCTGCTGCTCTATGCTGGTTCTCTGTGACCAGGCTTGACTCAGGCAGGTGGAGCAGCATGAGGAAGCCTTCGCTGCCAGTTGGTCTGGGTGGCCTTGGCAGAACCCCATGTATGTTGTGCTTCTTTCCAAGAGAGCACCAATATGGGTGGTTGTATCCCCAGACTCCTGCCAACTTTCTGTCTGCAGACTTCTTGGCACCCTAGCTGCAGAAGAATTGGGAAAAGTGACAGGAACATAGGACAGTAAGATATCTTATGTGTCAAATTCAATTCTTTTCTATAATAGGTAACAACATTATGTAATCTCATTCATTGTCAAGATCCATCTTAAACCTGTCGTCCTTATTTTCTGTATGAGGACACTGTTTCAGAAGCTCACCGCTTTGAAGTGCTGGGGTTCAGCCTGAATTTATTCACAGCAAGTTCTACTTTTTTTGTTTCACCAATGCTGTCCTTCAACTTTGATAATTCTTCTCCCTCATGATGTTCACCATCTGATGTGCCATCTTACAATCCCCCTAATCCTGTCTTCATTTTGGAAAAGTAAGCCAGCCAACCTCTTTTAGTCTCTTTTAGTATGATGGAGTTTCCATTCCCTGACCCACATCATAGCCTTTTTTCTGTCTCTGTTTAGGGAAATTAATTTCTGCAAATATGAGTAGTCAGACCTATATACGCTATTTTACAGGAGGTCTTACCAATGTCTTTTTCAGCGGCACGCAATCTTCTATATGTATATTGAAAATGCCCTTTGTAACTAGAACATGCTGATGGTGCTCAGTTCATTTGCTAATCAAATAGTAACATGTTTTTCTTTTCCTTTACAATTTCAGCTGGTGATTTCAGTGTGCAACAGAAATTTGTGTTCCTACTTTCTAGGCATATGACCTTGTAATTTGAATTGTTTCACTTGTTACTCTAGCTTGCAAGATTATTTCTTTAATACTCTGAAATTTCTGCCTATTGATGATATTGCTTTCATTAATGCAATGCTGGGAGGGGGTTTGTGTTGAAGCTATTAGAGAGGATTCTTAAGTACAGCTTGTCCAAAGTTGAGTCCTTGAGACTTCAGCTTAGTGGCCTCCTCAGCGCAAACCACTTTTCTTCATAACCAGTTTATAAGAAAATTGCAAGATCAGGTATTTAAGAGGAAGAGCACTCTTTGTAGGGCATTGAGTAGATAAGATCCCCAAGGAGCATGGAAGAATTAGCAAAGACTTATTAAAAGATGTGTGAGAGCAATGCACTGATCAGGGCATTTACTGGAGGAAAAAAACCCCTAAATAAATAACGACATAGCAATGGATTTGGCCTGAAATAGAGGTGAAGTAATCCTGATCAGCTGCAGTATCGCAGGCAGGAGAAGTGATTATCATTCAGCAACTTTTAAGTCTGGTACCCCAAGAAATGACAGTAAAGTCTCCAACAGCTGTCAGAAGGGGACTCAACAGCCCTGCAGAAGTCATGGTAACTCCCTCATAATCTGTGGTGAATTCTTAATATTCTGTGAAGGGAAGAAAGTAGTTTCCTATAGTATGTAGTTCAAAAATGTTGGATAGATTTGGGGAACTACTTCCCTTCCTTTTTAAGGTATTTTGTATGTTAATAACCATACAAAGTTAGTGGTAGTTACATTACACTTTTCTGTATTACTATTACTGTCAAAATAAGCTTATTTTTACTCAAAAATGCAAATAAAATAGTATTGATCAATCAAACACATGAAAATTACTGTAGTATCAAAGTCATGTATAATACAAAGTCCTATCCAAAACAATTAAATAATTTCAACTTTCCCCTACAAGAATAGCAAAATGATTTTTTTTGGCCTAGCAAAAAGGTAGGGAGAAGAAATGAAAATTTTCATTTCAAACAGTCTCTTTAAAAGGGCATTTTTATCTTCTGTTTTATAAGACTCTTCTTTTGACAGAATAGAGTTTAGTTTTATGTCAGACTATATAGTTCACTCCAGATCGCTAGATAAATTAAAAACTTGATCTTATGCTGGTGTTCCTGACCCTTAGCCAATCTTTAATGCGTTTTAATAGTTTTCCACTATCTCACTGACTCATTCTGTAAATCAAACCTGCCTTCATGAAAACTAGATGAGTGATATTCACTCTTCCTTTTCCGGTCAGTTCATTAATAGTAGTGAAGACTCGAGCCATGGGGTTTTGGGAATACTTTTTCTCAATGTGTATCTGTGTGTATTATAATAATATTTCACTATTTTCCTTCCTTATTCACCAAGGATTTGGTATTCTCCTTCATTTACATTGACAGTGCCAAATATTGAAACAATCTCATCTGTGGAGGATTAAATTAAAAAAAAAGAATAAATCCATCTTTTTGTGAAAATTTACTACTACTTGCAAAACTGTAATTTTGATTGAGCTAAGTGAATTTTGCAAGGCTAAAATAGACTTTTGGAACTGGAGAATATAGGTTTTTGGGGAGTTGTAGTCCATGAGTAGCCCTGGCTTTTTTAATTTTGTCCATTGGTGCCAGAGCTACGTTTACCGGTGTTAGTTATTTCAATGAAATAAAGCCAATAAAGCTTCTGTTCTCAAGTACCTTTTTGAAAATGCATCAGAGCCTCTTCTGTCACTGCGTCCCCACACTCCTAACTGACCTGTAAGACAACAGATAGGCCATGCTTCCTCTTCAGAAATGTCCAGAAGCCAATATTGAATCAGTAGCATAATACTTCAGTAGAAAATTGGAAACATGGTGCAAAAATTTTGGATTTTGGTAACGTCAGTTGTATTTCTATTAATGATGTCATTAGTGGCATTATCCTATATTTATGTTTATTGAACTAAGGTAATATGTGTTACAAAGATTCTCATTATGTTCGGAACTATAGGACTATTCAGGAGATGTACACGATTCTCCTGTTACTGTTCATACTCACACCCTCCTCCTACTTCTTTTCTCTAAAGCAGTAATTCCACTGTAACTTTAATATACTTAAAGGGGAAGATCTGCCTGCTCCCTGGGCCTCATCTTTACACGTTCTCCAACACAACAATACTAACGTATGGCCACACTGTAAGCCAGATCAGGGGAAGGAGTGAACTAATCTTTTTTTTTTTTTTTCCCCTAGTAGCTTGTGGGAATGTTGGGATGTGAGCAGGGTGAAGGCAAGGCTGTATCTTTTGGCCATGTGCAATTTCAGCATTTGTGTGAGATTGATGTAGCTGTGAACCACACTTAATCTTGTTTACTTTCTTCTGTGACCGTGATAAATAATCAAGCTGTTCATGTTGCACAGATATCACATTCTTTAACATAAAGTATTTTGCATGTGTTTTTCTTCTTCCTAATCCCTTTTTAAAGACACTTTAAGGTCAATATACCTCTCGATGATGTAGTTTTGTGTGGCTTAAAGCATCTAGAAAGTTGATAGCAAGAGGTTTTTTGGTCCAACCTGCAGATGTGCTCACTCATATATACTGTTTTCCAGCAGTACTTGTGCTTGATTCTGGTGTCCTGTGCTCTGCATCAAACTAAACTTCTGCAATCATCTACAGCAACCAGCTCTGAATTTTGGGTCATCACTAGGTTAGTTAAGAAAGTCAGGACTTTCATAAATTGAATATGAGGTTAGAGTGAATCTGACTTTAATTTCCATTTCTTCACATGTTGCCAGTGACAGTTTTCCTTCTTGGTCTCTTTTAGCTTGCTGCCAGACTTCCTACTTTTAACTTATCTTACATTGTCCCTGAGACCACTGTAACTGCACTGCAGAAATGAAGGGACACCTTGAGGGTTTGATTTCTGTGTAGGGGACTGTTGGCACTTCTGTCACCCTGGAAAATGCCCTTAGGCTTTAGGGGACTGTGAAAGGCATAAGCCCTGATGATTTCTCCTGAAGTGATCAGCGATGAAATGTTGGCATTTAAATTGCCCTTGTATAATTTCCCAGCTATGTACTCATGGAATTAATTAGAACAATTCACACTTTCTTACGGTGTTGGTTGTTGTTTGCTTACATCTGCCAAAAAGCCTCTAACTTCACATTGTGGGTAATCCTCTTGTTTACTTGAGGAAGGCTTTCTTCACCGTCCTAAATGCTAGAATTTGTAAAGGAAAGCTAGGGGTTAAGAGCACAATTGCAAGTAATTGATTTCTAATGAATTCAGGACAGCAGAACCTGTGGATTATTACTTTTGAGAGAATCACAGAATGGTTGAGGTAGGAAGTCTAGTTCCACCCCCTTTCTTAGAGCGGAGTCAGCTTGTTGCTCAAGACTGTGTCCAGTCAGGTTTTGAATATCTCCAGGGATGGAGAATCTGTGGGTGATCTCTGGGCAACCTGTGCCAGTGTTTGACCATGCTCACAGTAAAAAAAAAAAAAAAAAAAGTGTTTTCTTATGTTCAAATGGAATTTCATAACTCTTAATTAGTGCCCTTGCTGCCTCTCCACTGGGCATCACTGAGAAGAGCCTGGGTTCATCATCTTGTTCCCCCCCATCAGGTATTTATACAGATTGGAAAAATCCCACCAAGCCTTTGCTTCTCCAGGCTGAACAGTCCTAGCTGTCTCAGACTGTCCTTGTAGGACAGATGCTCCAATCCCTTAATCATATTTGCTGGACTTCAGAATTCTTTGGAAGTCTAAAAGAATATTTCAAGACCCTGGCAGCAGTTTCTGTCCCTGTGATGAAACAGCAATTTTTATTGCCAGTATAGTTGCAGAGGGAGTGCACATGCATGTGAATTGACTTAAAGTGTGTTTTTTTCCCCTGCTTTATCCCATTATTAGTGCTTATGGTCAATTTATTTGCTTTCAGTTTTGGCCTGAGTTGTGAGCTCTGCCCACTCAGGACATTAGATACCCCCTTCAGTTTTTTGATGATGATAGTGCCTGACCCCTGTTGGCTTCCTGGCAGAGAGGAAGTGTAGAGTGACCCTTAATGCACTACACAAGGCATGCTCCATCAGGCGCTTGATCCTGTTACTCATTTCTATCTCACTATTTCTGCTTGTTGAAACGTGCTTGTTGAAAGCAGTGCTGGAGGTAGATGCTGTGCTGCTGTCATCGCTGCCTGCAGAACACAATGGTAGGTACTCATAAGCCTTGCCAAGTCTGGTTCTCTCGGTCCTCAAAAGCACCCATTTAATTTTATTCCTCTTCTGGTACCTGTCTGCAATAAGACTCAACCAGATACTCTTCTTGTCGTGTATGTGTGTACACATGTGTGTGTTTGTGTAAAAATCCGTGCAGATGCATGAAAAAGAATACTGGAGAGATCCATTTGACAAATCCAGCCTGTATGACAACTTCATAGATGGTAGAAAAATTGTTGTGACAGAGTGGCAGATTGATTTGAGTAACTGATTTTAGTTCCTTATCTCCAACATGCATTTTACTTTCATTCTTCACACAAAAAATGTCTTTTGGGTACACATTGACTGGCGTACGCTCTGTCTTTGCACTCTCTAGAAGGCTAGGGACTGTCAGCCATCGTGGTTGCTCTCTGAAGTCTGGTAGCAAGAGGCAGATAGTTGGCAAGTTGTGGAAAGTGATTCTATGAAGGTGAGATAGTTGGACTGCTATAGAAGTGGGCTGTGCTTGGCATAGTTCTCCAAAGCAAGACAGATTTTGCAGAATTTGTTCAACATAATTCAGTGCTAAACTGTGTGACAGTGGTTCTGGCTCTAGCATGTTTTTTATCTATCGCATCCTGTCTTCAGATTCCCGTGATCGTCTGCCTGGGTGCAGGTTTCTTTCGCCGTGCACCCAGCTGCCTTGACAACCGCTTTGCACTACAGTCATCGAGCAGAGGGTTCCAAATTTCTGGTTCATTTAATGGAATCATAACCAACGTGGCTGCAACTGATTACAGCATTACATTTCCCTTGCAGCTTTTTCTGCGTCTGCTGCCGCCAAACAGGTTTGCATCTAGTAGTAGTGACTATGTCCTGAGCAGCCACACGGTCTTCATAACTAACAGAGTCCCTTTCAGAACTGAAAAGGTTATTATGCAGAACAGACCAAATCAGCAAATCACCTCTTGCTCAAACAGGCATGGTGCTTTCATTGGCTAAAATAGGACAAGTGAAGTGTGCAGCATGTGCATAGTTGTACATGTGTTAATTTTTCTCAACAATCAGTATTTATTGGCCGTTCCCACAGCAACTGAGGGGAATGTGATCAGATCCTTCTGAGGAACACATGAAACTCCTGGTGAATTGGCCAGGCCCTCTCTCAATGCAACATAGGCTATAAATAGCAGGAATTTACATGAATTGTTATGGGCATACAGAGTTCACTTCTTTTCCTTGTGAAGTCACTGCACTAATTATTTTGCCAATTATTTACAGGACCTTCAAGATGAAAGGTGTTAGTTAAAATAGACAAACAGAAAGATACACGTTCAGGTCCATGTCTAATGGCTGTCTTGAAAGGCACTTGACATCTATCTGAAAATTTGTGATCCCTGTTTTATTATGGGCTGCCTCTATACAGGGTAACTTTTTTCCCTCTAATACTGCGCGGTCTTCTCATATAGGCAAAAATATTTATTTTTATTTCATTTCCCTTTTATGTTTGTCCCTCCTAAGGCAGGATCAACCTCATGGTAAAGGACAGAAGAACAAAGTAATTTCACTCAACAAATAGCTTCTGGTTTCATTCAGAATAAACCCAGACTAGACCCCATTCATTAAACCCACCAAACTAAAAGCTGTGAAGAGATACCACAAATATCAAATCCAAAGCAAAATGGCCAAAGGTAACTGTTTCATCCCACATGGAAAAATAAAACTTAGCAATTCGGGTTTTTACTCTTTCAGACAAGGCTGGGTTTGGCATCTGTTATCATTTTTTTTATGTTTTCTGAGTCTCTAATAGTTATTCAACAAAAAGTGATTTTTTGAAAAGTAAAATAATTGTTGCTATCAATATTTTTAAATAAATACGTAACACAAATGGTGGTCAAATTTCAGAAGGACTTCCTGAGCAGCTACACTCATCCAAAGTACAGAATGAGAAATGTGGGATTTTGCCTACTTTGTCTTCTGCTGGCAAGTGAATTCAGGACAACACAAGGCTGTCCAGCAAGTTCTTAGAACCTGTGTTTTGATGCAGGTGACAGAAGGCAACTTGGTGAAGAACAACCATGAAGTGATACAAAGTTTTTTAGGAAAGGAAGAAGGCAAAACAGCAAAATAACAACAGTTGGCTTCAGGAAGGACAACTGTAACCACGTGGAGATTTGTATGGAAAGAAGCCTAACAATAGTTGTTGCAGCTCCTTAAAGACACATGACCTCCTTGAGTGAGGCTCTTGGCGTTGCTTCCCACAACATGCTCATAGTATGCAGGGAAGCTAAGAGTAGGTACAGCTATAATTAAGTGGTTAAGTGTAGCTGTCAAACCCCAGGGTCCACTTGTGGTTCTGCAAGGGTCTGTGCTTGCTTTGGTATTAATCAGTCCTTGTATTAATGTTGTGGATGATGGAAGAGAAAGTGCATTTATTAAATGTCCTGGTGATGCCATGCATGGGGGGGTGCCATAAGCACTTCAGAGGACAGAATTAGAGTTCAGTCTGATCTTGAGGAACTGAAGAAACAGTCTGGAAAATAGTAGCCAGTTCAGCGAGGACAGAATTCTGTGCCTGGGGGAACGATCAGTGCCACAAAGAAAGGGGAGTGATGAATGCCCAGGCAGGGCAGCTTAAGGGAGAGATCTGGATTAGTCTTGGTCAGACACTGTATGTAAAGCTGACATTGTACGCGTTGCAGAAAGGGCAACCATCCGGCTGAGATGTTGGGAATGTTGTCTGTAAGGCATGTGTGGTAATTCTGCTCTACAGCTGGAGCCCTGAATTCAATTTTGGGCTTTGTAATCCAAGATCAACGTGGAGGACAATGTGGTGGTCAGAGGTTTAGAGAACATAAGCTGTGCGTGATTTTCTGTTTATTTAGTCTGGAGAAGAAAAGAGGGGAGACATGATAATGGTATTCAAATATGTAAAATAACAGCTTTGAGAGGAAAAGAATACACCTTGCCTATGTTCATGTGAGCAGAATAAGGAATAACAGGTTTACATGACAGCAGAGTAGATTTAAGTTAAACACCGAGTAAAACTTCCTAGCAGTGGGGTGATTTTTGCACTGGCACAACTGTCACAGGAGGCTGTGGAACCTCTGTCATGGGAGGGTTTTAAAAAAACACGTTAGACAGGCGCCTGTCGGGACTGATGGGTATATTTGGTGTGTGGCTGTTTGCCTCCGGGCAAGGGAGAGACAAGATGGCCTCCTGGGGTCCCTTCCAGCTCTAATTCTGATATAAATTCAGTAGCAAAGCTATAATGGCGACTAAATAACTTCTTGAAAGAGACTTGATAGATGAGGCTTTTGGTTTAGAAATACTTAGCATGCTGCGTTTTAGACTCTGTATTCAAAGCCATCTATAGTTTCATATCCTCTTTTGTCTTTCTTAATACCCGAATCTTTTGCAAAAGTGAACATCAGCATTGAGTCAGGCTGTTTCCTGAATATGAAACTTTTCCAAATAGAAGCTCAGCATGAAATAGAAAGGTTTTAAAATTACTTTTCTCGCTCTGCAAAAGGAATTGGAACACATCATTCCTGACATTTCTTTGAGTTACCTTGGGACTCTCCAGTTCTCACCTATCTTATCTTGTACAAGGCTGTCCTCTGTAATATTTGTCTGCCTAAGAGTAAATTAAATGCAAAATTCATCAGGCTATTTGGACAGCTAGATATTAAAAAAATAAAAATAAAAAAGACCATTGTTTAAAAACAATCTAAGCAAAGCTGAGAAGTTTTTTTTCTTCTATGGCATGATTTCAATCAGGGTACGAATTTGCTTTACTGGTTGCTGGGTGTTTTAGTTGAGTTTGGGGCAGTCGTGGTGCTGAGTAGTGCCCTGCAAATGCAACCTGAGCAGAAGGCAGGTGGGAGAGTAGCCCAGAAGGAAGGAGAGGATGGTTCGCAGGTAGATGCATGTGCTTGTCATAAGAGAGAGCGAGCAAAGGAGAGAGGCAAATCTCTTAAAAGACTGAGTTAAGGGCTTCAAGAAAATGGCAGATTCACTGCTTATCACTTGGGGAATCTGCAATAAAAGCAGTAAGAACGTGTTCTTTTACAGCAGCAACCAGGTACTGTGAAGAGTGGTGACTTTCCCTGGCAGCTTGCTGAAACGTGGAAAGTTGGATCTGGCCACGTGTTGGCAGTTACTTTCATCTGGTTTTGACTCATTTGTGTTAATTCAGTCGGCTCTGGAAGAGGGACTTAGTCTGCATTTGGGGCTTTATTTTGCATAAGGGTAGAAACCTCTTTGCATTATGGAAATTAATTAATTGTGGTTCAAAAATAACAATAGGAACAAACTATACTTTCGTAAGTTCATATGAAGTCAATGTTGTAGCACTCAAACGTTACAAGCAGTGTAAATGGTTGAGCTAAATCTGAGGGCCACCTGCTTGGGAGTGAATTAGAGCTTGTGTAAATTCTTTATCGCACGTCTTACAGTTATCATGAAGATATTTTCAGGACGATATTCTAGATTATATTGAAATAAAATATTTTGTGCAAAGCTAACATTTTTTTCTCTGACAATAGATGCAGAATTTAACGTTTATTTGCAATAGCTATTATTTCTAAACAAGCAAAAATAGAGTTACAATGATGGAGCTCTTTGCTACAGAAAGGACTGATTGTTCTCTTGGCCAACAGTGTTCAAGTAAGCTTTTAAAAACACTTTTAGGGGAGCAGTTTTCTTGGTACTTCCTATCCCTTTCTTGCAATGTCTCAACTCCCTCAGTGAAAAAAATAAACCAGTTTCCATCTAGGCCACATTGCATTACTTCATCTACAGTCATGAAAGCAAAGTGAACTCCTTCACGGTGATGCCTGTGAATGATTGAGGAACTCCTGGAGCCTGTTCAGTGAGCTACAGGGACTCTTCCATGACTACTTTTTGGCTAGTAAATTCACAGCGTAGGGCCTTACTTTGCATATGTCACAAATTTTACATTGTCCTATTTTTTCTTATTGTGTAAGGAATGAAGTTACCACCAAGACAATCTTGTTTATGTTTTATGCTAAAGCAGTACATTGGATAATATAAGTTGGGGGGAATAGAGGGTGTTCAGTGTTGTCCTCAACTTGATATCATCGTGTACGTGTTGTAAAAATAATTTTCAAGGAATGACTGCAACATAATTGCAGCTTTAGCGTTGCTTAAAAATCTCAACTCCAGCCACCTTGCAAAGAATTTACGTAGACTGATTTAAGTTTTGAACTGAGGATTTTCTCTCTTCTCGGTTGTTTCTTAGGTTTTGAGCTTAATACAGACAATAAAAGCAAATCTCAAAGCTTTATAATGCAGATGAATGTTTTCATAAACCTCACTGTTTACTCAAAAGCCTTCTGTTGTGTAAGTGATGTTAAAATAAGTGTTAGTTTTGATGCAAAGGTGGAAGGTGGGGAGCCCTTGTGTTTCTAAGTCAGTGTGTCCCTACCTGGTGTTTGCCCTGACTTGGATTTTGTTTTTCTCACCCTGCTTCAGACTGTCCGCTTTTGAGCAACGGGTTCAGTCCTAGCAGTGAAGTGGGCTTCACTGTTTTCCCATCTTCCTCTCTGGAGGCATCTTTAATGTTCATCTTTTATTTGTTTTTATTCTTTTCACAAACTCTGACATCTTTATCACTTCTCAGTGACCTTTTCAGTTGTTGCTTATGATTGTGCATTTGGAATACTTCCGTGCACAATATTAATGTTTCTTTTTGTGGATTGTGCAAGCTCTTTATTGAAATATTTCCAGCTTTCATGGTTGATGTTTTTAGAAAGACCAATTTAAGCACCATGCTACTGATACATAAAATCATATGGGTTCTATTTTCTTCCATATCAAGGATTTTAAATTATCATAACATTACTGCTTTTTAGCATACTCTGTAGTAATGTTAGATATTTGCAAAAGCATTTGAGAAAAAAATAAGAACATTAGCTGGTAAAGTTTTTTACTTAGCAAGGAGACTTTCTCTGCTTCCTCTGTGCAGTTGTTTTGTCATTCAGACTGTCTGATTATGCGCCATTTTTTCAGAACTTACAAAACAAAAAGTACACGTCCCCATCACAAGTGGAATTACGGTTCTTTTAATTGAAAAACAATTTTGCATTTTTTTTATCAGAGTATTATTAAATCCCTCTGAATAACTTCTCACACCCGACGCATGCTGTGACTGAGAGCATGGCTACATAGACCCTTCCTTTGTTACGCAGCTTTGAACACGCTAGCTTGGGCGCAGGGCTCTGCTGCCAGTGCTGGGTGGCTCCCAGGCTGGTGCAAACTCAGCTCTGGTCAGCCCACAACACATACAAGGGGACTTGGGTTTCTCTGAACAGATGCTGCTGAGCTGGCATTAGAGGGGACAGCACTTGACAGCTTTTAATAGCTACAAAAAGGCATTAAAAAAACCACCACAAAGGAGTCAGGCAAACCAGCTTGGAAATTCAGCTGAAGCTTCAGGGTTATTTTTTTTTAAAAAAAACTTTCTTTCTTTATTTTTGTGGGGAATATAGAAAATTTTTAATGCCAAAAAAGCAGTTGCTTATCTCTGGCTAATAGTGGATGAGTCTGCTCACAGTAAAAGATACATCCTAAAATAAGACCAGGCAGGTTGCTGTGATGCTGGCGGTGACAAATGAAGACTGCAGGACCACTCAGGATGACAGGTACCTTAGATAAGTCGCAAGACATATCTTACTAGGGAACTACAGTATCTACCGTTTATTTTAACTGACTTACTAGAAATAAGAATTCTGGTGCTACAAATAAAACCTTTGTGAAAGTAAGTTGGGAAGTGAGATATATAGTATTTGGAGCACTGCAATTTCATATAGCCAACATATTTCTGAGCTTGCAAGCCTTTCAAAGGCTTCCGGCAAACAAGCTTGCAGCAGAGCCTTAATTACGTATTTCACAAAAGGAATTCTCAATTTTTAAATGCAATGTGCTTGCCAGAGGTGATAGATGACCATATAAGTGGAAGGTTCCAAAGTAATAAAATGTATCTTTGATGATGGGGGCACTGCAGAAAGTAGGAAGACATTATAATAACATAGATGAATGGAGACAGGAGGAAAGAAAATTTCTTTGACTAAGTAAATGTTTTTAAAGCAGTGTTTGCATTATTGGTTGACCTGAATACCTTGATTCTGAATAAATAATTTCTTGAACGTTTTGTCTTTTAGACAAAATCGAAAGAACCTTGCAAATGGAAAAAGCTTTTGTGACACTCATATAGAGCTATACACGCTATATTTACCTCTTGGGTAAACGTGGGGTACTTGAAAGATGGCAAAGGACAGGCTAGCAGCAATCCACTTCAAGCTGTGGTAATCTAAAGTTGTCTGATGACTGTTTAATGTCCTGAGTCTTTCAGAGCAAAGTGAGGTGCCTGTTCTGAGTTGGGCCATCTCTCCCCCTCTTAGCTCTCAGTCTCACCCTGGATGGTTATTCTGTCACCAGATCCTCTAGACATCTAACTTGTTTTTTTCATCACATTTGGCTTACAAGCAGGATTGACTGAAAATAGCCTAACCACCGCTCTTTATTTTCTCCCTTCACGGGATTTCTGTTCACTTTATTTTCAGAATTACTTACCTTATTTCTTCTTGACCATCTGTGTGGTGTCAAACTGTCTGAATAACTGAAGTATAAATATGACGTACACTTCCACAAGAATGGAGAGATAACAACTGTTCACCTTCCTTGTTAAGACTCATCAGCACCTCTCACTTCCACCTCTTTAAGGAGTACTTACTGCAAAGGACAATCTATAGGAATCCTATCTGTAGGATTCCATGTGACCGTAAGGATCTGCCCTAGTGGATTTTGTTGCTTCCGAGGTCTATGGAGGTATGGAGATGAAACAGAGATGCAGGTGTTTAAGTGAGTTATAGGATGTGAGAGCAGACAGTAAACCAGCAAAGGTTATAAATACGAATTTATCTTCTTTGGATGACGCTTCAGCATACTTTGTGGTTTTTTTCTTAGCTTTGTCTTTTTTCAGTTAAAGAGCAGTTTCATTCTTTCAGTTGTTAGTATAAATTTATAAAAGTAGCCATGGCATTGAACAACAGATTAAAACTATAGTATAAAACACTTTGAAGCAGTAATTGAAAAATACGTAAGCAAAGTAAAAGAAAATAACTAATTAAAGTACCACATATCAGAGTCCAAAGCCAGTCCCTGGGAATCAGCCAGCTGCGAGGCTGATTTGGTGGCTCTAGACAGTTACTTACGTATTCAGGGCAGACTTTGTTATCTTCTTCAGTTACAGCTTCAACCAGATATGGTGTCCTCTCTCAGCATTTCTTGACAGAAGTCAGGCTAAAGGCTTTTCAGAAGGGGTGGTTAATGCACTCTCCATGTTGGTATTACCAGTTTGAGGATAAGAGGAAAAAAAAATTAATCACTAAATGTGAAAACTGAAAATACAGACATGTTTAGAATTATGCCCAACAGCTTAGGAAAGGGGTGAATAGTAACTCCCTCAAGCTGCTGGGCTTTGTTTGCCAGAAGTGAATCTATTTGGAGGGGCAAGAGGAGAGACAGACCAGTATTTCTGCAGTTGATGTCCACCTTATCCTCACCTCGGGGAAAATTCAGATGGTGACAGTCCTGGCTGTTGCTAACCCCATCTAGGATGATCAGCTTTACACAGCTACTCATTATGAAGTTGACTTGGGGTTAGTAGGGATTTTTAGGAAATCATTTAAGGAAATGATTTTTAGGAAAAATTTCTTCACTGAAAGGGTTGTGAAGCACTGGAACAGGCTGCGCAGGGAAGTGGTTGAGTCACCACCCCTGGAGGTATTTAAAAGACACGTAGATCTGGTGCTTAGGGATATGGTTTAGTAGTGGACTTGGCAGTGTTAGGTTAACGGTTGGCCTCGATGATCTTAAAGGTCTTTTCCAACCAAAACGATTCTATGATTCTATGATACCAGGTGACACAGAAGGGCAGGAAAGGTGTCCATAAAGATGTATTTCACTAAATTTAAAAGTTTTACCTTTACATAAAATTTTTAGCTCTTAAGACTTCTACGCAAAACGATTTAAAAATAATTTTATTACTAGCCTGTAATATACTGAGTCTTAATCTTTCTATTACTTTTTAATGATGTACTGGAGAACTTGGAGGCCTTCCATTTTACTACACATATTTTGTTTTAAACTCCAGAACCCATATAGAAATGCAGTCTATTACTTAATAATTTCAGTATATTTTGTCATGTATGTTTTTCCAACATATAAACAGTGGAATTTCCTGTAATGTATTCCTTTAAAGCAGAAATCTTATATCAAGTCCTTTCCCCCACCTCCCCCCCTTCATTTTAGTATAGGGATGTCATGGTCAAAGATGGATTTCTGTGGGACATCTCTCTCAACAGTGGTTTATTGTTTAACATTAGTTGGTCTCAGCCCATCCTCTTCCTGGCCACTGTAGAAGGTATTCTTAAAGGATAAAGATGCTGACTGTCTTGGTAGACTGCTTTGGCATACGCAGAGAACGCTGTTCACAAACCAGTTTGATGGTCTGAGAGTCACTGGACTTGTACTCACTTTGCAGAAAACATCATTCCCCGGCGTTAATTAGAGACAGAGCCCAAGGATTCAGTGTGGATGGTGATTCACCTGATTCTTCAGGTCACTGGTGAGGTCATTTGCTGGGTATGTTCTGGGAAGGTTTCTGGACCACTGTATGGATGCAGAGCTCCAGTTTCCAGGCTGCAGACAAAGCTGCCCAGAGGGGAAGGTGGGTGGAAGTAAGTGGTTTCCCTTGGAGCTGAGAAATCTCCCTCAAAGTGCTGAGGCTCCGGTGGCACCAGAGACCAACTCTGGTTTGTTGTGAACAAACTAAGAAGCTTGCTGAATAGAAAAAGCCCTTTGCTACAGAGAGAAGATTCAGTCGAAAGAATAAGAAGAAAGCACTGTAGTAAGGATTCCAGGAATAAATCTTTAAAGTAAATACAAGTACCTACAGTATGCTTTTTTGCACCAATGAAAAATATGCAGCTGCTTTGCAAGGGACTAGCTTTCGCCAGCTCGAGATAGTCCGAAAGCTGATATTTTTTCATCTTCCCATGAGCTTTCCAGAACTGATAGCTATAAATCCATCATGAGGAAGAGGATATTGTATTTCTTCTTCTTAAGAGATAAAAGAGGGCTGATGACTAGTGCTGAAGTGAATTGTGAAGAGACTTATTTACTTAATTGAGCCTGCTTGTTTGGTATGTGTCCCAATTAATTCATTTTTGTTGTGACTATATTGAAGCAACCTACACCCTTGTGACCTTCTTTTATAATTATTACCATATTCCTCTTTTCAAGCACTGCTTTGATTATGTACTCAAAAAGCTCTGCTAAAATATCTGTAGCATTAGTAGAGAGTCAGATTTTTCCATTGTTTTGAACTCAAGGATAGTAACAAAAAGATTCTTTCTTTATTGAAGTTCTTGGAGGTTATGGGTCCCTTACAACCCTTAGGGGATGGGGGGGTGTCTTTCTTTTTAATTTCACAAAATTACTATTTTGAATAGGCAGAACTTGTTCTCTAACTAGAAATTCTTTTAAGAAAAATGTGTTGTTGCGTGGTAGCTCTCAGAGGTGCCTCATAATTCCTCTGGTGTGCCGAATATTGTACATATTACAGGGTCGCAGGAGAAAGTAACAGCAGCTGAAGAGGGGTTGGCAAGTATGACCATCCGTAAACTTGCTGAGATTGCTATGTGGAATCTGCCCCCAATGAGGCATTGTTTTTATTATTGCTTAAATTAACTGCAGTATTTGACAGCTCTTTGCCTAAACCACAGTGGAGCCTCTGGACACCTCTCTCTGAAGGAGAGACTCTTTCAGACATGGCAGTCAAATCTGCAGTGGTAGGTGACTCTGTCAGTGAGGGGTTGCCTGTACAAGGAGGGTGTTTATTCCTCAGTGCTTCATCGGATGAAGATTTTTCTGGTTTGTGCCAACCTCCATGATAGTAACTTGCACTCAATAAGATGTTTTTGTACTCCTGTCCTCAGTTCCTCTCTTCCTGTTTACTCAAAAATCCCAGCCAAATGGTTTTCCTCCATCACGGCATGCACACATGCACTGGTGAAGCTAGTTCTGGGCAGCAATCCCACAGGCAGTGTCGGTTTAGAGAGAGGTGCTCTGCGTGTTGCGTCTTTCATTCCAGTGGAAATAGAATGGCTTTTACCAGAAGTAAGTCTTAAACCAAGCCCCCTCGCCACTGGCTGTTGTATTTGGAAACCTGTTGAGTACCCTCGCAGTTTTGTGCACCTCTCGCAACAGCGGTCCCTTCTCCTCAGGCAGCAGGATCCTTGCAGAGAGTATTTCTTTACACAAGGCTTGCTGATACTATTTCTCTTACTGAACTAAGTAGTATCACTGCTATCCCCAGTCTCCACTGACTCTCTGCTCCCCTCTGTCCAGATCAAACCTGGCCATGCTTTTAACTTCTTGAAGCACTGTGTACCTTCTTTTCTCCTCCTCATTCCTAGTCCTTTTCTCTCTACTTCCTTACAGAGTGCCGTCATGTCTCTGTGTTTTATGCTGTGTGGAGTTTCTTTTTTTGTACGGCAGACTCTCTCTGTTCCTGAAACAATTAAAACCACTTTAAAGATAACAGCTCGCTCTGGGTCTCAGTTTTTCAACGGATGGCCCTCTAAGCTGCTGGGGATTTTGATGCCCGAGGACAGCAGGTGCTGGGTAGAGCTTACCTGGGATGCCACCCACTCACTGGTGTGCTGTGTCCTCTTGGTTTAACCTTTGTCTGAGCAGTCTTCTGTCCTCCTTCAGTGTAAGACTGCTCATGTAGCGAAAATTCCTGTGTCAGTAGAAAAGGTTTGGAAATCTTCCTTCAGCCATGACTAATAATCCAGCGTAAAACAGACCACCGTCTCAGACCAGGCCATCTTCATGCACCAGGCAAAGGTGGGTGATTGAAAAAGCCAAAGGAGTGGTCTCTCTACAAAAACAGAACTGGAGGTTAATTCTTTGCCCTGCTCACTCTTGACTCTCTCTCTTTACATAATCTGGTTTAACTCTTTGGCTATGTCTATGCCCAGAACACTTTGACTAAGTGTTCTGCTTTAGAGTACATATGAAAGATGCTGTATGAAAGATTAATTTCCTTTCCATCGTTAGGAGTTTCCTTTTTACATGAACTCATGTGCGAGATCACGCAGCATGCAGCCGAGGTGTTGCATTTTATATGACACTTACAGGACTCTGCTGAATGAAATCTGCCAGTCTTTAGAGTTCTGAAAGTATGATATTCTGTTTATGTGTTTTTTGGCATAGAAACAGAAAAGCTGGGGCTGGAGGTAGGAAATGGATTGCCATCTTGGAAATTTAATGACCAGCTCTTTCCCTGTGACGTGTGTGGAAAAGTGTTTGGTCGACAGCAGACTCTGTCCCGGCATCTCTCACTGCACACGGGTAAGCCAATGCTTTGTGGTTGGTTGTTAACAGCACTGAGGAGATCTGTGTGTTTGCATGGTGTGTTTAAGTGGACGGGGGAGAAGGTAAGCCGAAGAGTCTGTGAGCCATCCTCAGCTCCTTGCACTTAAAGCCAAGCACAGAAACAGGACAGAATGTCAGAGTGGTGTTCAGGGAGTTAACGAACATTTTATTTCTCTACAGCCTACTTGTAATTTATCCTTACAAAATGTGTAAATTCAAGTTTGTTCAGGTTCCAGTAGACCAGCCTGTAGATAACCAAGCCTGTTAATGGAGTTCTGAAGAGAAGGCAGAGCCTTTCTTACAGGCACCGGATGAGCTTTTTAAATGTCACTGAACAACAAAAGATTTGGCCTCGGTGTTTTAGATCTGGCGCAACTGAAAAGATTTAATATCTGTCATTCATCTTTGCTCTAAACATCCAGTTCTTGTGAGAGGAACAGGGGCTGTTCTACCCCATACCAACTTTCTTAAAGTGAATCAGGTTCAAATCAACTGAGACTAACAGAGTTTTTATATGGAAGATGCACCTTGACAGCCTGCTGAGGTGCCCTGTGCAAAATAAGACTCGAAAGCAAGAATTTCTGATGCAGTGCTGAAAAATACTGTTGGTATAATGCCAGCATATGTTGTACCATCTAGTAAAGCTGTGCTGAAAAGGTTTAAATGCTCTGTTCTGTGGCTTTGTGGGGTTTTCTTAGTCCTAAGCTGCTCTATTGAATTCCTTTCCCCTGACACTTGTAGCATTATATTTCAAATTTAGAGCAGCAGCTCCTCAAAGAGAAAGGTTGTAAAAGCTGATGTGATGTTTGGTTATTTTAATCAACTCTTTGCAAAATGAAGCCTGGCATGTACAAAAAATGCGGTGCCAGGATTTAGAAATGTTTAATTTAAAATAAAATTATTTTTAATTGTTTTAAGTTGTGAAGCATTAGAAACTCGTGATGGATTTGTTTAATTTCTTCAATTGTTCCTTGAGTGGGGTTGAATTTTTTTTTTTTTGTTAGTTTGTGTTCAGAAGTGGCCTAATGATACAGCGTTCCCTTTCCTCCCCACTCTCAGATTTTAATACAAAATCATCAACCATCAACTCTCTGCAAGTGATCACATGGGCAAACTCAAGAATAACTGGACCCAAAAATCAAATAAAAGATGCTAGGTAAAGGAAGTAGTTGTAGATTGTTGACCTGTTTCTGTACTGGCTCTGCTGCAGTTCTCAGAGCAGCAGTTGCCCCAGTTTTCCACTTTATAAAGTTTTATATTATCTGACTACAAATGGTAGAGGAAGTTAAAAAAAACTAGCCCTAAACTACCTCCAATGTAGTTTTTTTCTGAGCAATTGCTGTGAACTCCTATAAGTTTCCAAAATGTCGAGCTTCCAAACTACCTCATTCTGAAAGCTGCTCAGAGAAACCCAAAGGAATGCATACTTGGTTGCTGGCAGCTTTAAAAATAGCTTGCTTCAAAATGCACTATACATTTAAGGTTTTCTGTTTCTTCTTCAGAAGAGAGAAAATACAAATGCCACTTGTGCCCCTATGCTGCTAAGTGCCGTGCTAATCTGAACCAGCACCTGACCGTCCATTCTGTGAAGCTGGTGAGTACAGACACCGAGGACATTGTCAGCGCTGTCACTTCCGAAGGCAGCGACGGAAAGAAGCACCCTTATTACTACAGGTGAGCACCCGGACAAGGGCTGTGTACCAGATGCTGGAATCTGAATCTCTTATCTACCCGCTAAGGACGTGTTACAGGACCACCCTTCTGGTGTTGCAGGGTGGAACTGCGGTGAAGCTATTTGTCTTGTATCTGACTTAGGCTAAGCAGCAAAACCCAGCTGGCTGCCTCGTGCTGTTTGACTTGGCTAGCCACTGGGAAAGACTCTGGGTTTTGGTGTGGGCTTGGTGTTTTTCAAACGGTTTTGTGAGGCAGACAGGCTCTTAGAAGCCTCTTTAACTTTTTATGCAGTGTTCGTTTAAGTTTTGTGTTTGGAAACATACCGTCACATACACAGAATAACAGCAAATCTAAAGCGCTATGCTTCCAGTTGCCTCTGACAACTCCATTGTTTTCAGCCAAATCTATGAAATCAAATAGTAAAGCGTAATAAGAATTGTGATATCGTTATACACATTTCCTCCATTTGCTAGAGGTCACACTCAGAGACCAACGTGATGAAAGAAAGAAAACCTTTAGGAGAATTTGCCTGAAAACTTAAAAGGAATTGCCCAGATAAAATGGATATTTGGACATTCTCCTTGTTGTATCTACTGTTGTGCGCTCTGCAAACTGTGATATGTGCTCCAGCGGCCAAATCACTCTTACTTTTAGTCAAAGTGCCAAGAGCAGATTTAATTACAAAATCATGGAAGTAAGAAATAAATGAGACCTGCTGGATTAGATTATCTAGTCCATCCCCTTGGGAAAGCAAAATAGTGCCCTGGAGTATACACCTTTTAAAATGTTTTTTGCTTGTTTCAAATGTTAATGGCCTAATCAAAGCAAGAGGGAGGACTCTGCAAAGAAAGTTAAATTAAAGGGTGCTTTCCATTGCCTCTCAATATCACTCTGTTTATGCACTGGCTATGAAATCTGTATCCCTGCTAATTATTTGCATAGCTGATGACTGCTGTTTTCCAGTCAAGCATAAGAAATGTTTGAACCCATTTTTACTTGCTTACACTGAAACTGCCAGGCAGTTTTGCACAAGATCCCAGTTTGGCATGGGAACCATTCCAGGGCTTGAAAATAACTCCTGGAGTGTGCAGCAAGCTCACCATTTGTCAGTGTATCAGCCGTACTAAACATCTTGGCAAAGCTGCAGTGCCTCTTATTGCCCAAAGGAATCAGCTAGGTGATGCGCAGCATCTGGAATCTGTAGTTTTTAATTAACTTTATGATTATTTAGCGTCATTATAGCATGTACAGGATTGTTGCATTGTGCCTGCCCTTAATCACATTGGCATGGCCATCAGTTCAAAGACAGTTCAGCAGACAAAAGAATTTTGCAGAGACCATTCAACAGCGAGGAAGAGAAGAAATCTGTGCAGTGAGTTTTTTTCTTGCAAATTCAGGGAAAGGCAATCTGCTTCTGCTTGTGGTTTGGTTTTTTTAATGTTTCTTACTCTTGAATTCCCTTCTGCCTGCAGCTGTCATGTGTGTGGGTTTGAGACGGAGATGAATGTCCAGTTTGTCAGTCATATGTCCCTCCATGTGGATAAAGAGCAGTGGATGTTCTCCATTTGCTGCACAGCGTGCGATTTTGTCACCATGGAAGAGGCAGACATGAAGGCTCACGTCAACAGCAAGCACACAGGTGATGATCCCTGTCTCCCAACTGCAGTGATCTCTCCCTTCCTTGCTTTCTAGGTGCAACCTTCGCACTTCCCATTAGCACTCTACTTTCACTGAAATGCTTGCTAATTAAGGCCTGATCTCTCAAAGTTGAAGTGAATTGGACTCCAGCCAGGCAAATAATCTAGTAGCGCAGATCAATTTTCAAGCTTAGCAAAATAAATGAAGGACTACTTAGCCCTCCTTCTTCCTATTCCCCTTATCCCTCAAATCCCCTCCCCTGTTGAAGTCAGCATACTTCATTTGCTTTTCTGACTGGTTTACTATTTCATCAGAACCCCGGTTTCACTTCAGTGACGATAAGGTGACTTTGAGTGCTAATTGTGCATACCTGGCTGTAAGTCTGAAATATGCGGTATGTTGAGCTTCGCTCTTCAGCGTGTTTGCCTCCACAATCTTATCAGTTTGGAATTTCACGCTGATGTTTAGTTGACACCGTGATTCAGCAATACCATAACTGTAACTTTATATTAAATAACAGAAGAAGTCATGTGTTTTCTCCCTGGTCCTGTTCACTTAATAGCCAAAGATAAGAGCAATAGCAGCGTTCAAACAAGCTCCATATGCTTAGTCCAACTAATGAAGTCTGGCATAATTGAAGGAGAAGAAAATTGGAATCCTTTTAATTAATTTCTCTAACAACACCAGGCAGAAGCATTTTGCTGCCACAAACTACTAACAGTTGAGTTGACAATACTGAACCTGAACTGCATCCAGCACAATTTTTCCATTGCTAAATTGCTTTTCCTGCCCTACCAGGAAAAAATTGGGGAAAACAGGGAGAGATGGAGAAGGGAGAGAAGAATGCAGTTGTTTGTGCTCACAGATACATCAGTTAAACGTAACTACAGAAATACAAACTACTGGAAAGCTCTCAAGGGATTTTATGTCAGCACAGCTCTCAGCACTACTTCCTGCTGTCCAAGGTGTTTGCATCTAACTCCGCTTCGTATGTAGGAAGTCAAGACCAATGAGAAACGCCACATGAAAAGCTTGCATCGGAGCTCAAAACTGAGCTCTACTCTACTGTATCTTCCTATCATGGCTAAAAGACTGGAGCTGCTGCTTGTCTTTTAAAGAAAGACAAACCCCACCTTGTTCTTCCTTCACCCTGTCAAACTGAGCTGTTCAGCTGGTAATTCAGCCAAATGCTTACACGTATGGCAAATACAGAGAGTAAAAAATAGAATTGATTTTCTGGGTCACTTGACTACTGTCCCTTATCCTGTGATGTTACCAAGTCATAAAAGGCCTGTTTGTAAGGATGTTGGCATATGTCTTCACACAAGTATAATTGTTCTAAACCAACTACTTCTGCAGACAGGCAGCCCCAGATTTTCCTTCATTAAAGATTAGGGACCTTTTTAAAATTTCCAGCCTGTGTCTTACTGATAATCAGAATACACGTATGTTGTTCTTGTGCCAGAACTGTCCTTTATCTGAAACGGCAGTCCACCTCTTGCTCCCTCCACCTTTCTTCCCTCCTTCCACAGAATTTATTCCCTTAGTATATTTATGGAGAACAACCCTCTCCCCTCTAAATGTACATGGAGCCTTTTCTTATATGGAACACAATTTCTCACTGTACCAATCCCTCACTGCATATGTTCTTCTTAGAACCCCTGCTCTCGACATAAGTAATCACAGCTGTACATGGTGATATGAAATAGGTAGTGGTGGCAGCATAAAACAGCAGCAGCGACTGGGAATAGCTCACACAATAATGTTCTGTGATCATATTTACCTTCCTTGAAGGCTCCCCCGTACTGATTGCTCATATTCATCCCATATTCTGCTCAAATTCTTCTTTTGTTTTCCTTGACTGTGTCCAACTTAAGCACTCCTCATTTGTAGCAAAAATTCTTGTTACTGGCCCTTCAGGTCATAACCTTGTACTGTGTACTATTAAATTTCATTCCATTTCTATTACTCTGGTCCCCAAGGTCAGTGAAGCTTTCTATATGATGTCCCAGTCATCCTCCCTATTGACAGCTCAGGTCATCAGATTTCATTAGTGCATTCCTACATTTTTATCTTAGACTTAAAGGTGCCGCTCATCAGTTTGAAGCTTGGCACATAGGTACTGGTGTTTGCAGAGGCCTTGATCAGAGAATATGAAGTTTTAGTAAAGGCTCTTTGTAACACAGCTCTGATTAAACCAAGACATAGGTGGGAGGTAATAATTTGCCCACCCTTGCCTCGTTGGCTCACAGCAGTTCTCATCTGAGAACTCTCACTTCTTGTTCATTTCTAGTCTGTGATAGGGTTTGGGATTTGAACTTCATATGTTTATTGCACATGTAAGGAAACTCTGATGGGCTTCTGCTTTAGATCCAGTTAAATATTTTTTTTTAATTAATTATCTTCAATAAGAGGTTCTAATAAAAACAGATAACTCTTGAGACCACGCTGTTATCCCTTACAACCATTACTGAGGATGCTTCTCAGTAAAATGAGTGAGATTACTCTCCTTTGCCCTTACTCCCAAATTTACCCATGAACCCACAGAAATGGAAAGGTGGGGGAAGTTTAGCTTGGACCACTAGGCACTTTTTGTTTTTGCACCCCAAACCTACAGAAGGTCTGTTTCCTGTCTAAGTTACAAGTTCTTCATTGGTTTTGAACTCTGAGCTAATCAAAGTGTTTTCTTGGGATTTTTTCAGGCTGGTAATGAGGTAGAGTTGCATACTTCCTTCCCACTACCATTACAGACAGACTCAATTCTAGGATAAACTGAGAGATTACTGTTGTAAATGTTAAAATAAAGGAAGGAAGTGCAACTATTTCTTAACAGATCAATTAATTTCAGACTTGTTTATAAGCATATTTGAATTAACTTTAAACATAAATATTTTTCCTGAAATTTAAAACAGGATAATTGAGATCCAATCTAATCTAACATGTACTAGTTATTGCTCTTTATTCCTGTTTTTCAGCTGAAGAGAGGAAGACACCCAGTGAATCTAATAGTCCATCTTCATCTTCGCTGTCAGCACTGAGCGACTCTGCCAACAGCAAAGAAGATGCAGATATAACCCCAAAAACCAAGGGGTCAAACAACCTGCTGGTCATTTCGGTAGTGCCTGGTAGTCAGACCTCAGTGAACACTGACGAGAAGTCAGAGAAAGGTAAAACACTGTTGAACAAATACAAACTGTCACCTTCTATGCAGTCAACCTGGCCACAATGTAAGGAATACATTTTCCTATTTTTCAGGCTTTGAATGTGTTTTCTGTAACTTCGTCTGCAAAACAAAAAATATGTTTGAGCGCCATCTGCAAATCCACCTGATCACACGGATGTTCGAGTGTGATGTGTGCCACAAGTTCATGAAGACACCTGAACAATTACTGGAGCACAAGAAATGCCACACTGTCCCCACCGGTGGGCTCAAGTAAGGAAAGCAAGTACACAAACTTTTACTGTGTTAAGCACCTCTAACACTGTGGGGCTAGGACAAAAGGAAGTAAATTAGAAAGGCTTAGTTAAATGTCTGATAATCCAGATTTGGGGCTTCCTTTTATTTAGATGGCTCAAGCCCAGTCCTTTAGTGCAAGCTTGCATCATTAAAGCAGATCAATAACCTAGCAGCAGGTCTAGCATCCACCGGTCTTAGAGCTGTAACAAATTGTGGTCTGTGTCCTTTTCAAGTCAAATAGGAGGCAGTATGTGATGCGTCCTACAGAGAATGAGGCAGCGCTACACAGAGGTATTGGCAAAGAGGGGTTTTTTCCAAGTCAAGGAGAGCACACAGCACAGGCTCTGTTCTGCACCTCACTCAAAGAAACTAAACCCTGTACAGTCTCTGCAACTAGGTATGAAGTTATAACCTTAAAGGTTATAACCTTTGTAGACTCTAATGCAAAGTCAGCCCTCTCCAAGAATTAATAACTTTGATACTTTCTGCTTTGGTTTGCATGCCCCAGAATGATCGCTATTGTATTAATTAACACGTAACAAGTAATATACTATTTTAAGAAAAAAGCCCTTTGGCTTTGGTTAAGGTGGTGTCCTTTAACGTCTGTTGGTGCAGAGCAGTGTTTTTAGAGAATGAGCGTGCCCTTATGTCAAAGTTGGACCCCTGAAGAAAGGAGTGACTGCTGGGGCCATATGCTTGCTCTCTGTGGGTGGGCAACGTGACGTTATGCAAGATGCACGTCCCTGGTTTCTGTTCCAGCTGCTGCAGGAAAAGAGGCTGGAACCACTTTGATCCCCGCTAGGGTTCAGCGCAGGACTCCCTGCTTCCATTGCTCTTGCTAAGCAAACTGATGCTTTCAGTGCACTGTAACTCTCACGTGACGAGCACACCACATTTAACGTTACCACGAGTAGCTCTGTCAGTTTGCACTGCAGTTTTTGAAAACTGGTTCTGTTTGCCAGGCAGCATCTGGTCTCCAGCTCGGTAGTTCCATGAACTGGGATCTGTGGTCACTTGAGATGTGATGACTGAATCTGGGAAGACGACCAGATTGAGAAACAAGTTGTGTGCCAGAACGACAGGATGTCTGTCTTGGCCGTACAGACCAGTTGTCTAATGCACTTTGGGTTTAAGCTGCACAGAATCTGTTCTATTTAACAAGGAAAAACCATGACCTATGACTCAGACCTTCCTGACAGAATGGGCTTCTCAGTCTACATAAGTTATTCCTGCCCAACTCAAGTAATAATTAGGTACCTTGAAAGCTGCACCTAAGAAAAAGCTCTGATTTAGATTTTTTAAAAGGCATCCAGAAGAGCCTGAAGAGATCTAAGTAAACTGTATTTTTCTGTCTCGTTTGCTATGTGGAAAGAGAAAAAAACATGATTCCTCCAGCTCCAGGTCAAAATCTGAGATTCTGATCCAGAGAGCACCCAGCCCAGGAGAGGTACGTGTGCACAGACAGCTGAGTCCTCTGTCGCAATAGAGCTACTCGCGTTAGCAGCCTCAATGCCAGGTTCCCTCTCTGGATCAGAGTACTTGGCGCGCATGAGGAAAGGCATCCAGATGTTTTAGTATCAGTTTACCCTCCTCTATTACCCTCTGTGCTCAAAAGTCTCTTGATTAGCAGGTAGATTAATTTTAAACCTGTATATGCAACCAGTTGCAGCAAGGGAAAACACAGGGAGAGAGAGGATCTCTGCTTAGAAATGATCTGAAATGCTAGAACACAATTGGCAGAGCTGCTAAACAGTGAATGCAGATCAGGGGCAGGTGGAGATGTCCAAAACATTGTGCCAGGTGCCTGAGTTGTATCTTTTTATCTAGACCTGCTCTTTTAGCTCACCAGTAAGATGTGGAAGGGAGCGTGCTTTGTTTAATACAGTGGAGATCCCTGGCAGGAAACTGTCCTCACCAGCTTCCTCTCAGCTACATAAAGCACAAGCGGGTGTATTTTGGGTTTGTTGGTGTCCAGACTTGCTCAGCTCAGGCTTGCTTTCAAGATTGCTTCTTCCAGCCTTCTTGGCCTTTCCTGGTCCAGGAACCAGGGGTGAGGCCCTTTGCCTGGCCGCTTGCTGCTGTGAGTAAGCGGAGCCCACATCCTGTTCCCACACAGGAACGGTTCCTGCCGTGGCAGAGGCGGCTGTAGGCAAACACTGCCAAACACACGCCCCCTTGGAGCATGGCTAGCTCATCTCCCAGAAATGGGAATCCCTACCAATCTTCCTAACAGCGTGGCTTTCAGCTGCTCCTAGCAGGATACCCAGCAAGCTTATTGTTCAAGGTCACATAAAAGGAATTTCCTAAGCTTTTGCTGTACATGTGGTATTACAAGTTTATTCCATCTTTACTTAAACAGCTGCTTTCATACTCATCTGTAAACACTCACTTTAAACCACTTCTTAATGGAAAAAATGGCCAAAGTGACTTCGTGCAAACACTAGGAATGTCGTTACACAAGGTACCTGTGAATCAGTCACCCACCCTGCACTACCCGGCCTGCTTTGCAGAATCTTCCCCATCAAGGTAAGCCAGAAGATTAAAGGGATGCTCCTTCAGAGTGCATCAGTGTTTTCCTAGCAATGCGTGAGCCCTGCTGCCGTTACACGGGCAAACCTCTAAGTAGAGACGTGTCAAGGTAAACCAAGTATTGAAAAGAGACTTTACAGGGAGAACTAAGTGCCTTTTTTCTCCTCTTCAGTAGGTCAGAGAGGGGCTGAATGACAGGGTTAAACCAGGAGTGCGGGTCTTCAAGCTGAGTGACTTCTCTTTTCTCTGTCCCTGCCTTTCCTTGCTGTGTTGCCAGGTGCCCGTTCTGCATCTACTCCACTAACCGCCCCGCAGCGATGGAGTGCCACCTGAAGACTCACTACAAGATGGAGTACAAGTGTCGGATCTGCCAAACAGTGAAAGCAAATCAGCTGGAGCTGGAGATGCACATCCGAGAACACCGCCTTGGCAACCATTACAAGTGCGACCAGTGTGGCTACCTGTCCAAGACCGCCAACAAGCTGATTGAACACGTGCGTGTCCACACTGGGGAGCGCCCTTTTCACTGTGACCAGTGCAGCTACAGCTGCAAACGCAAAGACAATCTCAACTTGCACAAGAAACTGAAGCATGCTCCACGCCAGACTTTCAGCTGCGACGAGTGCCTGTTCAAGACTACCCACCCTTTTGTCTTCAGCCGCCACGTGAAGAAGCACCAGAATGGGGACTGCTCCGAAGAGGAGAAGAAAGGCCAGTATTCAACCTCCAAGGAAGCCAGTCCACTCCTATCTGTGAACAGCTCCAGAAACCTCCTGTCACCCCTCTCAGTTATGTCTGCCTCCCAGGCTCTGCAAACAGTGGCTATGTCAGCTGCACACGGCAGCGGGGCAGAGCCAAACTTGGCAGTGAAAGCTTTGGCCATCAACGGCACTTCCCTGTGCTTCGATAAATACTGGAACTCAGAGTTTGCCCACCTTATTCCTTTAACAATGTTTTTCCCCAAAAACCACTACGATCTCACATTCCATCCACCCAGACCTCAGACTGCACCGGGAGGTGCCTCTTCACCTAAACACTCCTTCCTTGCCTACCTTGGACTAACAGAAAGGGCAGAAACTGTCTGAGGGCAGTTACATTCTGTACCAAAAATACCCCAACAAACCCAGCAGGTATACATTGCTGCAAAACGTAGACCGAAGAGGTAACGAACACTTGTACTATATCATTAGTAAGGTTTAGAAAATGGCTCTGTGTGTATACTTATTGCATTGACATGAAAGCTGCTTTATTAAATCTTCAAGAGGTGACCTACTGCATACTTCTACCTTCAGAGGCATGTTCCCAGTACTCTTATCTAAGAAACTATTTTGTCTTGTTAAGCTGAGAAAAGAGTGTCCTTAATGGCAATCAGCACTTGTAAGATTACATATTGGTGCATTTCATTTTTGGGCTTTGTTTGCGTGCGGGTGTGTGAAAGAGAGCCTGCCTGTAGCGTGCCACAACATTGCTTTTGCACATCCCTTGTATTGGCTTATTTAATTATTATTCTTTCCCCCTTTTCACGCACTTGCTCCCTCCCTTCCCTCCATCTCCCCCTGAACTGTAGAGGTGTGGAAGGAGTAACGCTTGGTTCAGGGTGGATTGGTGTATTATTTCAGTGCTGTTTGCAGCTTCCTTTAGTTGTTTGATGCCTTGTACTCAGTTGTCAAGGGTTGAGGATTTGGGGTAGAACTGACAAGGAAAAAGTTGTTCTCAGCACTGCAGGATGAGAGTGTGACAATGAAAAGCGTGTGTATGTACACACACACATATACGCAGTGTGTGCAGCCTACACACCCACACAGCAGGCCCAATTCTTAACTGTTACACAGATGTAACAAACACCTACATCTGGGCCATAGCATACATCTTTTGTTTTAAAAGGGCATATAAATATTATAGATAGATATATATACTGTATTATGCAGTGGTTACCTTTTAGTTTGCAGGAACAACTTGTATAACTAGAATTCTATGGTGGAAAAAAAAAAATCCAACAAGGGGATTAAAAAAAGGGTATGGATAAATTCTGGGTATAAATACTCAGACTAAAAAAAAAAAGGCAGTTTTGCACAGTGCTTTAGTCTTGCACTAGTTTGTTTCTCACTTGCAAAAAAAAAATAAAAAATCTGTGGGCTGAAGGTAAGATGACTGTTTATTTGAAAAGGTACCAGTGACTTCTTTGAAATATAAAGCTATAAAAAGATGCTGTTTGAACCATACAGTTCTCTTTTGTACCCGCAGTATTTCAATTGTACTTGCAAATTCTACACTCCTATCGATACCCTCCATGTTATTAGTAATACTTTATTCCTTTTTGTTAATGGCGGATAGAGCGTACACTGCTAGGAAGCTAACGTTATACTTATTTAACGCTCCTACTTGTGGTCATTAAAATGACATGTTATATGTAGCACTTTATTGCAGGAAGAAGCAAATGCAGATTGGTTGTATAACCTTTGTTAATCTCAAAATGCCAAGAGTGATCTTAATTTAAGAGAAGCTAACTGACTGTTAATTGATTTGTGTTTCTTAGACAACTTAATATCCAGGAAGAAAGATCAGGATTAAAATTACTCTGCGTTAAAATTGGAAGTATAAAATATGAAACATTTCCAAATTATTATGTGACTTACAGGAATGCTTTCTTACTGGATTACTGTTTTCCGTGGTGTCTTTTGGATTCGGATCTCACTGTCTTTCACCAGGTATCAGAAATGTCTGACCTAGCTTTTGTCAGCATCCCCTCTCTGTCCCCTAGCCAAGCCACTGTAGGAGGTGCCCTGAGTCACATTGAACGCGCTATCTACCCACCCACCCTCGTGCTGTCTCGAAGGAACAATTTCTGCAGGTTGTTGTGGGAGGGGGATCCGGCACACCAGCTGGAGCCAACCCCTTGTTCATGACAGCATGAAAGCAACGCTCAGTTCAGGAAGGCATTTCTGGTCCACAAGGGCTCTTAGCCATATGCACAACTAGAAACGTAACTCAATCTTCATTAGTTCTTCAATGAAGCTTGTGTAGAAATACTTTTTGGATGCAAAACTTGCATCGTTTAACCTATTTGCAAGATTCCTATGTTTGTTTTGCACTGAGATGGCCAAACATTCTCCACTGTCATGACCAAACTCTTCCTGTTTGGGGAGGACATCCTGATCTGTGCACTCCTGTTAACATACTGGAAGCTATCTACAAGGGGGAAATTTCCAAAAGACTAGCAGGTTATCATTGGGAATTAGGAATTAAAGGACAGAGAAGTCCCATCATTTTGTTTACATTCCAGCAGACAGTTTTGGTTCTGACAAGCATGTGGCAGTTGTGTCTGAGTAAAGAAAAGCCATCTGTTCCAAAGTCTGTATAAACCTTTGTAAACAACCTACGTAACTCAGGGCCCTGTTTGCCATGCTTTACTCCATCACAACTCCTGGTAACCTCCCCCCAGCTCCCCTGCCCCGCCCCCCCCGGCATACAGACAAAATATAGAAAATGCTGTATAAGTAAATACTCAAAGCATAAAAAATTTAGTATCTCAACAGCATGAAATATGCAGCCTGCATCTAGAAACTATACTAGTTCTTTTAAATACACTCCATGCGTATATCTCTTACTCCACCATAGAAGAGCAAACACTTCCAAAATCAAAAAGCTTATTTTTCAAACCGACAGGTAAAGTACAGCTGTCTAGGAGGAAGAAGTAGGAATATTAGTGGGACACCTTATGTAAACCAAATGGCAGTTTAAATAGGGCTGGAACTTCCAAGAATGAGCTGTCAGCATGCAAATGCCACGTGTTCAACAATGTTCCACTGTACCAGTACCTGACATAGCAATGTTTAATGTACCTGGGAAATTTGTTTAGCACTTTGGAAAGGATAAATTAATTCTTTCTGGCAAGTTATAGAAGTTTTCTCTGTAAGGAAAAGTGTGTTAGGAGGTTTTTATTTTTTTAAGAAAAAAAATACAATATTTATCAGAGCTCATGCATATTAAAGTAATTGGTTTGCAGTTCAAGGCTAAAGAAAGGAATGTTCTCCAGAGGTTTCCCCCTACCGACTAATGACCAACAGTTCTGATAAATTCCCCCCACCATAAAGGTAATTTCATACTAGTTTTCACTATGCATTCTTTAACGAAAGCTAGCGTGTTTTTCCATTCAGTAATTCAGTTAAAGTTCTCGGCACTTTTTTCTTTCTTTTTTTTTTTTTTTTTACTTGTTGTATTATGTTCAAATATCATTCTGTCAAGGTTTGTGTACATTAATAAAAATTTGTATTGTATAAAGCTTTTTGCATTATAAGGCTGTACAGGGTCATTTTGACAGTAACTGGTATATTCCTTTGCATCTTATGTTGCATTGCCAATTTCTAGTGTATCCAGTTTGGAAGTACAATATACTCTAATTAAAAAGGTTGGCTATATTCTTGTTTCTTTTTGGTTTTGCTTCCTCTCTTTTTTTCACCTTAAATAGATTTAGGTTTGATTCGGAGGGAGGGGGAAAAGATTCCCCTCCAAGACAAGAAGATACAAAGGAAAAAGGTAAGATGCTATCAAAGGTTGAAATTGAAAAGGAAAGCTCTGGTTACTACTACCGATGAAGAAATAGAGTGAGTATTCCTAGGATGACTACAGGACTTCTCTCTGTGGGCTCTGTACTCGTAGCGACCTGCCCGGTCAGTTCTGCAAGGGGTAGTGCCTCTTCTGAGGAGTCTGCTCAGTCGTGCGGATGAGGGAGCTCTCCAGCCCTACCCTCAGCCCTGCAGTTTGAAAATCAGGTCCTTAAGCAGTAGTTTGGTGAACCTGGCCTTGCTTGGGGGTAGCCCCAATGGAATCAGGAGAACTCCTTCCTTAAAGAGGAGCTACGCAGTGGATAAACGAACATTGTGCATTAAAAGATTGTAGTGGAAATATTTTTTTTTAATTGTAAAAATATCATGTACGCATTTTGTCAGCATTTTAGAAAAACCTATTTTTTTTCACCAAAGATTAATGAAATAATTAAAATGCACAGAGGAGGCTAAAGAGGAAACCCTAAGAGCAGACAGATTTCCAAGAAGCAAATACAGCATGGGCTCCACTGAACAAGAAAAGATACTGAACATCCTAAAAGGAAGTTAGAGTATTTAAACACTAACCAAGAAAAAAAAATCTGGGTATTTCAGATAAATTAACGTTAACATTAAATACATGTGGGAATTGCCCTTTGCCCTCAGGGCAGTGTTAAGGTCTTATCAACCTAAAAATTCTTACAGTTATTTCTGCTGGGGTGTGGATACTGATTTTTCAGGGCCTCTATCGGTACCTCATTAGAGTACGTGGTGCTGTTAACAGCTCATGTGTTGAATCCATGGCTCCTCCTTTTGCTGGGGCCTAGTTAGGTGAAGGGATGGCATCTCCAGCTCTGATGCTGGGACGGTAAGTCACGTTCCAGAAGAGGTGGTCTTTCCTCTTGCACTACATCTGTAATAGAAAATATAATGTGATACTCTGTGTGGGGTTTTTTGCACTATGCATAAATAGTTATCCTAGTAATTAAAAGACAATCATGCAAATTCTCTGGTATAATTTTGAAAGATATTGCAGAGATTGATGTACTAAGTCCTGATAATATCCTGATGGTTTTAAAACAGATGTTTTAAAACAGTTTGTGTAAATTGTTACAGTTCTGTTGTAAATTTTTATAACCGTTCACTTAATTGAGACAATGGTTTAAGATGTAGGTTCAAATGTTCAGTTAAAAGAAGCAGAGAAGGTGCAGGGAGTGAATCAAAGAGCACCTGGGCTGGCAGAGGAGAGGGGACACAGCTGTCTCTGGAAGCAGTGTACTCTGCACTATTTGACAGTGTCTCTAGGAGCGGGCTGAGCAGAGACCTGAACTATCCTGCCTGCGTAAGTAGCCAGCTGGTGGTTAAGTGCAAGTCTTGTAGTAGCTCCAGCCCTTGAGTCTTACTGTAAACTTTTGTTTAAAAGCTCAGGCTTGGCCAATCTCAACCAAAACACCAACCCTCCTCTTGCAATCAGCCTCTCTAGCTTTACAAAACCCATACATCTGACAGAAGAACCCCATGTGCACCCAAACAGGGGTGTGTCACACGCTGGTATGTGATAAAGAGCCACTGTCTTTGCAGCAGATGGCTGTAACATGCTTGTTGACCTGCACAATTTTAATCAATTAACTCAGTTTGACCTAATCTGTCTTTTCTGATACACGCACCAATATATTTGTGTGGCGATAAGAAACATCTTAGTTTGTGTATTGACCCTCTCAGGACAGCAAGAACTGCCCTGTTTTCATTCTCCATATATTTTTAGTATGCCACATACATTAAAAAAAAAAGATAATTAACTTAAAAGTGGACATTTTTTCAAGCAGAATTATTTCTTACAATCCTACATCTGCCATAGTCATCATAAGCCCAGGCAGAACAAAGCTTAAGAGAGAGAGACTTTGGGGGGGGGGGGGGGGAACAAAAAACAACCCACCCTATAATTTTCTGTAACACTTGACTATACAGAGGGATTCTTTTGCAGAGAGCTGGCATAATTTATGCAGAACCACGTTTTAAAATACATGTTGTGTTAAAAATATATCAGTTGTGCTCCTAACAGACATCTGCATTATATCATCCACCATCGTATCTGCTGCTAATTGGCCTCCTTGTTGACAAGTCTCAGCAGCAAGGTTAAGTACTGGCTGTAAAAGCAATCTAGCCTCTTGCCCGTGAGGTCAGAGCTCAGGCAGACCGTGCAGGAGCCTGCACACCCTCTTCCCTGCTATATATTTTCTGAGAGCTAATAAAACACTGGCGCAATCACTCCTACCCGGAGGTCTGCCAACCACTACAGTGTCCGCAGAGCTGCAGTAAGTGGTATGTTGTTGCAGAAGTACTCAAGTTGTCTGCAAGGGAAGAGGCATCATCTTTTGTATCAAAGTTTTAGAAACTACCAATGAAGCATCTAAAAAGGCCAGAAGTGACAGCTAACCTTGGACATGGGGCAGCTGAGTTCTGAGCGCCCAGCAGGAGCTCCAGGGCAATTCATCTTGACCAAATATTCTACTAACTGCTTTTAAAAAAAATCTTGGCCTAAAAATCCTGGTGGGAGGGTGCAAGGAACAGCCTGCTGCCTGCTTCCCCAGGAGCGCGTACCGGCTGGAGTACGGTACTGCTGGCATAGAGCCAGTCGGGACAGCTCAGACATCGCACGTGTCCTGGTAAATCTAGGCTGAGTTAACAGGTTACATCTGAACCAAAGACCAGAATTTTACTTGGCTTGTGAGCTTCTTGCGTAGCTCTTGGGAACATAACGCTATGTATACTAGGACACCATCCAGTTGCTAGATACCAGGCAATACATCAGAAATGCAGCTGCTGTGTTTCCACATGTGCACAACAGCTGTCCACGACCAACCCGGCTATATTTACATGTATGACTCTCTTAAGTACCCACTATCAGAAAAGAAAAAGATAATTTAGGGCTGGAACCGAGCAGTAGTGGGGGGTGGGGACACACCAACTGGAAATGTTTCATTATGGTTAAAAAAAAACAAAACAAACAAAAAAAACCCACACACACACACCCCCCAAAAAAAAAACCCCAACCCAAAAAGTGGCACTTCTCTGCATCCTTGTGAAGCCTCTGTGGCCTACTTCCCTACTTTAAGATGGGGGTGGGGTGGGGGATGAGAGGGTGGTGGTGGCGTGTTTCCATGCTATGAGGGGGTTTTGCTTTGTTTCATTTTTAATCCCCCCTCCCCCGATTAAAATGCAACTCGTGGCACAACTCGGGGGAAAAAAAATAAACAAACAAACAAACAAAAACCCACCAAAAAAAACCCCCAACACACAAATACCAAGAATGCAAAAATAACAGGTTTTCCAATTTAGGCTATAGTTAATGAACAAAGACTTTGAGTTCCTGTAGTATCCTCTGTTGTTTGCACGTAGTTGTGCTCAACTTTACTTTTCAAACCTCTATTTTCTATCACATACCTTTTTTTTCCCCCCAGCACTTCTCAGCTCTGCCCCCCCCCCCCCCCCCCCCCCGGCCCCCCATTTCAGTGGAGCTGCAAACTTTGGATTGTTACTTTTCTGGGAAGGTGGCTGTTTAAATAAAGAATAGAAAAAATGCTCTCTATTGCTGAGCCCCTAGACCTTCGTGCCAATGTTCGCATCACAGCCTAATGCAACCAGAACCAAAAATAGGCCCTCGCTTTCTGGCTGGTCAAAAATACCAAATACTTTCTTGATTCTGTCTCTGTTATTTAAGACTGGAATGTTCATTCACATGCTAGACTGAAGAATTTGCTTTTAACAGATTTAACAGGAAGGCAGTTGGGAGGGTCAAAGCTGTAACTTTGCTTGCACATAAATGAGTAGGACTTTAGAACCTATTTACACATAACTGTATGAATGAATATGAGGATGTTTTCCCGAGCTTGCGCTCATTGCCTCCTTAAGCATTTTTCCACAAACAGCCACATAAGCCTGGTCTATCCCCTGCTCAGAAAAGGCTTGCTACTTCTCTCTGCCCGAACACCATGACAGTGGCACTACCAGTGCAATGTCCAACGCTGACTAACTTGCCAAAATGCCAGCCACGGCCAGCCTCAGGCACCTCCGTGCCATTGCACATCTCATGCTGTGTAGCATCATGCACACAGAGTTTGTCTGGGTACTGACAGCAACCATTGCTTGAGGAGAAAGCAAAAAGTCATTTGGCTTCCTTGTAGGACTAACTTCTCTAAAACTGTGTGGGTAGATTAATGTAGAATTTCTTGCTAGAACCAGCAAAATAAATAATGATAAACTATACATGTATTTCTTGTATTGCAGGGATTAACGCTTTCCTGATACCCAGACTTTCCAGTACACAGCATACAACTGTATTCCATTACAGTTAGAAGCAGCAGTTGTTTTAGCAATTAAAAAAAAAATAAATTTCCTGAGACTGAGAAAAAGAGTTTAAATGGCATGAAAATATAAGTAAAGATAAATAGTTGCAGGAGTGCTCCCTCCATCCATACGATTCTGAAATAATATGCATACATTGGTGGCTGTCACTCATGCCATTGACACTTTAAAATGTACCAGACTAGCACTATTCGCAGGTGTTATCAGTGATGCCCATTTACACTCTGAATATTTAGTAAGCAAGCATTAAGACTTCATGTTTTTCTACCTAGCTACCTACTTTTAATGGAACTGCATACCTAGAATTTAATGAAAAGATCTAAATGTAATGCTAATGTGATTTAAAAATATGCACTGAATCTTTTAAGTAAGTTGACGTTTCAATTAAAAATAAATAAGATCCAGTTATATGGTGACACTGTGATAAGACTGCGTTTTTGCCAGTCAAGTTTCATTCTTATTCAGAGCGACAGATTTCTCTAAGATAAGATAGACAGAGCCAGGAAGAACAGTCCTCCAGCCACTCAAATTAGGAACATATAATTAAGGCTGCACTCACTTCCCAAAAGCGGGATATCACATTTTATGGATAAACATATTTTGCAATAAACACATTGTTACTTTCCTGTGGTTAGTGTAGTAAAGCTAATAATTGCATAATAAAATGTAATTCACATCCAGTTTTAACAGGAAAACAATGCCATGTGCACTGCAAAAGGTTATTACATCCATCTATGTGGGCGTACCTATCGTCTAAAGGTCTCGCAAGTCCCTTCTTTAACTTGGTTGGAGTAGCTCTGCTTTACGACAGCGAGCCCCTTGGTGCATACAGTTTGGCAGCACTCGGCTCTGGGCGGGTGGTCTCAGCACACTCAATGGCCCCAGACATCACCCAATGGCCCAACGTTCGCATGGTGCCAAGCTCCAGCTGCTTCACGGGCATGTTGCGGTCACGGCAGCATGTGTACCTGGAAAGATGACACCCCCCGCCCCACCCACCCCCACGGCATTCTCAGTATCCTGGGCCAGCTCAACTCATGTATCAAGGAATTTAACAGTAAAAAAAGAATCTGCATGTTTCCTTCTAAGCTCTATTTAATTAACTAAGGTCCCTTTGGTGCTGCCACAGTAAATCACATCTGACGTATTCCTAACATGACTGCCTGAGACCTAAGACCTGTTGTCACCGAACCTGGTCTTTTCTTTAAACCTATTCATATCTCCAGCACTGTGCTGTTCCACAAGTTCCGTGTAAACCCACTATGTAAAAAAAAAGTACCTTATTTGCTGCAGTGATACGCTAAATCCCCGCAGCTACTTGCACTGCAAAACCAGTTTCTGATTAGCCTTTCCCAAGCTCTGTTACAGCTGCCTGCTGCAGGCCCTTCAGCTGGACAGCCCCACTCAGTTTTGCTCCTGCCACAAGCAAAGGCCACTTCATACTTGTGATCATCGCTGTTACCCTCCTCTGGCCCTCTCCACTTACATGAAAAGCTCATTCTGCTCACAGTTCGCTTCCATATGTGGTAAAAGGGTTGACCCTGCTAGATGGGCCTGTTCATTCCTCAATTCCAGCCAGTATCCTGCTCTCAGGGTAAATGCTACTGACTAACACTTCAGAAGAAAGAAGAATTTTTTAAAAATTCAGAAATTGGGATTGCTCAGAGATTTCTTCCACTGGAATGTTTTGCTGTCAGACAAGTTTTAAAAGATACAGGAATGTCCTGTGGAGCAGAATTTGTGGTTCCTGATGATGAGCACTACTGGCTGTATTCTGAGCAACTTGCCTTTGGATCTGGTTGCGAAAATCCTTTACACAGAGAGGTTTTCCTGAGCATTCTTTAAAAACTGGATGTTTTCCATCAGGATTTTTGATTCTGTCACTGTAATAGACAGACAGTTCCTCAACTTTTATATTTGCTATTGGCAGCACAAGTCACATGAGTCCTGTCATTAGTTTTTTTTGTCACCTCATCAATAGTTTGTCAAGATCCAGGCTCTTATTTGGTGGTAAAGACTTCAATAATCCCCCACGTTTAGGGCGCCAAAACAAAATGGGTGGGGTAGGGGTTTTTTTGTACAGTTCAGAAAATTTGCTTCCCATGGGACTTTTTTAGCTTCCTGGGCCAGACTAACAGAGGAACTAAGACACCTAACTTTTAATGACCAAATAAAAATGAAATAGATCACCAAAAACCATGACTGGCAGCCAGACAGAGAGAGGCCAGGACTCTGACGTCTCTAGTGTGAATGTTCCCTAGCTGCCAAAAGCTTGCATGGTTCAAAGCTCACTCTCAGCACTGCCAAACAACCAGGGACTACCTCCTCCCAAGTCATCTGCCAATTCATGACAGGCCAAAAAACTCAAATAAATCCCTTAGTTCTGCAGCTCTTTCTAGAAACTTCAAAAAGAAATGCTATTTACACCTCTAACTCCTCTGAGATCTGCTGTCTGTACGTATGTTGACATTGACTTTACTATGCAAACACTGAAAGCCAGAGAACTTCCACCTCAACAGTAGTGCACATACCTTGTCTCCTCTTGCTCTGTTCTTGCAGAGGGTGGGCTGCTTGTTGTAGCAAGTTGCAGTGTCATAACAAACTCAAATCAATTATTCTGCTTCTACAGTAAGACTGCTAAGTCCTTCAGATCGTCTCATCAAAGGCTCAGTAATGCAAGGGGACTTTATGAAGACTTCTTTCCTGTTAATACAAAAGGCAAAAGCACCTGCAACACCCAATAATGCAATCAATATTGTCAGTCAACTGAAATCTGAAATCTTACACCATCCCAAGGAAGCATTCAACTTGAATTCTGATGGTAGCCTTGTTTCCCCTTTCCTTCCTGGCAAGAAATAGGACAGCCAACAAAGCTATCTTCAAGGAAAGATCCTCTCCCACTTATTCAAAGGTCTTCTTTGAAAGATTTCTTTGGAAGGTGGGAGACCACAGAGAAACCTCCCACCCATGGGCTCAGACCAGAGACAGCTGCTAAAAGTGCTCTGTAATTGCAGGGAACAAAGTCTCACCCATTTCAACTCCAGCAGGCAATCTGGGACACTGGGCAGACACAGCCCAAGAGAGGAGAGCAGCCTGTCCACACACCATCCATTTGCCCATACTGATATATCTCGTGGTGTTCCAGTTTCTCTTACTAATGGACAATCAAGCATGCACCAGACCCCATCCAGTCTTCAGGTCATTAAAGGGAGGACCTGAGACTCAGGTGGCAACACCTGAGATTGGCAATAAAACTCTCCAGGAACCGAGAGGCATGGTTTGAGGCTCTACTGAGAGAGCTGTAGGAGGACCCGAAACCAACACTTTCTTGCTGGCAAGCTCAATGTGGCTGTGCCCTGACACAGCCTGCAGGTTATTTTGGACATGAGAGGTGTCAGAAAATAGATTAATGCAGCCCAACTAGGAAATGGGGAATGCATCCACCATGGTTTGCAGGCTGGCCCTGAAGCAAAACAACTGTTTTTTCTTAATTTATAAGGCATGGAAGTTAACCTTGAGATACTGCCAGTTCACAATACAGTTCTTTTTTCCTGTTTATGATCAAACAGTACAGCATAATTCAAACCCACGTCCTGGAAAGGTGAACAGCAGCCAGCCACAGCTGCTGCTCAGGGCACCTGCTTCCAATGATCTACCCTCTTCCTTGCACAAATAATGTCAGAAGATGAACACCTTATTTAAGTAATTATCCATCCTCATCCGCTGACTGCACGTCTTTCTTTGTGCTGCCACTATATTATATGTCCCCTCAACTATACAGGACTTCTTTTATTCAAAATATGAAATAATGCAAACACACTAAATACCACAGTGCAGTGACTTTTTTTTTTAACACTTTAAAAGCAGTATTTTCTTTTTTTTTTTTTTTTGCAGGAACAAACTGCAGACAACCCACGTCAGCAGCCAAATTAAAACAAACAAGTCTTTCTGAATGAAAGGTGCTCTTTCTAGAGACTCAGGCTCACTCATTAACTCCACAATTAATGGACTGCAGATTCTTCAGCTTTTGGGAAATACAGTTTGACAATTTGTAGAGGAAGACCGATTTTTATTTATATACATCTATAAATAAACACTTCATACTGTGACACTGGCAACTCAGATGCATCTTTTGAAGAGAAACGGTCAGGACTTTGGGTGAGGGAGTATAGTGTGAATCCTTTTCTAACTCCAACTGAAAAATGCATTTTCCCTTACCACATCTAACACTGGTGAAGGCGGCTGCACCGGTCAGATGCCCCTCGCTGCCAGGAGGCAGCAAATCATGCCTGACAAACGTGGTGGCCTTCTGTGATGGGGTTACAGCATCAGTGGGCAAGGGAAGGGCAACTGACATCATCTACCTGGACTTGTGCAAGGCATTTGACACTGTCCTGCACAAGATCCTTGTGGATTGGAGAGACATGGATTTGATGGATGGACCACTCGGTGGATAAGGAATTGGCTGGATGGTCGCACTCAAAGAGTTGTGGTCAACGGCTCAATGTCCAAGTGGAGAACAGTGATGAGTGGCGTTCCTCAGGGGTCAGTACTGGGACCAGCACTGTTCAACATCTTTGTCGGCGACATGGACAGTGGGATCGAGTGCACCCTCAGCAAGTTTACTGATGACACCAAGCTGTGTGGTGCAGTCAACATGCTGGAGGGAAGGGATGCCATCCAGAGGGACCTTCACAGGCTGGAGAGGTGGGCCCGTGTGAACTGCATGAAGTTCAACAAGGCCAAGTGCAAGGTCCTGCACGTGGGTCGGCGCAATCCCAAGCACGACTATAGGCTGGGCGAGGAATGGATTGAAAGCAGCCTCGAGGAGGAGGACTTGGGGATGTCAGTTGATGAGAAGCTCAACATGAGCCGGCAGTGTGCGCTTGCAGCCCAGAAAGCCAACTGTGGCCTGGGCTGCATCAAAAGAAGTGTGACCAGCAGGTTGAGGGAGGTGATCCTGCCCCTCTACTCCACTCTTGGAAGACCCCACCTGGAGTACTGCATCCAGCTCTGGGGGCCCCAGTACAAGAGAGACATCGAGCTGTTGGAGAGAGTCCAGAGGAGGGCCACGAAGCTGATCGGAGGGATGGAGCACCTCTCCTGTGAGGACAGGCTGAGAGAGTTGGGATTGTTCAGCCTGGAGAAAAGAAGGCTCCAGGGAGATCTAATTGCAGCTTACCAGTACCTGAAGGGGGCCTACAGGAAAGATGGTGAGGGACTGTTTATCAGGGAGTGTAGTGACAGGACAAGGGGTAATGGGTTTAAGCTGAAGGAGGGTCGATTTAGATTAGATGTTAGAAAGGAATTCTTTACTGTTAGAGTGGTGAGGCACTGGAACAGGTTGCCCAGAGAGGTTGTGGATGCCCCATCCCTGGAAGTGTTTAAGGCCAGGTAGATGAGGCTTTGGGCAACGTGGTCCAGTGGAGGGTGTCCGGGCCTGTAGCAGGGGGGTGGAACTAGATGATCTTTAAGGTCCCTTCCAACCCAAACCATTCTATGATTCTATGATTGCAGCCTGCCCTCTCAGGCTAGAGAGAGGTCTGTCAGCCTTTGCCAAATGAGTCAGAAGGCAGTGATGCAAAGATACCCTGTAGAAGGAAATTAAAGAGAAGAGCTTTGCAAAAGTGGGATTTTGCTCTTAGTAATTAAAAGTAGCGTGAATTTCACACTGGCTCCAGCAGCTTTCCATCTACGGACAGAAATAAGGAAAAGGGGAACAACACACAGTGCAATTCACTGCCAGAAAGATCGCAGAAGTACGCCTTCATGAGAACCTTAAAATAGGACCAGATGGAAAACTTGAGGGATGGATAGTTTTAGCAAGGCCACACCACGTAAACAAAAGATATCAAGGGAGGGAGGAAGGATCCGAATGGATTTTAATCTGTTGGGCTACAGAACCCAGGTTTCCTGACTAAGAGCAATGCCTTGAACTACTTAACCACAAACAGGTCTCCTGAAAAAAGTTATGCCCTTAAAGTTATTTACACAACATCTGGGAGGTCTGATCTTGCCAGCCCTGCATCTTCTCTCCTCCAGCTGCAAAACCTTTTATATCCTCAGTAGTTCTTGCCCATCATAAAGCAGTGAAAAACCCCTGGTCAAAAAAAAGTCAGAAGTGCAGAACCCAGAAAGAAGTGAGACCTGCGGCAATTGATTTAGGACTCTGCTCACCATTTTCTTTAGCACATTTTCCCTGGTTCTGAGTAGTCCAATACGCTTCTGAAGGAGCATGAAGCAGTTTGACTTATTGAGGAGGGTAAAAAACAGATGGTAACAAGTGGTTGTTCCTTTTACCTTAGCTGTAAATCTGACTACAACACAGTGCACGGCATCAATTACAAACATGTATGGGCAGATATACAGCATGCTGCTTGCCCTGACCAAGCCATAGAGCAGCAGGGAAAAAATAAGGCTCTCTAGCAAGACATAAAAATACTCAAATCTGTTGTAAATAGAAGTCCAGTTTTAAGGACATCTAAACTCTCCTAATTCCAGAAAAACATCACTACTACCTAGACAGAGTAAGCCTACCCACAGATCCCAAATATCCCATAGCAGATGCAGATTTCAGTTGGTAACGTGAGCATTTTTAAGGAGCAGTGTGGTGCAAGACTATTCATTAGGATTAAATATATATATATATATATATTCAAATCAGGTCAAATTGAATGTTTGATAGGGGCAACATGGTAGCTATGTCTTGGTGGGTTCCTAGGAGAGATAAAGAAGTTCTGAGGAAGTACAACCCCACCCGAACCATCCAGGAACGTAATCCTTACAGGAGGCAATCTAATCACCAATGCCATGACTGCTTTGCTGTAAGTCAGACCTGGTGATGGATCACAAAATCTATAGGTTGATTCATGTCATACTTGGTGTTAAAATACTGTATGTTTTGACAGGTTTGCAGGAGCAAAGTTGAGGACTGACAGCAACTCACCTAGCTCTTGGAATGGATTTATACCAAGAGGAACCACTAAGCCATCTGATGCCAGAAAACACAAACCACACAGACCTTGAAACCTCCTTTTCTGCCACAAGGACTCGAGCTTCACGCTGCCCAAACGGCGGGACCAGGAGCATGAACTGAGAGACTCTCTAAAGAGATCATTTGTCTCTTTTGTGTGGGATGTTTTACATGGGTCTCTCTGGAGTTCCCTAGTAGGGAAGGCAGATGTACTCAACACCTAAATTATGTAGTGATCAGCATTTACCCCGAATCATTTGGCATTGATCACGAGATTATTTTTTTTCCTCCCTTGCTGACAGTACACTGTTTTTCCTATGTGGGACTGTTTGACTATGGCTGGCTGACTTGATCACCAGGAAGAATGAAAGCAGGATGCCTGATCAAGTACCAAACCACCACTCAAACCCACTGACTAGCATCTACAGTTCAATTTCTGATTTAACCAACTTCAGTTGGTCCAGTTGTGAAAACCAACACCCCCACCCCCCAAAAAAAACCCACACCAAAATTCAGTACAAACAACAAACTAGATAGAGGCAGGGAACATCTACATTATTTTTTCAAAGCAATAACTATTATGACTGGTACCTCTGAGAATTAAACAGAGCAAGCTCTCCAGTGTTTTGACCTCCACAAGGTCATGTTCACAAGTCAGTGACTGTAAGAGCCAAGCTGGCATTCCCAATGCCCACAACAATAGACCCAATTACTTCAACCAACAAGCATTAAAAAGCAAATGCAGCACATAAAGCTCCTATTGCTTTGTTAATTCAAATACATATATCTGCAGATAAAAAGAAGACAGACCAGCACCCTTGCCCTTTCTGTATGCTATACATGCTCTGGTTTCTTAAACTTCCCTTACACATTTTGTTTTCTTTTTTTTTTTTTTTTTCCCCCCTGGTGTTTGCCTGTTTGGAAACAGTTCACTCAAACTCAAACCAAAACAGGGCTGAGGAAATTGATTCGGTAACTGTTTTGTGAAAGTTGTTCTTCCCACCACTATTCACTGCAATTTTTCAGACCTGGCTAAGAGAAAATACCATTTTGTTCTTCTTTCAATTGCAGATGCATAGATCTAGGTCCCCAGTAAAAATATAAATTCAAGCTTCACACTTACTACTCAGCAATTATTTTGAATTTTCTAGGTAACCTAGCAGTTCAAATTATTCATTTAGAGGAAAAAAGAAGAAACATTAAGCTTCTGTAAGTACACTGCTGAAGCAGTAAGTTCAAAGGGGATCAACAGCATTTTATAAAAGGTAGATAAAAAAAATCTACAAGATCCAGCAATACCTACCAGATACCCCAGTCCCTGGGACATTTGAGGAATGGCTGTGACCAAATGTTAATGAAAACCCCTTCACAAGTATTCAGTATCTTCTCCCCTGTCCCACTGGGTGGGGATAGGGTTTGCCTTCCTCCCTGGAAGCAGAGGAGCTGTACTGATCAGAAAGGTGAGCTGAATATGGAGTTTAATATGACTGTTAATGGGGAGGCTATTTATGCCTACTTTGTAAATGTCCCTATTTATTTTAAATAAAGTTGTGTTAGAAGAGCAGAAGCAAAAATACCGATCAAGAGTATAGCAGACAAAACTAACTGTGGAAGTGATACTGCTCCGGAAAAATGCAATGGAGCCAATTTTACAAGGTTGGTATTTATGTATTATTAAGGACATTATGCAGTGACCTATTAATACATCCAGAGCCCTTTGTTGCCCTATTATCAATAACAAATGGGAGCCTTCTGTACTATTTTGGGAAATGACCTTTCTCCACAGCGTAGTGTAGCACAAGCCAGGAACCTCCCAAGCTGTAATTCCAGCTCTGCCATCGACTTGCTGTGTGATGAGGGAAAGTTGCTTTAACCTGTTTCTTTTCTGTAAAGTTGTAGTGACACTCGCCTACCTCTCAGCTCAGAGTAGTGTTTTACTCAGTTCAAATATTTGAGGAGAGCTTTGAGGATGCAAAATGCCAGATCAGTGTGACACATTGCTGCAGCTGCTTAAGGATTTTAGCACAGCAGAAATTCAGCTGCAGCCGGAAGAACATATTGCACAGAGCTACAAAGATTTCCCTTTTCACAGGTGAGAACTTATAGCCACTAGCTTTAGGCTACAAGTCACCACCTAGTAACATTTAACTTGTCAGCGATTTCAGCTACAGACGTTCTCAACACACAAGAAAAGAAAAAGCTCGATACTTGTTCCCACCTACACACCAGCAGAATTTAGGGTAAGGTTAACAACTCACATAATGGCAAAGGATACACCTAAAATAACAGCATGCAGAGACCATAGGATGATAATTACTGGGAATGAGCAGAACGCACAGTGGATACTCAGTTTGTGCAGTCTGGTACATTTCAAAAGAAAAAAAAAATAGTTTGGGTTACAGGAAGTTACAGAGATTAAAAAAATAGAGCAGAGACTGTAACAACATCAGCTCTTTCTCTCTCTCTCTAAATAAATAAAAGTCACGACTAAATGAAGTCATTCTGAAACATGAATTATTTAATTTGCTTTGGCGGAATATTCCCCAGGCTTAACCCCCTCAAATTGTGGTAAAAGGTGGGAAACAATCTGATCCTGTACAAATTACAGGAACGTGCATAAGCACACAATGAAACTATAGGAAGGCTATACTCCCAACTTCGAAAAACCAATCACTTAACTCTTTTCCAAGGGCAGAGATAATTTATTTTCTCACTTCTCTCTTGCCTCACTACAAAAGAAAAGGCTAGATACTGATACAGTATTTTATAATTGTCTAATAACTTTCATAATTTCACCAACAGCTTCCAAATAAAACTTACTTCATGGCTTGAGACCCATCCCGCTGGAGAAAATTCCATTTCAATTCCTTTGCAATTGACAGCACAACTCAAATTCCTAAATCTGCATCCCCAATTCTTCAGAAATAAAGTGAGTTTCACAGCATGAAAGATTTAACCTGCAAGCCACACCACCACACCCATATTTATGTGATGAAGTTCCCAGGGTGAACACTGTTCTTCCATCACGATGGTCCTCAAATATCCTCCAAAACTCTTTAGCTATTATTTAAAAGCACTTTGTTTTATACAGAGGTAGACAGCAATATATTGACACAGATGTTTAAGCATGACATAATTCAAGTTTTTATAAGAATTAAATTATAGCAGTTATTGAAATCCATGTTTTAATTTAATATTTAATAGGTCTCTACTGACAGATTGCATTTACTAATCTTAATTAAACAGTGCCAGAGACATCTCATTCATGTTCTCCAATTGAACTATGCCAAATTTTAGACCTGGGCTATGGATCCATGGATGTACAGAAAACAAAGGACAGGAATAGGCATTACTTAGCAAGGGTTGTGGATAACGCTTGGGAAACAAAGGGGGGCATTTCCTCTCCTAGGCAGATAGCTTTGACTTGTGTGGAACACCCTGATGCAAACACACAGGCCTTGATGGTCACTTTTACCTCTACAACTTACTCCTGCAACATTTTAGAATTAATTTTCTTTTACCCAACAACTTCATGAAAAAAAGTTTACATTTCATCATCAGCCCAAGATCAGAGGGTGACGAAATCAGGCAGTTCCTAGTGAAGCCTTTTACCAGTTTATTACAGCATACCGTCAGCCGGGGCAAACGCATCCCTCCTGTATTTTGACCCGTGGAGGAGCTCCCTACCACCTGGGATGCCGAACAGAGCACCCAAGGGCTGAGCGCTGCTATACAGCACCATCTAAGGGCTCTCTGTAAGTACGGCAACTGCAACGCAAGGGCTGCTGCTCCCAGCAAGCCTTCACGTTCTCGGTCACATCCCCTGCCCTCGTAAGAAAACTTTATAGGCAACTGGGTTTTCTGTGAATCGCTGTCAGTGTTTCATCACGAATCGTCCAGGAAATGAAATTACTGAGTTGTTGGCTGAGGAATAATTTTCAGACTAAAAAGAATTACCTCTGTTATTTGTAGCAATTTTGTTTCTCTCTGTTGCAATTTCTTGGTATGCAAACAAGGTGGTTTACTACAAACACTCTAGATTAAGCACAGGAAGAGAGAAAATGTTATGGCTTTTAGATTTAGAAACTAAAACCAAGAGTAGCCTTAATTCTATCCAGTTTGTGCAATATTGAAATCTCTATTTCAGTTTTTCAATGCAAAATTATTTTTCTTCCTAAGTTATACAAGTCTTGCTTGTAAAAATCTTTTTTTGGGGGGGTGATTTTGTGATGCAAACTACATGAGGAAATGCACACAACCTGATGATCCACTTAATCTAGCCTTAATCTCAAGCAGCATTCAATAAATAAAAAAAAAAAAAAAAAAAAAGAAACCAAACCCATTCAAACAGTCCCACAGAAATGTCCTTGCACTTTACATTAAGGGATACATGTTCAAAATGTTAGAGAGCTATCCAGACTAGATTCATTTTTTACAGGATCCGTGCATGTCTCCAGAGCAATGTTTTCTAAGATGAAAGAGCTGGCAGTGGACCAAACAAGATTATTTTAATTATTCCTGTTTCCCTCTGAAATTTCCTGTCTCATTTCTTATGAAATTTACTACCCCAAAAATGGAAAATTGACACACCTAATGAAACAAAACTCAGGTGGCCTGTATTCTAGGACACCTGTTCACTCACACTTAGACACATGCTCAAATGCTGTCCTTTCCCGATGTCAAGGTGTGGAGAAACAATAGCATTTCTAATATGAGCGAGTGCACAGCAAGGAATTGTGTGCGGTGGGAACAGGTGTGTGGAGCAGTGTCTGCAGCTAAACTGAAAGCCACATGCATCCTGCAAGACATGAAACTGGGACTTCCCTATTCAACATGTCATAATTCAGAATAACTGATTAATCTGGGTACAGAAATAAAACATTCAGTGGCTTTTAGTTGTGCTAGTGCTGTACAGTGGGCACAGTCTGCCCCGTTGTTGCAGATGTGGAAATGACAGCACTAAAGATTCTCACAGGAAAGACACTTTTTCACTCGTAAGAGTGCCACATTCTAATGGATAGCTAAAAGGAAAGGTGAAGGATAACAATATTTTAATTATCTGAAGTTTGAAACATTAATTTTCAAATCTACTCAGGTTCTATTGCCGCTGCACACAGAAAGAACCAGTCGAGTATTCTGCATCACACACTACCAAACAAGTTTTTTGCTTTTACCAAAACTCTTTTTAAAAGCTTATTGATTTTGACCTAAGTTCGCTCCTTCTCCTGTAAATCAGAGGCTAAGAATGTGACTTCAGCTACTTGTTTTGAATCCTGCAGATATCAAATATTAGCAGCTGTTCACTGCAGACAGACAAATTGTATTCACAGCTCAAAAAAATAAAATAAAAAAATCCTCTTTTGGTGAACACAAATTGCTCTGTTCAGCAAGCAAGGGCACGGAAAGTCATTGCTCTTAGTCTCAGCAGTTAGGATTTCCAGGTAGATCACTTTGTTAAGATTTGTAGAATTAAAAAAAAAAATAATTATAGCAATATTTGCAATGTAATTCACATTCCAGTTTGCTGTTTATTTTACCTGATTGAGCTCTGCCGGATACCATACACTTGCCATGTTTTTGACATGACACATAGGACAGAAACCAGTTTCTCATGTGGCTGCCTTTTCTAGAATGAGCATCCAATCTCAGTCATGCGATTACAGCAATATTAGTCCTCTTCATGAATTTTATGAGACTGGGACAGGTGAACAGCAGAGTTTCTCTTTGAACTTCATAAGAGAAGGGACATCAGAGCGTAACAGGCTTGTGAAACACATGCTGACCTTTTTAATATGTGACCCGTACTGCTGTTAACAGCTATCAACGATCCTCCAGTGTGATAGAGGGGAGAAATCAGTAGTGGAGGTGAGAGGAGTAAAAGGAGAAAACCAGCAGACTGAAAAGGCATTATTTTCCACATAACGTCCACAAGCTTACAGATGTCTCAGGATCGTAACATTTTTGGCAGAAAAAGTATACAAATACTTAGCTGGTTTTTATTTAGATCTAGAAATAAAAGACAAGCATCTGAGTAACAGTAAAAGCTCCTAGTCTAAGCTTCTGACATCGTAAGGCACGTTGTTGCAGCTGTGATGTCACTAAAGATCCTTTGTTCAGTTAGACTAACAATTTACAGTTTAGAAGTAAGGTGAAACAAGCAAATTACTCTTTGCACTTATTTTACAGGCTTTGCCAGATTTGATCAGATTAAAAAAAAAAGGGGGGGAGGGGGAATTGTCTTTATATCTACACTCAGTGCAGATCCCTAATCATTTTCAAAGATATTGAATATCCCTTCTAGTTCAGTTTGTGAAATTCCTCCAGAAGATGTAAGCCAGGAAATTCTTAGCGCCCTAATTTCCCTTTCCTCTATGCATTATTTTGCCTACTCCAAAACACTGGGAAAACCTCTCTAAATAAGAATAATCCTTACTGTGATGACTGAAGTCTGTTTCTCCTGCCATAAAAGGAGGGTCTGACATCACAGCTCAGCTCCTTTTCTCCATAAGCAGCAGGATACATCTTGGTACAGTTGGCTTCTCTCTAAACTTCCCATCCCCCACACCTTCCCCTAGGATGGTGCCTGTTTTCTTCTAAGACTTGATGAGAGAGAGAAAGAAGACTAAAGGGCAAAGGTAACAAAGGGGTCAAGAAGAGAGAGTTTGCCACAGGTGCTGCTAACAGACATGGAACAACAGTTTCACACGACTTCAGAAATCTTTGTCTTCTGCTAGTGAGCTCTGTCCAAGCCTGGGTTCACCAAGGTTACAGGAAAAGAAAAGGTTGTACTTTTGTTGATCAATGCTGCTAAGCAACAAGTCATAAAAACGAACATTACTCTTGTCTTCCACTGGTTGTAATTAGAAAACTACAAACAGGATCTTTGTGTCATAGATTCAGGGCTGAGAGAAACCTTTAGCAGTGTGACTTTGTAACGCTACGAGCCACACAGTCAACAAGAGTATCTTCTCATTATACCTACACTATGCATCCCCAGCCATTGCAGTCTGCCATACTGCAGGTCAGCTCAGTCATCTTAAGTTATAACAGCCATTAGGTTATAATAGGTTATAAGCTTTAGGTTATAATAGTCACTTTCAATAGGAGAAACAAAGCAAAAATATTGTAAATCCCTGATTAACTTTATGACTATTTGAGTAATTTAAAAAGGTGCATAACTAAACTAAAGCCCTCTACCAGTCAAAAAGATCTAACCTTAAGAAAAAATGAAGACACAGTAACTAACATACAGCAGGAACTCACTTTGCCATAGCATTTTAAGGAAAAATACAGGAATCTCATTATGCATTCTGCAAAGTAAAAGCTTTTCACTTCTTTGGTACAAGTGATCAATCATTTGCTCAAACTACAAGGACTTCTAGCTTTTCCCCACTTAGAGCACAAATACAAACAAAACTGCCTAGTTCCAAAGGACAAGTGTCTGCATTAGCCTGGTCCCCCACACCACACAAATCCAAAAGATAGAAAAGGGAATTGAATTTATCATTTTTGTAAACCTCACACAGCAAAACACTGTGGATCACATCAGTTTCTGCACCTTGCCAGCAAATTGTCTAAGATAATTCTTATGCTCCCATGAGAGAAAAAAAAAAAAAGAGAAAAATTGACATTCTTCTTGCTGTTCCATAATGTACCCTCTCCATAGAGTACCATGAATGTCAGCTCCTCTTTTCCATTTTTGTTTCACCAGCTGAACCATACCTTGGTACAGCAGGAGGGAATAGAGTATGCCTATCAGACTTTCATTCCAAATATATACTGTAATTGCTTATGAGTTTTTTGGTTTGAAATTTTTATTCTCAATCTACAAATCGTGTTAATGTTCTAATATTGGGTGGGTGGGTTATATTTAAATAAATTGTGAGGAATATGACCATGGAGTATCTGAGCTAGGTTTTGGAAGAGGAACCCTGTTGCTAGTCATGCTAAAACATAAATACATGTTTTATCAACTTCTGTTGGATCATTTTTCAAATGATAACTGTTTGTAGAATAATCAGCAGGAAGAGTTATGGAAGGACTAAGCTCTGTAAAAATGTTTCTCGTTTTAACCCACAGATAATGTTACTTTCTTGACTGTGCATCCAAGGGCAAGCAATAAAGCACTCTGAGCAAGGAAAAGTAAAGGTGAAATAAATACCTTTACACCACTACAGAGCAAGTCGATAATTGAGCCTTGCCACATTAAGAAAGAAAACTTTAGGATGGGAACTGCATAAGTTAAGGAAAAAAAAAAAAGGTTAATATTCTTTAGCTCGATCCTCATCCCCAAAAATCTCAAGACCCACGAAGAGACAGCCAACATGCTGCAGATTTCACCAATAAAGAAATAATGTATGTGAGGAGAACATAAAGACCAACAGCATGCATAACAGGAAGTAACGCTTTACAAAAGGTGAGGGCAGATTAGATATCAAGGAAAAGTTTTCTACTACTAAAAGCAGGACATTAAAACAGAACAGTAGTCAAGAAGGGATCACTGGGTCCTGTCACCGAAAACAGAGAGATTAGATATGAAAGGAGTAAGTCACACTGAGAGCATGAACTTGCTAAGAGCATTTTTTCAACCTTAAGTAACATGGCCGTAAATATATATGGGGCTCAGAGTAAAGACTACTGAATGTAACCCTTATACTCTACTGACCTGTTTGAGAGTCCTGGGTAAATCACTTGATCTCACCACACTCATTTTTCCAGCTGTGAAACACCAGCAACATCTATTACACAGGGACCTGGGGAAAAGTTTCACTCTTACATACAACTGCAAGACCTTGTAGGACACAAGAGTTTATGTATCTGAAAAGTTTGTTCCTTACTTCCCGTATTAATTTGTCTAACAGTTTATCATACCTCTAGCTACAAAATTAAGCTTGCTATTTTCTCATACTGTTCTGCAGTAGCTGTGGTTTTAAATGTTAACATGAGAGCAACTTAACAACTCTAGCAACTAAGAATATGTCAACATCCTACTCAACAGATTTGTTTACTATCTTTTTTCAGAAGCCTCTTTACTTGAATGACAATGTTTTAATGCATTTTACATTTTACCCCAATTAATCCCACAGAGCCAGAACCGATGAGCTAGAAATGCTCTTTCCTATCTTGGGAAATACTGAATTGTTTACTAAATTGTAAGCCTACCAGCTAAAGCTATGCAGCCTTTCTGAAGACAATGCATTTCACCAGCCCACAAGGAGATAAACAAACTGCACAATTAATTGAATAGCAGTTGACTCCAAAACATGTCATAGCAAAATCTTACAAGCTATTTAAAACACAGAATTTGGTTCTCATGTGTGAGGCCCAGGTCATAGTTTGTGCAGTGCAGCTTTTCAATTTGGTAGGGGAATCACTGAAAACAAAGCAGGGGCCCTTACCTATTGTGCCATTTCTGAAGACCCTTTTCAGTATAAGGGTATTTCTCTAACTGAAGCATGAGGCACAAATGAACACAAAAAGGCGGCAAATCTAATTTTCATTCAACGCTCTACTTTAAGAAGAAAATATAGCTAGATGAAAAGTAGAACTTGCTTGAGCCATTGTACTGTTTTCTGCTACGAGTTCATTAGTAAATTAACAATACTTTAAAAGAAGCAACAAAACAAGAAAATAATGATGGCCCACGGCTTGAGCGGATGGACAGATCTGCATCCAGAAAACACCCTGAAGAAGTGGTAACACATATTGTGCTCAAGCAGCCATCATTTAAACAACATTAACTGCGAGTTCTATTTACTTGCTTTACAGCTCACGTACAACGCACAAGGAAAACAGCAGTCCCTCACAAAAGTAATGACAATAATAAGGGTTTGATCTAACAGATAAGCACAAATGAGGTCCCCTTAAAAACTGTCACCTGAAACAAATGGACTATCAAAAAGTTGAGAACTCACCAGTTAAAATGCTGCTGCTCTCATTAATTCATTTTCCACCTGACCTGCCATTTCTTCCACTAGTTACCATCAAAATACAGTTAATTTTTAAAGCTGAAAGGATAGAAGACATTGCTTTTGGTTTGGGGCACTTTCTGTCATATTTGCTAGAGACTTTTTAAATAGAAAAGAAACTCTTAAATGCTACATTTTTTTCCCAACAACTCAGCATTGCCCTAACAAAGTTGCTGTGCTTCTGCCACCCCCTAACATTCCTTCAGCTACACCTACGTAACTGGTTGCAGCAATCCCAAATTACTCATCTGGGATGCAAAGTTTAAGATATAGGAATAAGGGGGTCAGAGCAGACAATTTATGTGGTGGAAACCAGCTATACAGGTGCAAAATTAACAAAGAAATGCCTCTGGCTGTATGTCCCACAAAACATCACAACACTCTTCATTAATATTTCACTGCAAATATACATGGGGATCATTGCTTTTAATTACAAAGTATTTTTATTTGTCTTGCAGTTGGCCTTTGACTTTTGGATCATGCTTCGTATTTTTAGAGTAAAAATATATGGACAGTTACACAGACACCATCATACAATGGGAAAGATAACTGAAATGCTGAAATGCTAGCACCGAGGATGAAGTTTCTTCTACTTTGTTTAATTTGTGCTACTTTAACAAACCAAAGGATACAAAATCCTCAGCATTTTTCAACAATTATTCATCTTTTCTGATAGCTGCCAAATTATACCTACGCAGGAATCAAAATTCTGAAGCACAGAGGTCTAGCAGGAAAAAGTTAACTTAGTTGGGAACACGCTATGACGATTGGGATGAGGGGAAGGAAGAGAAAGGGGAAAAAAAAACCAAACAAGGAAAAAGAAAGATCACTGCTACCCTGAAATTGTCTCAAAAATTCAGACTTGGGTTGCCAGAACTCAAATGCTCTGTGAAAGACATAGTTCTTAGGAAGCCAAATGGGTGAAACTGAGCTAAAATAAAAATTAAAGACACACCTTTTATGTATATGTCCAAAAAAATCAAGACTATAAAAATATCACTTCCAATATTGTTATTTTTTTTTTAAAGTCAATTCATGTAAGCAACAATAGACTCTCAAAAATCTCATGCTATTTTACTGGTTTTCTCTCAGGTCTCCAAACATCAGCATTTTTTCCATGTTACCCTTCATATTTAGTAGGTACCAAATGAGCTCTGCTTTCTGGATCATGATTTACAAAAATGCTTCCTCCAGATTTGTTCTCAAGGGAAATTTTAAAAAAAAGAAAATACTTTTGGTTGTAAACAGTCATGTCTTCTACAAGAGAGGGGAAAAAAAAATCCCAAATGGGCATTTTGTTTGAACCCAAAAAACTTAGATCAGAAAACCTCAAACCACTGCTACTAGAGATCAATTATTCTAGTATAAAGACATTTGCTATTAAAACATCACGGATGACATTTGTTCTATTTGATGTCTGCATTTAAAAAAAGTAACTAAATTGTGCTTTTGTATTACAACATCTATTTAGAAACTAGGACAGTTAAAATTCCATTCTCCTGGTGTATAATAACTAACCATAGCTTCTAAACAGGGACCGAACACCACTGTATTCTATTTATACGCATACAATTTATTTAAACTGAGACGGTGGTCAGGTGCTGCCAGGGGGTCCAATGTTCTTGCTGTCACTCAAGGTGAGGAAAGAAAAAGCAATCCATACTGGCAACAGCTGATACTATATTAGAATGGAAAGCTGCAGTGTCAACTGCTCTAAGACGGTCCCATAACTGGAATAAAACTCTGCACCACCAGAAATCTTTCTGTCCCACCCTCCCAAAAACCACCCCCATTTTGCCACAGGCATACATTCCTGACCAACAGATCTCTCACATGTACAAATAGAATACACAGAAATGTACTTTTTTCCAATATAGTCTGTAGCAATCTCTGAGTGAATGTCTGGAATTGTCATAATCTTCACATATACAGAATCCTACAGAATTTTTTTTGCAGAGTACTGGATAGGTATTCTATTAATTGCTGCTGTAGTAGAACATTTGGATCCACACGTAGAAAAATTGTATTTAATATTCACGTTTACATAAAGCACTTAACAAGAACAGGGTAGAATCCAACGCTTAGAGACCATCTTTGAATGCTTTCAGTAGCAGGTCGGCTGCCAGCCCAGGAGACAAGACACCACTAAGAACTTTTTCTTCTAGAAGTGGAATCTTATCCTTGACTGCCAAGTGACTCCGGAAATGTTCCAACATATTTTCTTGGATGAGATTCCACATCCACACTTTCTGCTGTTTCCGTCGTTTGGCAATCAACTCACCACTTGTGAGCATGAGGTCACGAAATTCTGTCATTTTATCCCACATATCTGAGATACCTTCTCCAGTTTTGGCAGAGATGCGCATTACCTGTTGGATTCAGAAGAATTTTTAAAGACAAGTAACTACTGGGCTTGAGGGTTCAATTACTGCATCAGGTAGATGGCATGAAAATTAAGAAATGCATATCACAAGCTTACTTCAATACGCTCACTTCATGAAGCTCTAAGCAGTTTTGTGCTGCTTGGTTGGTTTTTTTTAAATCTCAAAATTTGTATTCTACAAATTATAAGTGGACCCTGAGATCCATAGTACTTGGGATAAATAGGCCTTGTCCAACTGCTTGTATGAGTGAGAATCATTTTTAACGAGTCTTTTAGCTAAAAGGTACAGTTTTACTTAAATGTAGAGTTAATTACATATTCTGGTAGATATACTCTGGTAGCTATTCTTTTGCACTTAAATTCCTGAAAGGAGGTATCGTGACTATTTTTTGCATTTGCTTTCCAGACAAGGAATTCATTTTGCCAAAAATATTTCTGCAATCCAACATCGTCTTTTAGAACAAACAGTTCGTTTGGTTGTTGGTTTTTTTTTTAAAGTCCCCAATCTAATGGACAGGATATAGCCTCTACACATCATTATTTTCTTTCTTCAAATTGTCAGACACTGCCATCACTGAAAGAGAGACAGATTTCTGATAACTTGCTTAATTCACTGGTCTCAACCAGTTCTTTTGGATCATGTTTATCAGATGTGACCTCTCATCAGATCTAGAAACAAAAATTACAAAATGACGGCTAAGCCTCAAGCAGCCCAGCTGATTTAAACTTAATTCAATGGGTCAATTTTAATTCCAGGGTAGAGCAAAACTCCTTTATATATACGTGTACATAAATAAAGGGAGAGTGTGTGTGTGCTTATTTTGTATACACATATTAAAAATTGGTACTGAATCTTTTCCTTAATAACTTACTATAATCTTTCAGTAGATGGAATACTCTATTAAAACTAAAGGCCCACAGAATGAGAATTCAAATAATCTAGACATTGCATGTACAAGTAGATGAGGTGCTTGCCAAATAACTTTTACTATGTGAGAAATTTAAAAAAAAAAAAAGTAAAGCAATAAAGGAAACACATGAACAAGTGAAAGAACGAAGATAAGCACAGGCTTGAGTTACAGAAGAGGGAGAAATAGCTTATAGGACATTTTAAGATACATATAGTTTACAAAAAGCAAGAGAAGTTTGTACCACTACTGATGTTAGTAATAGGTCTGCTAGTGCTGAGACTGTAGTTCAGGACAGAAATCATGGGGAGCAGGACTGGCTTTGCACAGTGTTTCATGCAGCACATCTTGAGATCAGAGGTGAAACAGAAACAGCAGAAACAGCAATAACTCTCTAGCACAGTGTAAAACTAAACAGAACTGAAATTTTTATAAAAGACCCCAAACACACACCAACAAACCCCAAAGAACACAAAAAACCACCCAACACTCCCCCCCACCCCAAATCATAGTGAAGTACACAAACCTTTGGTCTCCAAACTTTTGAACGTTTGCGTAGCAGCTTCATAGCACTAACATATTCAGCTTGTATTCTCCGTGCAGGCACAACTAAATCACCATCAGCTTTATTTATAGCAACTAGATCTGCCATCTCAATTATACCCCGTTTGATACCCTAAACAGAACATGGAGAGAAATCATGAATACCCAGAAGGACTGTGACACACTGATTTATTAGAAAAACCAGGTCAAAATGCTTTGTTAGTTTCTGGGGGCTCTTACTGACTTTTTTGTATGTGCATGCACATGTACATGCTAGTCACGCAAGAGTAGTACCAATGACCTCTGTTATTAGTTATTACTCTACTCTGACACAAGAAAACTAAATATGGATATCAGCGTTGACAGGATAACCTATTTCATCTGTAGAGACTTAAGTTTAACCTAAACGTGACCAAGTTTGCAAACCTATTTATATTGATTTCCATTTTCCTGTAATACAAAGCCACTCCCCAAAATAATATATACCTAGTAAACATGCCAAAGTAAGTTAGAAAGTATTAAAATGATACATCCTAATACTTCCAAAATCAAGCGGGGGGAGGGGGGGAGGAAGAGAATATCAGATCCTAACTGTGCAATAAATTGCTAAGACATTGAAAAGACTTCAATAGCAGCAGTGTAATTTACAAAACACCATTGATATGGACTTGCTGCACAGGTAATATGTCTTGGATTTAAGTTTCTCTTTCTAGTCCTAGGTAACGCTTATTAAAGAAACTGAAAAATACCTGTAATTCATCTCCACCCGCAGGTGGTAGCAGTAAAATAAACATATCAACCATATCAGCCACAGCAAATTCTGACTGTCCCACACCTAAAAAATTAAATCCAGAGTTCACAATTTATTCCAATCTTTCAGTCCCATTAATGACACTAATTATGACAGATCTCAATATTGCACCATGAACAAATCCCACTAACAAATAAAGACAGCGTGAAATTCAACAGTTTTTACAAACCAGTGTTTTTACAAAACGTACAGGACTAGAAAAATTGACAGAATGGGCATTAATTTTCAACCAGTAGCCATGTATGAAAGCATAAGCAAAATCAAGGATGAAAGTATGCAATCAGTAATACACCTTATTTAGATATTACACCATGATGATTGAAAGAAAACCCTAAGCACATACCTACTGTTTCCACAAGAACAACATCATAGCCACCTCCTTCACACAGGAGAATGGCTTCATTTGTGGTCCTGGTTACACCTCCCAGTGTCCCTCTGGTTGGAGATGGTCTAATATATGCATTCATGTCTCTTGACAACTCAGTCATCCGTGTTTTATCGCCCAACAGAGAACCTGAAATGTTTAATGTAACATTATTTCAAAAGTGCAAAACAGCCAAACTTCCCCCTCTCCCCCCAATAAATGAGTGAGAAAAGACAAATCCCTTGGGCAAAGTCAGTCAAGTAAGAATATCCCAATAACAGTTGCTCAAACTTTGCTGAGGACTAGTAAGTTACTGCCTATCAGAAGCTGGAAAGGCCTAATAAGCAGACCTTACTGCTACCAAATATGAAGAATTTGTTCTAGGTCAGAATGAATTCTGCAATACCTAAATGGCTTTCTGAGACCTATATACAGCAGGCCACACAATTAAATCTTTGCTGTTTCTGTCCAAAGGGACAAATTTCTGCTTTGTGATTCTGGTATTTGTTGATGGTGGATTGTTCTTGTTTTAAGAAAGCTGACATGAATCCCTGCCTTCCTTCTACTCATACAAACTTTAAATCGGATTCAGTGAGATCTACACATGTGATGCACATTCCCAAAGATGAGAGAAGTTCAATTATTTTAACTGCTGGAGTCTTGCTGTCATATTTTGCTATTCTATTCATGCATCTTGAACGTATGCATTCAAGAATATAGTCTTTCTTAGCTCCAGATCGTTGCAATGCTGATAGGTTTTTTCCTTTTTAAATAGTTACACATTGCAACATCTTCTCAAACAGTGTAGAAGCTAGAAAAAGGAATGATGTTCCCTGGCAGCTACCCATTAGAAAAAGATCAACATCAAGGTTCTATTATTTATGTCAGAGATACCATTATTAATCAAGCCCAGTCAGCTATAATTTCCCTACAATTTTTTATTTGAGAGTGACAGACTGCAGCCACACAATTCTGAAGAATTTCAAATTTAGAAAAAAATAAAGTATCATGCTACAAGTCAAATTGTCAATGATACTGCATCAAGAAACCTTGAAACCAGTATAGTCAACAGAAATCCAGAAATTCCTATTGAGAACAACTAATGAATGTTCTAAAATCCAACCTGATCTGCATGTTCAGACTGCAGCATCCTCTAAATAGCTTTAAGTTAACACGTGCTTCCTGCCCAGGGATCAGCATTACCATTGTTGAAACTTAAGCAGAAACCAACACCCTTCTACTCCTTCATTCTCAGGGGAATAAATAAACAAATAGAACTAGAGAGAGAAAATCCTGACAAAATTAGGACACCAATATATACTTCCCAATTTCATATCACATGGGGGGAAAAAAATGAAAAGTTAATATACTTATTTTCAATACTTTACTTTTATAGACTCCCAAATTTTCCTCCATTTGCCCAAAGAAATACTCCTATAGTTGACAAGGTGTTAGAAAATTGACTCAAACTTTAATTCACACTCACCACCACTTGTGCTGGAGGAAGGGTCTACAGCCAAAACAGACACTTTGTATTTTCTTTCTGTAAGCATCTTCCCAAAGCATTCTATAAAAGTCGATTTCCCAGCACCAGGAGGACCAGACAACCCTAAATAATCACATTAGGAAGAAAACCACATTTTGTTAAGCAAACAAATAATGTATCACATGAACACTGTCAACATCTAAGTTGATAACAATTCAGACTTTAGCACAACACAACAAAGGCAAATGAAAGCCATGCTACAACCCGCATACCCAGCTAAGCAGTTGTAATTGACTTGAAATACATTACCTTAGATAATCCAACACAGCAGCATTCACTTCACCACCCCTCACCCTACCCACACCAACGTAATATTGGGTTTATCAGGCCCTATTTCCCCTCCTCCAAATAAAATTATCTATGCTGACTTATACTTCGGAACTTTAAAAATGTCATATTCTAAATCTGTATTTTTCAGATTTACTATTCATAAAAGACACACTCTAAAAGCAAAAGCCCTTAGCTTGAAGAACTGTTATTTCAAAAATATTGGACGATTTACTTATGTGTCAAAGCATGCAAACTAAGATTAGCTTGTTAACCTCCACCAAATACTTCTCGCTTTCACGCCCAAGTTCTTGTTCTTACTACCTTTGTACACACGAGTGATGACAGCCAGACATTACATATTTTAGTAGTCTTTCTCTTCGCAAGAATAAAATATTACATAGTTTCCAAGACAATCAGGTCCAAGTCTACTCAGTCAAAAACTAGACTGCTTTAAAGTAAGACCATAAAACAGGAAGGTACATATTTTTCCTTTTCTGGATTAAGGGATTCAGGAAGTATTCAAGAAAACATTTTCTTTGGGAAAAGAACAGGTCTGCTAAACTATACCCTTCCCTATTTACTGTAGATAATAGCTGTATCAATCTGCAAATTACCTAACATTTCAGCTTATAACAGTTATTTAAAAAAAAAAACTCCAAATAACTGTGCCAACCTCAAGAAGCAATACTTACTTCTAGAGGTTTTGAAAGTATTTTCCAGTTCAAGCCATAACTCTACTGAACAAAAGAAGTGATCTAGATTGGTTACAAACCACAAGAAACCAATTGTCCAAGACTACAGACCATGCTGCTTAAAAAACAATAGCGATAACGGAAGGTGAGGACTGTAATTCTGTCAAAGCAACTACTGGACAGACATAAAAGGACTAACCCACTCTAAAGGCAAGTGGTTTTCCTTGATTTAATTTTTCTTGTTCCCTGTGGTAGGATAATACCTTCTGAAGGAGCACCTGGGCTATTTTCTTCTTCCTACTCTGAGTTGATTCTACAAGTGTAATGGCTTCTGCTAAACAGGCTCTATGACCCTGGATTAGTCCATTGTACAGTCTGTCTACGAGTCTTTGTTCTCTGTCAGAAAGTCCCTCTATTTGCTGGTCACGGGCCACTTGTTGACACAGCTCTATCCTCAAACCGTTTGATGAACACATCCATTTTGTACGATAGTAGTGCACTGGCGCAAGAGATTCCATGCACTGCAAATCAGCTCTGGAAGCGAAGTGAAAGTTCATGAAGTATGTTCTTCTAAAGAAATAAGAACAAGGGAATCTCAACAGCAAAGAGGGGATCTTCATCTTGTTTGGAATTAAAAGCACCAGAGGTATCACTTCACTTCTGTTTACAGACACCTTAAAGAGAAAGAAAAACATTTTTACTTCTTTTAAAGCACTTGTAAGGATTGTGTACACAGGCAATGAGCAGCTTTTATTTTATCCATACCTGTTTTACACAAAAAAGAAAAAATAGTTCCCTCTTCCCATGGAAAAAAACAGAACAAAAAAGAAGCTATAGAATCTTCAATAGAATAGCATCTCTTCATTATCATACTTAATAAATAAAATTATTATTTTTATAAATAAGCAAATAAATATAAAGCGCTTTTAAATAAGACAGTCTGTAAGAGCACACACAGCACCCTAAAAATCCAGGAACAAACTAACTAAACCAACCCTTACGCTTACTGAAATTGCTGTATGGTCTACTTTCACGGCTGCAGGGTTTTTTAAACTATTATTCAGGATGAGATTTTTGCACCTTATTTCCAGAAGAAATAAGTCCGTCACCGAGGCTCACAGCCCCGCGGCCGTTCGATCTCCTCAGCCTCGGGGCGACCGTTGAAGAGACAGAGACAGAAAGAGAGAGAAAGGGGGGAGAAAAAAACCCCGTCGCAGGGAAGTGACGCCTGCGACGATGCAACGCCGCGCATGCGCCGTTAAGGCCCGCCCATGCTCTGGCAGCGGAGAGGGGGGCAATGGCCGCCAGTGGCCTGCAAGAAAATGGGCAAGCAGGGTGGCGGCGGCTCCGATCGCGTCCGGGAGGACGCGATCGGAGCCGCCGCCACCCTGCTTGCCCTTCGGCAGCCATCTCCCCCCCCTCCTCAGCAAACAGCTCCTTCCACCTCGTCCTAGTCTCAAAAAAGTGACTCTAAACCCTCATCTAACATTCTGGTGATGTCAGAAAACAACTCATGAACGCAGCCAGTACAAAAATAAACTTTCTCTGAAGGAAATGTTAAAAGATTGATGAACTACAATATAGGTACACAGCACAACAGTGGTAACCAAATCTCTTTTCAAGTCCTCGCTTTGGGGATATTCTCAAGACTCATTTCTGCGTGTATGCAA